>NC_053390.1:81909044-82214706 GCF_905171765.1 Bufo bufo
ATCACTTACGAACGCTCGTTAAAGATTATCGGCCAAAATTTTGGCCAGTGTCATACAGCCTTAAAATGGCCTAAAACGTGAGCTAGAAGCTGGCCAAATGTTCCTTTTCTCCTGACTCCACCATAAACATAGATTCTGGACTTGGAAAAGCCTGAATGTTTTCTGTACAGAAGAATGAGTGGTAAGAACGGGATTGTACATGCTTGACCTACTGCTCTTTTGATCTCAGGGAGATCTGAGGGTTGCGGGGTCCCCATTTTCAAGATCATTGGAGGTCTCAGCAGCGGGACTCCCACCAATCTTATGTAACAACTGGAATACCCCTATAAACATCTTTCAGAAAGTTCTGGAAAGGACTTGCACATCTCACTGTGTCACTGAACAGATTTGACTCTTTAAAAAGAAAATTCACTTTAAACAGAAGAGTGAAGAAGTAAAAGATATTATTTACTACACCCAACATCACCAAGAACTGTTTTAGGGATAGCGATGCATTTTAACTTTTAATGGGTGGTAGATTAACAGTAAATTAAATTTTCAATAACAAACATATTAATAGCAGGCAATAAGTCTTTATCTACTCTATTGAGACACTGGCCTCCACTTATCACCTTCTTAGAGGCTTATCAGCTTTTACTAGGTTTACTGGGTATGAATAGTCTACACTTGGATTCAAGAAACAGCTAAAAATACTATAAGGATTTCCTATATTTAAAGATATATTATCTGTGTCAGAGGCAAACATATATTTTTTTCAAATGAAAATGTCTCCTTGTATCTAGTTAAAACGCTTATGTGACTTTCCAGTCTTTGTGTAAGGGTCTTCAGGGAAAGCCAATTTTACCACATTATAGAGCCCACTTAAAGGTAATAATAGGGGAGAAAAAAACACATTATTTAAAGGGATTTAGACTGTAACAATAAATGATTGGACAAGAAGGACAATCTCGTATTATTTAATGGGAGATTGGAACCTTGGTGACACAATATTTTTTAAGAAAAATCATCAAACTTGATGCAAGGGCTTAAAAATTTCAATTATGACGATAAGTTATCAAAAGTAAATGTATTTACCCTAGAGAAGAGACTGATGAGACATATTGCATATGAGCTGATGATAATGAGATGACTACTCTAAAGTTACCTCTACAGAATAGTAAGGCTGGGTTCACATCTGTGCTGTGAACTCCGGCAGTCTGGATCCCACCATGCACCACCGGATCCCCATTCACTGTAATGTGATCCAGCGGTAATCCAGACGCTTTCCTGCATATATGCTGACTTTCAGCCAGACAAAAAATGTTGTGTGCAGTATATTTTGTCCAGCTGAAGGCCGGCATGTACACCGGATCCAGTAACCGAATTACAGTGCCATAGTTCACAATGCAGATGTTAACCCAGCCTAAGGTCTAGTAACTAGTTGCAAGATTTTAGATGTTTTGATAGCCAGAAAGATAAATAGCTAGATATCATGGACGGACTGGCCATAGACCCTACATGAAAATTTCCTGGTGGGCCGATGCCCAGAAGGCTGCCCAAGCCCTCCATTTTGCTGCCAGCCAGGTACATAATGATCTGATGATCTCAGCATTAAAGGGGTTCCCCGGGCTTTTGAATATCAGATCGGTGGGGATCCGGCACCTAGCACCCTTGTCAATCAGCTGTACGGTGAGATGGAGCGCAGTGTGCACGTGCCGTCTCAATTCTCTCTTCCTGTCTGCTGCTGCTGTCCCATATACATATAGCAGGGAACAGGAATAGAGAAGGGATGTGTGCACCATCTCCCTGTACAGCTGATCGGCGGGAGTGCCAGGTATCGGACCCCTGCTGATCTGCTATTGATGATCTATCTTGAGGATAGTTCATCAATACAAAAAAGCCTGGCCAACCTCTTTTATTAATGTAGGAGTATCAGGCACCTATGTACCTGGCACCCTGTATTCAACTGTATTGCCTTCCTCAGGAGGATGATAAGGTTTCTTATAGTGACGTGGGTGACAGTATTTTGTGCTGCACTCTGGTATCTGGTTCTGCACTGTGGTATTGCTGCCCCTCACCTACTTCTATTGTCCTGCCTTATGTCAGTTTGGACCCACCTACAACATAGGGTTATTTATTTTATTTTTTCCAGTGCCACTTTAAGTTCCTAGTCCGCCACGATAGATAGATCAAAGTCTAATGTTTTAGGTAGAAGTCAGCCTCCATGTGCATGAACAGTTATGGTAGCCATAAGTAATAAATGTTGGCAGATCCCACCAAAATTGTTGATGGCATTTAAAATATTCATAGACATAGACAGTAGCGAGGGAAGCGTGCATATTACAAGTATTTTCATGAATAAAGCACAGTCTCTGAATGCAGTTGCATTAAATATTCTATATGAAATATAAATGAGGCTTTAAAATATGAATAAGCTTGTTTTCTTCATTATGAGCCCCATTTCATTCCAGTCTGATGCCATGTTTTGCTCATTGGCATAACAGGCACGGTAAACACATAGGACCGTCTCTGGATGCAGGAGCATGAAATACATCCGTATTCATCACCCGATTTCTTGGCCATGAGCCAGGGTAACATTAATCAGTGGCTGACACCATGTGGCTTTAAGAAAAGACTTGTCACAGTGCACAATAGCTCATATGTGATTACAGCCACCGCTCTACCAGCCGGAGTGAGTCATACGCTTTAAATGCTTTAGCAAGCAGGCTTTTGACAGCATCACTTCAAATATTTCAAACGTGCAGCTACTAATCCATCATAATGGGGACTCTGGCGAAGGCGTCTCCCTACTTGGGATGATTATGACTCTGCAAAATATATATCTTTAAATCTTAATGGTTTTGTTCCTTTTTGTTAGTTTGTGTTTTCATGGCATTGGTGGCCCACGTTGACTACTGAAGAAATGATTCTCAGACCTGTTTAACTTATTGTAACCTAAACAGCCAAGAACTTAGATACAAGCACCAAATATCTGAAGATGAGCATCATAGGAAAGGAGGCATTTCTCGGGCCCAGGAGCATTCTCCTAAGATTATCAGGAGCATCCTCCTAAGATTATGTGGTTGTGCTGGATGTAAAATCTACCATCACACTGGTTTAACCAACCATTGTAAAATCCATCAATGTCTCCTTGTAGACCATTAAGGTCATATACTTACTAGATCTTCACTACATACTAAATCTTAATGTATTTTAATGGGCATTGAGATTGGTTCCTGAGTGCTCCTACACTACTGCACACCGGGATTTCACAAACTGATAGTGATTAAAAAAATTAAAGAGGAAGGAAGTAAAAAAGGAGAAAGGGAGGGATGAAAGGATGAATGAAAGGAAGGAAAAAGTATGTAGAAAGAACTACACTGCATGCAGAATTATTAGGCAAATGAGTATTTTGACCACATCATCCTCTTTATGCACGTTGTCTTACTCCAAGCTGTATAGGCTCGAAAGCCTACTACCAATTAAGCATATTAGGTGATGTGCATCTCTGTAATGAGAAGGGGTGTGGTCTAATGACATCAACACCCTATATTAGGTGTGCATAATTATTAGGCAACTTCCTTTCCTTTGGCAAAATGGGTCAAAAGAAGGACTTGACAGGCTCAGAAAAGTCAAAAATAGTGAGATATCTTGCAGAGGGATGCAGCACTCTTAAAATTGCAAAGCTTCTGAAGCGTGATCATCGAACAATCAAGCGTTTCATTCAAAATAGTCAACAGGGTCGCAAGAAGCGTGTGGAAAAACCAAGGCGCAAAATAACTGCCCATGAACTGAGAAAAGTCAAGCGTGCAGCTGCCAAGATGCCACTTGCCACCAGTTTGGCCATATTTCAGAGCTGCAACATCACTGGAGTGCCCAAAAGCACAAGGTGTGCAATACTCAGAGACATGGCCAAGGTAAGAAAGGCTGAAAGACGACCACCACTGAACAAGACACACAAGCTGAAACGTCAAGACTGGGCCAAGAAATATCTCAAGACTGATTTTTCTAAGGTTTTATGGACTGATGAAATGAGAGTGAGTCTTGATGGGCCAGATGGATGGGCCCGTGGCTGGATTGGTAAAGGGCAGAGAGCTCCAGTCCGACTCAGACGCCAGCAAGGTGGAGGTGGAGTACTGGTTTGGGCTGGTATCATCAAAGATGAGCTTGTGGGGCCTTTTCGGGTTGAGGATGGAGTCAAGCTCAACTCCCAGTCCTACTGCCAGTTTCTGAAAGACACCTTCTTCAATCAGTGGTACAGGAAGAAGTCTGCATCCTTCAAGAAAAACATGATTTTCATGCAGGACAATGCTCCATCACATGCGTCCAAGTACTCCACAGCGTGGCTGGCAAGAAAGGGTATAAAAGAAGAAAATCTAATGACATGGCCTCCTTGTTCACTTGATCTGAACCCCATTGAGAACCTGTGGTCCATCATCAAATGTGAGATTTACAAGGAGGGAAAACAGTACACCTCTCTGAACAGTGTCTGGGAGGCTGTGGTTGCTGCTGCACGCAATGTTGATGGTGAACAGATCAAAACACTGACAGAATCCATGGATGGCAGGCTTTTGAGTGTCCTTGCAAAGAAAGGTGGCTATATTGGTCACTGATTTGTTTTTGTTTTGTTTTTGAATGTCAGAAATGTATATTTGTGAATGTTGAGATGTTATATTGGTTTCACTGGTAAAAATAAATAATTGAAATGGGTATATATTAGTTTTTTGTTAAGTTGCCTAATAATTATGCACAGTAATAGTCACCTGCACACACAGATATCCCCCTAAAATAGCTAAAATTAAAAACAAACTAAAAACTACTTCCAAAAATATTCAGCTTTGATATTAATGAGTTTTTTGGGTTCATTGAGAACATGGTTGTTGTTCAATAATAAAATTAATCCTCAAAAATACAACTTGCCTAATAATTCTGCACTCCCTGTAAAGGATGGAGGCAAGGAAGAAAGAAAGGAAGGAGGAAAGGAAGGAAGGAGAGCTGGAAGGAAAAGAAGGAGGAAGAAAGGAAGGAAAAGAGAAGGAAGGAAAGATGGAAAGAAGAAAGGATTGAAGGAAGGAAGGAAGGAAGGAAGGAAGGAAGGAAAAAAGATGATGCAAGGAAAAAACAAGAAAGGGGAGAATGGAGGGGAAATATGACAGAAAGATAAATTGGAAGGGAAGAAGGAAGGAAGGATGATGATAATGAAGGAAAAAGAAAAGGAAGGAAGGAGAATAAAAGAGAAGGTAAATTTGAAAATTGAAAGGAAGAAAGGACAGAGAGTTGGAAGGAAGGGCAGAAGGAAGAAAGGAAGGAAAAAGGAAAGGAGAGTAAGAAAGATGAATGGAGAGCTAGAAGGAAGGGAAGAAGGAAGAAAGGAAGGAAAAAGGGAAGGAAGGAAGGAAGGAAGGAAGGAAGGCAGGAAGGAAGGAAGAAGAATGCTGAAAAATAAAAGGAAGGAAGGAGAATAAAAATGAAGGTAAATTGGAAAATTGAAAGGAAGGAAGGAAATAAGGAAGGTAATGACAGAGAGCTGGAAGGAAGTGAAGAAGGAAGAAAAAAAGGGAAGGAAGGAAGGAGGAAAGGAAGGAAGAAGGGTGATGATAAGGAAAAGGAAGGAAGGAGAATAAAAATTAAGGTAAATTGGAAAATGGAAAGAAAAGGAAGGAAAAAGGGAAAGAATGAAGGAAAAAAGGATTGAGAGCTGGAAGGAATGGAAGAAGGAAGAAAGGAAGGAAAATGGAAAGAAGGAGGATGATGATTAGGAAGGAAAAATAAAAGGAAGAAAAAATAATAAAAAGGAAGGTAAATTAGAAAATTTAAAGATAAGGAAGGAAAAAAGGAGAGCTGGAAGGAAGGGAAGAAGGAAGGAAAAAGGATGATGATGAGGAAGGAAAAATAAAAGGAAGGAAGAAGAATAAAAAGAAAGCTAAATTTCAAAAATGGAAAGTAAAGGAAGGAAAAAGGGAAGGAAGGAAGGAAAGAAGGATGAAAAGCTGGAAGGAAGGTAAGAAGGAAGAAAGGAAGGAAAAAGGCTAAGAAGGAAGGAAGAAAGAAAATCGGATGATGATAAGGAAGGAAAAATAAAAGGAAGTAAGGAGAATAATAAGGAGGGTAAATTGGAAAATGGAAAGAAAGGAAGGAAGGAAGGAAGAAGAATGGTGATAAGGAAGGAAAAACAAAAGAAAGGAAGGAGAATAAAACGGAAGGAAAATTGGAAAATTAAAAGGAAGGAAGGACAGAGAGCTGGAAGCATAGGCAGAAGGAAGAAAGGAAGGAAAAAGGAGAGAAAGAAAGAAGGACAGAGAGCTAGAAGGAAGAGAAGAAGGGAGAAAGGAAGGAAAAAGGGAAGGAAGACGGATAATGTTAAGGGAAAAAAAGAAAGGAAGGAGAATAAAAATGAAGGTAAATTGGAAAATGGAAAGAAAGGTAGGAAGGAAAGAAGGAATGACAGAGAGCTGGAATGAAGCGAAGAAGGAAGAAAGGAAGGAAAAATGGAAGGAAGGAAGAATGAAGAGCTGGAAGGAAGGGGAAAAGGAAGGAAAGAGGGAACAAAGGAAGGAAGGAAGGAAGGAAGGAGGATAATGATAAGGAAAAGGAAGGAAGGAGAATAAAAATTAAGGTAAATTGGAAAATGGAAAGAAAAGGAAGGAAAAAGGGAAGGAAAGAAGGACGGAGAGCTGGAAATAAGGGAATAAGGAAGAAAGGAAGGAAAAAGGGAGGGAAGGAAGGAAGGAAGACAGATGATGATAAGAAAGGAAAAAGAAAAGAAATAAAAAAGAATAAAAAGGAAGGTAAATTTGAAAATTTTAAGATAAGGAAGGGAGGAAGGAGAGCTGGAAGGAAAGGAAGAAGAAAAGAACAAAGGAAAGGAAAAAGGAAGGAAGGAAGAAGGATAATGATGAGGAAGGAAAAAAGAAAAGGAAGGAAATAGAATAAAAATGAAGGTAAATTGGAAAATGGAAAGAAAAGGATGGAAAAAGGGATGGAAGGAAGGAAGGAAGGAAAGAAGGCCAAAGATCTGGAAGGAAGGGAAGAAGGAAGAAAGGAAGGGAAAAGGGAAGGAAGAAGGATGACGATAAGGAAGGAAAAAGAAAAGGAAGGAAGGAATCAAGGTAGGATGGAAGGATTTATTGGTAAAGACTGAGATTCACTTTGAAAGAAATTCCAAAAGCTGGAACCAACACAATAATATATTGTCTCATTTTTTCCAGTCATAGGAATAGCTATTATACAGTTATGCTGGTATGAGCACCTTTGGCTAATGAACTGTTGGCTGAAGATCTGTTATTCAGCCATTATTTTATGACTGCCCCCTCTGTCACCTCTGTATCCCTTATAGCCGTGCTCTACAATGCAATATGTTTTATACTTAACCACTTTCCATCTGGGCCATTTGCCCCCTTCCTGACCAGGCCAAATTTTTCAAAACTGACATATCTCACTTTATGTGGTAATAACTTTGGAACGCCTTTATTTATCCAAGTCATTCAGAGATTGTTTTCTCGTGACACATTGTACTTCATGATAATCATAAATTTGAGTCAAAATATTTCACCTTTATTTATGAAAAAATCCCAAATTTACCCAAAAATTAGAAAAATTTGCAATTTTCTAAATTTCGATTTCTCTGCTTTTAAAACAGAAAGTGATACCTCATAAAATATTTATTATTTAACATTCCCCATATGTCTACTTTATGTTGGCATCATTTTGGAAATGTCATTTTATTTTTTTAGGACGTTAGAAGGCTTAGAAGTTTAGAAGCAATTCTTCAAATTTATAAGAAAATTGCCAAAACCCACTTTATAAGGACCAGTTCAGGTCTGAAGTCACTTTGTGGGGCCTACATAGTGGATACCCCCATAAATGACCCCATTGTAGAAACTACACCCCTCAAGGTATTCAAAACCGATTTTACAAACTTTGTTAACCCTTTAGGCGTTCCACAAGAATTAAAGGAAAATGGAGATCAAATTTTTAAATTTCACTTTTTTGGCAGATTTTCAATTTTTTTCTTTAACACATCAATGGTTAACAGCCAAACAAAACTCAATATTTATTACCCAGATTCTGCGGTTTACAGAAACACCCCACATGTGGTCATAAACTGCTGTATGGGCACACGGCAGGGCACATAAGAAAAGGAACTCCACATGGTTTTTAGATGCCATGTCCCATTTGAAGCCCCCTGGTGCACCCTTACAGTAGAAACTCCCAAGAAGTGACCCCATTTTGGAAACTAGGGGATAAGGTGCCAGTTTTATTAGTACTATTTTTGGGTACATATGATTTTTTGATCATTCATTATAACACTTTATGGGGCGAGGTGACCAAAAAATTGGTTGTTTTAGCACAGTTTCTATTTATTTATTTTTACAGCGTTCACCTGAGGGGTTCATTCAAGTGACATTTTTATAGAGCAGATCGTTACGGACGTGGCGATACCTAATATGTATACTTTTTCTCATTTATTAAAGTTTTACACAATAATAGCATTTTTGAAACAAAAAAATTATGTTTTAATGTGTCCATGTTCTGAGAGCTATAGTTTTTTTATTTTTTAAAAGATTTTCTTATGTAGGGGCTCATTTTTTGCGGGATGAGGTGATGGTTTTATTGGTACTATTTTGTGGGACATACACGTTTTTGATCACTTGGTGTTGCACCTTTTGTGATGCAAGGTGACAAAAATTGCTTGTTTTGACACAGTTTTTTTTTTTTTTTTTTTTTTTACGGTGTTCACCCGAGGGGTTAGGTCATGTGATATTTTTATAGAGCTGGTTTTTACGGACGCGGCAATACCTAATATGTATACTTTTTTTTATTTGTTTCACTTTAACACAATAATAGCATTTTTGAAACCAAAAAAATGATGTTTTAGTGTCTCCATGTTCTAAGAGCTATATTTTTTTTATTTTTTGAGAGATTTTCTTATGTAGGGGCTCATATTTTGCGGGATGAGGTGACGGTTTTATTGGTACTATTTTGTGGGACATACGCGTTTTTGATCACTTGGTGTTGCACTTTTTGTGATGCAAGGTGACAAAAATTGCTTGTTTTGACACATTTTTTTTTTTTTTTTTTTTTTTTACGGTGTTCATCCGAGGGGTTAGGTCATGTGATATATTTATAGAGCTGGTTTTTACGGACGCGGCAATACCTAATATGTATACTTTTTTAAATTTTTTCTATTTTTAATTATTTTTTTTTTCATTCCTTACTTGGGGACTTTTTTTTTTTTAAATGTGAAACTTTTTTTTTATTTTTTTATTTTCAACCTTTTATTTTTATTTTTTTTATTTTACACTTTTCGTCCCCCATAAGGTCATACAAGACCTCTGGGGGACATTTACTTCACTTTTTTTTTTTTTTTCACAGTTGATTTCTCCTGTAACTGGGGCTGACATAGTAGCCCCAGTTACAGGACAAATGCACCCCTATAGAGGCTGTACAGCAGCAATCCTGCGCTGTACAGCCTCACAGCAGGGCTGATCGAGGTCTCTGAGAGACCTCACACAGCCCCTGCACTCTCCGGTCCCGGCGGTCACATGACCGCCGGGCCGGAACAGGAAGCGCACAGCGCTTCCTTCTCTGCAGACACAGCGCTCGGTGAGCGCTGTGTCTGCAGCGATCTATAAGGCAGGGACACCTGGGCACTGTCTCTGCCTTGTCTTAGGGTTGCCCTGCTGTCACTGACAGCGGGCAACCCGATCAGCAGCTGCACGATTAGCGTGCAGCTGCTATTTCTGAAAGGACGTTCTAAAACGTGCTTTCAGAAATAGACGTCCACCCATAGGACGTTTATATCCTATGGGCGGACGTGAAGCGGTTAATAAATTATTTCAGATTTGCTACCATCCAGGTTCAGAATATGCCCATGTAAGTCATCTGCGACCACTAAGTACCTATATGCAGATCCTGACAGTGGCCCATTGTCCAACTGCTCCACCACCCAGCATTAGCATCTAAAAAAAAGTATTTTATGGGGATAGTTCACTGCAGAGCTCTGACATGTATGGAGACCATAGAACAAAACATACAATGCAACAGCACTCTGCAAACCAAATAAAGTACAAAAATGTATTATATTGCTAATGTTATGCTTATAAATTAGAGATGCTTGGCAAATGCATTTTGAACAAAATTATCTGAGCCCATCTGCCACACGTCAAGGCGATCTCTGTAAGACGGGAACTTAACACTAAGTTCACCTGTTATGTGCCATGACAGCGACCATTAAGTTCAGGGGGTGTTGGTTCCACATGCATGCTGGACCCCCTTTGGTTTTTATCTTTTTTTTGGTGCCAAATGGCCTCCATTGAATCTAAGGACTACAAGGGGGTCCAGCATGCATGCGGAACCTATCCCCCCTGAACTTTATAATCACTGTCATGGCACATAACAGGTGAACTTAGTGTTAAGTTCCCGTCTTACAGAGCAAGCATCTCTAATTTCATAAGCATAACATTAGCAATATAATACATTTTTGTACTTTATTTGGTTTGCAGAGTGCTGTTGCATTGTATGTTTTGTTCTATGTTGTGTTTTCAGCCATAGCAACGTGCACCTGCGCATTGGGATGTGCTGACTAACCCCCCTTTTTTTTTTTACAGTTTGTGCCGGAGGTGTGGCTCACTCTATTTGGTCGTGCACTCCTGATCAGCCTGTTTTCCTTATAGGCTGATTTTAATTAGCATGAGTATAAAGCTTAGTTTGCTCTGCATGCATGTTGGTACTTGTAGTCCCTGGATTCAATGGAGGCCATTTGGCACCAAAAAAGATAAAAACCAAAGGGGGTCCAGCATGCATGCGGAACCTACACCCCTGGTGGCTGTCATGGCCCATAACAGGCGAACTTAGTGTTAGGTTCCCGTCTTACAGAGATAGCCTTGACGTGTTGCAGACGGGCTACAAAATGTATTTGCCAAGCATCTCTATTTTATAAGCATAGTATTAGCAATATAATACATTTTTGTACTTTATTTGCTTTGCAGAGTGCTGTTGCATTGTATGTTTTGTTCTATGTTGTGTTTTCAGCCATAGCAACGTGCACCTGCGCATTGGGATGTGCTGACTAACCCCCCTTTTTTTCTTTGCAGTTTGTGCCGGAGGTGTGGCTCACTCTATTTGGTCGTGCACTCCTGATCAGCCTGTTTTTCTTATAGACTGATTTTAATTAGCATGAGTATAAAGCTTTGCTCTATGTTGTGTTTTCAGCCATAGCAACATGCACCTGCGTATTGGGATGTATGGAGACCATAGCGCAGTGGACTAGATAGTAGACGTGCCAATGCACATCAATGATCAAATCAGTGCATAGTAATACGGACAGGGAGTTGTTGTGTGCAGAACCAGTGTGGACACTGAACACCACCAGACTATGTGACTACACTAATTTGCTTTGTTTCCAGGTTGACACAAGGAGATTGCTGGAGCTATCACCTATCATTGTCTTTGTGAAATCACTTCACAATTAGTAGTTGTCACATCGTCATTGTCTCTTGTCAAATTTAACACAATGGGAGATTTAGCTGAACTAACAGGAGGGGCAGGAGTAATTGACACCACTTTAAGGACAGGTTTGTATTTTTTTCCCATGTATTCAAAAACTGACCTACAGTCAGTATACAAGTGAGACTTCTAGTCTAGCAAGTATTTCCACAGTTGCCCATATATACTTATGTATGTATCTATCTATCTATCTATCTATCTAATATTTAATCTATCTATCTATCTATCATCTATATCATATAATATCTATCTATCTATTTATTTATCTAATATTTAATCTATCTATCTATCTATCTATCTATCTATCTATCTATCTATCTATCTATCTATCTATCTATCTATCGTAGCTACCAGTTTCGCAGGCATAGCAGCTGCTGTGGACCTCCAATAACGAAAGGAGTCCATCTCCACTCAGACACATGTGCAGTTAATGATGTATGTGGACGATGGAAGAGTTCCTTAATTTTACATTATTTCTGTGCTGTTACATCACTGATTTATTTCTGTACATTGCCATGCATATTGTTGTACTATTGTGATATCGCTGTGAGCCTGATTGCTGTACTGTGACATCACTGTGAACATTACCTCACCTTAGTGACATTACTAGGTGCATTGTCCTTGTGCATTTGGAAAATTAGCGTAATCATAAGTAGTGTTGAGCAAAGGGAGCTTTGGATGCTTTCAAAACTTCGGAATAATACTGTACGGAGATCCGCCTCCGTACAGTATTAGAATGTATGGGCTCCGATGAGCCGAAGTAAGTTATTCGCAAAGTCGGTTGGTTCCGATTACCACCTCGGAACCGAAGCCGAGTTCAGTTTCAAGTTGTAAAGTGTTTTTCCACTTTAAAGATCAACTACCGAAGTGAATCAACAAAGTCACGTGCGACTTCGCAAATAACTAACCGGCTCATCATAAGCTTTTCATAGTCATGCTATGGAAGCTGGTTATGGTGGTGTGGGGCCCCATTTTAACTTTTTCTGTGCGGCCCCATGGGTCCTTGTTATGCCCCTGCTATCAATCCAAATAAGAAAAAAGAGCAGCAAAATAAATGAAAAAGAATACAATATAGGTGCAAGTCCTGTACAGGTCTTTAGACAGAGGCCGTCATGGAAAATGCAAAAAATAAGGCAGTGCTCATAGTGGAAAGAGAAGTGGATGCCCTTTATTAGGCCTTACTGTTATGCTTCAGCCCAGCACAATAAAGCCTTCTCTATCTATTCATTTTATTATATTCTTTCTTTCTTTCTTTCTTTCTTTCTTTCTTTCTTTCTTTCTTTCTTTCTTTCTTTCTTTCTTTCTTTCTTTCTTTCTTTCTTTCTTTCTTTCTTTCTTTCTTTCTTTCTTTCTTTCTTTCTTTCTTTCTTTCTTTCTTTCTTTCTTTCTTCATACATCTTCCATGCACATTTCCTGGTCAGAATCAAACCCAGTGCCCCAGTTCTATTACACAGCAGAGCCAAATCCTGAGCCTCCATCCCACTTTTAAAGATCTTAAAAAAAACTGAAGACATAAAAAAAAAAGTAAATTATTATCTGGAAATGTAAAATGTTATCAGTTCTGAATTTTTGCTGAGTCCAGATAATATTTCCATGACATTGAAATACTTTATTTCACAACTATATAATCTACTGATATTAAATTCTGAAAGCTGAGGTATCACATAGGGACTAAGTGTGTGCTTTTAAAGTGTATATATTATCACTTTTGGCGGAGCAAAGCAAGAATGTCAAGGAAACAGAGACTTGGACAAGAGCCCACAGACCTGCATGTTTTTATTCATATATACAGTATATGCATTTCAAGTATAATTTTTGGCAAAATTAAATATAGAATTTCTAAATTTCTTCAGGGAAGATGACAATGACAATTTGTTTCACTCCAGAGGAAGGCAACACATTAAGAAAATGTATGTACATCACATCCATGCAAATTCATAATGTGTTCATTTTCTCGGTGGTCATATTAGTAGTATATGTGACACGAGTAGCACCCTAGGAAGTATTACATGCGCCCATCATGACCTTTAATGATTAGCTATCTACCTATCTATCTACACTTTCCTGACATTTGTAAAGTATTCTTTCTACATACTGTGAATTTGTGATATTATTTTATGGTGATTTCTAATGGATAATTCTTCCTGTATTCTTTGCAGTTCCTTTGATACAGTATCTCACAAAAGTGAGTACACCCCTCACACTTTTGTAAATATTTTATTATATATTTTCATGGGACAACTCTGAAGATCTGACACTTTGACACAATGTAAAGTATATGTATAACAGTGTAAATGTGCTGTGCCCTCAAAATTCCTCAACACACAGCCATTAATGTCTAAACCACTGGCAACAAAAATGAGTACACCCCTAAGTAAAAATTGGGCAAATTGTGCCCACAGCGTCAATATTTTGGGGGTCATTCACTATGCAGAAATACACCTAAATCTGCAACTTCGCCCGTTCATGCCAGTTCAAAATTTGTGGGCGTGGTGTGGACGGGGAAGGAGACGGGTCTGTAGGCCAGTCTCATGCACTATTTTCTACACCTGTTTTAAGAGTAGAAAAAGGTCTAAATGTAAGACCGCTCCGAAGCTGTCTTACATTTAGAACTGGCACTGGATGCTCCGAAGTTATGGAGAGGTTGGCGCCTTTTCATAACTCCGGCGGATCCATCACCAGTTTAACTCTTTAATAAGATCGGCATCTTAATAAATGTGCCCCTTTGTGTGGCCACCATTATTTTCCAGCACTGCCTCTCTTTGGCATGGAGTTCACTAGAGCTTCACAGGGTGCCACTGGAATCTTCTTCCACTCCTCCATGACGACATCGCGGAGTTGGTGGATGTTAGGCTGGGTTCAGACCTGAGTGTTTTACAGCGCGTTTCCCTATGGGCATGGTTTTCACCTGAGCGTTTTACAGCGCGTACGAACGTGCTGTAAAACGCCCTATGCCTCAAGAAGTACAGGAGCTTCTTTGGGGCGTATTGTCGCGCGTTCCCGCCCGACTTCAGCGGGAACGCACCTAAATGGCCGTTTGCTTGTTTCCGCCCATTAAAAACGCCCGATACAAATTAGGTCTGGAGACATGTTGGCCAGTCCAGCACCTTTACCCTCAGTTTCTTTAGCAAGGCACTGGTCATCTTGGAGGTGCGTTTGGGGTCGTTATCATGTTGAAATACTGCCCTGCGGCCCAGTTTCTGAAGGGAGGGGATCATGCTCTGCTTCAGTATGTCACAGTCAGTGGCGGATCCAGAGCCAGGTCTCGGGAGGGGCACTTCCAGATTATTTTCTGTCCGCCGCCACAAAACAATGGTGCTTATAGAACAGACTACACAGTGTAGAGGTTTACTGTATATTGTGTGGCACAGTGTAGAGGTATACTGTATATTATGGGGCACAGTGTATGCTATATGTGTATAACAAACATATTCCACATGAAAACTTACAATTACTTGGCTTGGCCCTTGGGGTTCTTGGACACCACTTCAACACTTGGCTGGGGGGCTCGGCGGAGCTGATGTTGTGTTATGCTAATGAGAAAGATTTCATAATAAGGATTTGGAGAAGGGGCAGAGGGATAGCAGAGCAGGGAGAGGATGGTGCTGCTACTAGGGGGTCATACCATGGGGGCGCACCATAATGCCCCCCCAGTAGAAATAATTCTCCTTATAATGTGCAAAAAATACCCCCTTGTAATGCCCCAGGTGAGCTAATGTCCCCATAGTGCCCCCATAATGTGCCAGTATAAAATACCCATATATAGTGCCCCCAGTAAATGCCCCCATAGTGCTCCACACCCTCCTTCCTCCTAGTGCTCCCCATAATGTACCAGTATAAAATTCTCCAGTAGTGTCCCCCATAATCTGCAAGTATAAAATACCCCTTCTTAGTTAATAACAGCCCCCCCATGTGCCAGTATTATTAACAGCCCCCCATGTGCCAGCAGTAACAGCCCCCCCATGTGCCAGCAATAACAGCCCCCCCATGTGCCAGCAATAACAGCCCCCCCATGTGCCAGCAATAACAGCCCCCCCCCATGTGCCAGCAATAACAGCCCCCCATGTGCCAGCAATAAAAGCCCCCCCATGTGCCAGCAATAACAGACCCCCCGTGTGCCAGTATTAATAACAGCCCCCCATGTGCCAGTATTAATAACAGCCCCCCCATGTGCCAGCAATAACAGACCCCCATGTGCCAGCAATAACAGCCCCCCATGTGCCAGCAATAACAGCCCCCCCATGTGCCAGCAATAACAGCCCCCCCATGTGCCAGCAATAACAGCCCCCCCATGTGCCAGCAATAACAGCCCCCCCATATGCCAGTATTAATAACAGCCTCCCCATGTGCCAGTATTAATAACAGCCCCCCATGTGCCAGTATTAATAACAGCCCCCCCATGTGCCAGCAATAACAGACCCCCATGTGCCAGCAATAACAGACCCCCATGTGCCAGCAATAACAGCCCCCCTATGTGCCAGCAATAACAGCCCCCCATGTGCCAGCAATAACAGCCCCCCCATGTGCCAGCAATAACAGCCCCCCATGTGCCAGCAATAACAGCCCCCCCATGTGCCAGCAATAACAGCCCCCCCATGTGCCAGCAATAACAGCCCCCCCCCCCCATGTGCCAGTAAAAGTATTGTATATATAAAATAAAAAAAACAACATACTTACTTTCATGTCAGCGATGCGATGCAGGCCTCTTCCGGCCTGTGTCCCGCGCTGTACGGCTCAGGCGGTGCGATGATGTCATCGCGCCGCCCTCTGATAGGCTGCAGGCACTAGTGCCTGCCCTGCAGCCTATCAGAGGAAGGGAAAGAAACACGCCTCTCCCTCCCCTGCCTCAGCACAGCCATCTGTATCGCTGTCCTCAGCACAGCCATCTGTATATCTGCAAGTATAAAATACCCCTTCTTAGTTAATAACAGCCCCCCCATGTGCCAGTATTAATAACAGCCCCCCCATGTGCCAGCAGTAACAGCCCCCCATGTGCCAGCAATAACAGCCCTTCCATGTGCCAGCAATAAAAGCCCCCCCATGTGCCAGCAATAACAGACCCCCCGTGTGCCAGTATTAATAACAGCCCCCCATGTGCCAGTATTAATAACAGCCCCCCCATGTGCCAGCAATAACAGACCCCCATGTGCCAGCAATAACAGCCCCCCATGTGCCAGCAATAACAGCCCCCCCATGTGCCAGCAATAACAGCCCCCCCATGTGCCAGCAATAACAGCCCCCCCATGTGCCAGCAATAACAGCCCCCCCATATGCCAGTATTAATAACAGCCTCCCCATGTGCCAGTATTAATAACAGCCCCCCATGTGCCAGTATTAATAACAGCCCCCCCCATGTGCCAGCAATAACAGACCCCCATGTGCCAGCAATAACAGACCCCCATGTGCCAGCAATAACAGCCCCCCTATGTGCCAGCAATAACAGCCCCCCATGTGCCAGCAATAACAGCCCCCCCATGTGCCAGCAATAACAGCCCCCCATGTGCCAGCAATAACAGCCCCCCCATGTGCCAGCAATAACAGCCCCCCCATGTGCCAGCAATAACAGCCCCCCCCCCCCCCATGTGCCAGTAAAAGTATTGTATATATAAAATAAAAAAAACAACATACTTACTTTCATGTCAGCGATGCGATGCAGGCCTCTTCCGGCCTGTGTCCCGCGCTGTACGGCTCAGGCGGTGCGATGATGTCATCGCGCCGCCCTCTGATAGGCTGCAGGCACTAGTGCCTGCCCTGCAGCCTATCAGAGGAAGGGAAAGAAACACGCCTCTCCCTCCCCTGCCTCAGCACAGCCATCTGTATCGCTGTCCTCAGCACAGCCATCTGTATATCTGCAAGTATAAAATACCCCTTCTTAGTTAATAACAGCCCCCCCATGTGCCAGTATTAATAACAGCCCCCCCATGTGCCAGCAGTAACAGCCCCCCATGTGCCAGCAATAACAGCCCTTCCATGTGCCAGCAATAACAGCCCCCCCATGTGCCAGTATTAATAACAGCCTCCCCATGTGCCAGCAATAACAGCCCCCCATGTGCCAGCAATAACAGCCCCCCATGTGCCAGTATTAATAACATCCCCCCCATATGCCAGTATTAATAACAGCCTCCCCATGTGCCAGCAATAACAGCCCCCCCATGTGCCAGTAAAAGTATTGTATATATATATAAAAAACAAAACAACATACTTACCTTCATGTCAGCGATGCAATGCAGGCCTCTTCCGGCCTGTGTCCCGCGCTGTACGGCTCAGGCGGCGCGATGATGTCATCGCGCCGCCCTCTGATAGGCTGCAGGCACTAGTGCCTGCCCTGTAGCCTATCAGGGGAAGGGAAAGGGACACGCCTCTCCCTCCCCTGCCTCAGCACAGCCATCTGTATCGCTGTCCTCAGCACAGCCATCTGTATATCTGCAAGTATAAAATACCCCTTCTTAGTTAATAACAGCCCCCCCATGTGCCAGTATTAATAACAGCCCCCCCCATGTGCCAGCAGTAACAGCCCCCCATGTGCCAGCAATAACAGCCCTTCCATGTGCCAGCAATAACAGCCCCCCCATGTGCCAGTATTAATAACAGCCTCCCCATGTGCCAGCAATAACAGCCCCCCATGTGCCAGTATTAATAACATCCCCCCCATATGCCAGTATTAATAACAGCCTCCCCATGTGCCAGCAATAACAGCCCCCCCATGTGCCAGTAAAAGTATTGTATATATATAAAAAAAAAAAAACAACATACTTACCTTCATGTCAGCGATGCAATGCAGGCCTCTTCCGGCCTGTGTCCCGCGCTGTACGGCTCAGGCGGCGCGATGATGTCATCGCGCCGCCCTCTGATAGGCTGCAGGCACTAGTGCCTGCCCTGCAGCCTATCAGGGGAAGGGAAAGGGACACGCCTCTCCCTCCCCTGCCTCAGCACAGCCATCTGTATCGCTGTCCTGAGGACTGGGATACAGATGACTATGGAGATGAGCGCTTCTACAATGGAAGCGCTCATCTCCCTGTGCCCCGCCGCCGCCAGCTCGGGGAGGGCAATTGCCCCGTTGCCCCCCCACTGGATCCGCCACTGGTCACAGTACATGTTGGAATTCATGGTTCCCTCAATGAACTGTAGCTCCCCACAGCCAACAGCTCTTATGCAGCTCCAAACCATGACACCCCCACCACCATGCTTGACTGTAGGCAAGACACACCTGTCTGTGTACTCACCTGGTTGCTGCCACACATGATTGACACTATTTGAACCAAATAAGTTTATATTGATCTCATCAGACCACAGGACATGGTTCCAGTAATCCAAGCCCTTAGTCTGCTTGTCTTCAGCAAACTGTTTGCTGGCTTTCTTGTGCATCATCTGTAGAAGAGGCTTCCTTCTAGGGGCGACTGAGTGGAACCTCTCTTGTGAAACCGCTGTATGGTCTTGGCCACCATGCTGCAGCTCAGTTTCAGGGTGCTGGCAATCTTCTTATAGCCTCGGCTGTCTTCATGTAGAGCAACAAGTCTTTTTTTCAGATCCTCAGAGAGTTCTTTGCCATGAGGTGCCATGTTGAACTTCCAGTGACCAGTATAAGAGAGTGTGAGAGCGATAACACCAAATTTAACACACCTACGCCCCATTCACGCCTGAGACCTTGTAACACTAATGAGTCACATGACCCCCAGGGTGGGAAAATGCCTAATTGGGCACAATTTGGCCCTTTTTACTTAGGGGTGTACTCACTTTTGTTGCCAGCGAGTTAGACATTAATGGCTGTGTGTTGAGTTATTTTGAGGGCACAGCAAATTTACACTGTTATACAAGCAGTACACTGACTGCTTTACATTGTATCAAAGTGTCATGTGTTTAGTGTTGTCCCATGAAAAGACAGAATAAAATATTTACAAAAATGTGAGGTGTTAGAAACTGTGAATATCGGAGAAAGTTGGATGTCGACAGAAACAGATATTACCAAGAAGTCACTGAATAAAATGCTTGGTATTATCAATTATCAATATCAGGTCTTTATTATAGGTGGTGACAATGCATGGTATCTGGTGGAGTCATAGCTAGGCTTTTCTTCTAACAGGACAAAACTTTTGTTCATGTTCCTAACTCTGTATCTAAATGCCCTGATTAAGGTGGAGGGGATTGGTGGTGTGGCCAATGAATGCCCAGTCTGCCTCTCTTTAGCTATCCTTGTGTGGCAATGATCAACCTGTCATCATTATATAGAACAATATGATAAGCCTCCATTACACTCATTCATTCACTTTTGGTTATTCTAATAATTTGAAGGAGAGGAGTCCTCTGTGAATAACATGGCTGGCCTGTGCATGGAATTACAATGCAATTATAATGTTACATCTAGCCAAAGATCTTACATTCTTTTAGCACTCGCTGTGTCGCTGAGTGAAAAGCTTTTTTTTTTCTAAATGATCAGGTATTTCAGGATGGGAGAAGCTGACTGCAGTTTGTTTTTCAGTAGGATTACTGGTCAGGAAGTCTGCGGGGTAGGAAAATATCCCCTTCCATAGTCACAGCTTCACTGCAAACATCTCCAGTTCTTGTAAGCTACATAAACTTACAGACATGTCCACAAACACCACACATGCCTACATATAGACATGTACACATTATACTGTACATAAACAGACATACACATACAGAGGCATACTAAAGGAATGCATGTAGCACATACACAGATATTCATACTGTATATGATATATAGGCATGAACACACATAAGCCTACAATTACAAAGAATTTATATATATATATATATATATATATATTACATTTTCATTTATTTTTGCTGTCTCACAGTGAGAAAATACAATCTACACTTGATTTCTGCCAAAGTTAACACAATTTCTACTTATTCCACTTAAAGGGCTTCTGTCACCAGAATCATTGTAGTGAAACATGGTGATCTGCAACAAATGTTAGTGTTAGTGTTGAGCGATGCGAGCTTCGGATCATTGATCAAAACTTTGAATGCTGTACGGAGATCCGTCTCCGTACAGCATTGAAATGTTTGGGCTTCGCAGAGGTGAAATTCGTTATCTCCAAAGTTGCGCAAGACTTCATTGAATGACGGCATTTGATTCTTCAACTTAAAAATAATTTTAAAACTGGGATCCGAAGTCAGCTTTGGTACCCAGGTACCATTAGGTACTGAAGCTGACTTCGGATCCCACTTTCTTAAATGTTTATAAGTTAAAAAATCAAAGTCGGAAGTTATTCACTGAAGTCTCACAAGACTTCGGAGATAACGTGCTTCACCTCGGCAGAGCCTATACATTTGAATGCTGTACAGACGGATTTCCGTACAGCATTCAAACAAAGTTTTGACCAAAACAACTTCAAATCTATGATCCGAGGTGCGCTTCTCTCAACCCTAGTGATGATGTTTACACTGCCTAGCCCTGTACACAAAAGTGCAGATCTCTTCAGTGATAACTAGTGCGCAACAAAGCATTCAGTGTACCATACCATGTTCTCACCACAATTAATACTGTAAAGGTATGGCCACACCGTCATAATGAATGCAGTTTTGGAAGCCAAAATCAGGAATGGATCATAAAAGGAGAGAAAGTGTAAAGGATATATATGACTTCTCCTCTTTTTTTTTATTCACTCCTGGCTTGGACTTCCAAGACTGCATGAAGAAACCTGATGTGGCCATACCCTTATGGGGGAATCTAGACTTTATTCAATGTAAATGTCACGAGGGTGTCAAGAACCACGCCTGACTCCGTTATACCCGGGGTCAGGAAGTCGCAGCGGTTGGCTGCACGCTCTATGTAGATAGGGCTGTTTTCTTATGGTAGCTTTCTGGGTTTGCTTTGCAAACCCTTTTGGCTCACTCAGGGATCCGTAGCTCCTTCTCCTCAGCTGTTCCTTGTCCAGCACTCCCAACCTCCTTATATTCCCCTCTCACACTTCTCTGGTTGCCAGATATAGAGCTTCCTGCCTGGACATCTATTCTGACCCTCTGGAGCTGTGTTGCTGCGTTCTCTGGTAGTTGGTCCAGAACGCTACCCTCCGGATCCCTGTTGGACCTTTGTGGTCTATTGTGGTCGCCCACCTGGGTGTATGTGTATGTCTGTTTTGTCTGTCCTCTCCCTGGTGTTTCCCTCTTAGTGACAGTGGTGCGGACTAGCGATCCCACCGGCCCGTTCACTATCTAGGGCTCATTTTAGGGAAAGCCAGGGTTTAGGCATGTGATCGCCACATGGGTGAGGAACCCGTCTAGGGACGTCAGGGCAGTCAGGTGCCAGCCGCAAGGTGAGTTAGGGGTCACCACCTTTCCCTCTCCCTTGGGCAGGGCTTTCCCTTTTCCCTCCCTGTGTGTGACGCCGGTCATTACAGTAAAGTTATTTATTCTGCCTTGGGTACCACTTATGGATTTCCAGATCTCTGCTTGCAAGTATTCTTACTGCAGTAATTGAATGTGAACCTTCAATCTCTTCTGATGGTGTGATATTAGTGAACAAGAGAGGACTACATGGGCTTCGTAGACATTCCGGCGTATCGTTACGTCCCCATCTTTACTTTCAGACCCAAGCTTATCCGTTACTCTGTAGCTGGCACACCCCGTCTCCGCCTATCGACCCTTCCTGCTGTAAGAGGAACCTTCAAATTAGTAGAGACTCGGTGGTGCGGCACCTATACAACCCACATAGACATTGCTGTCATCAGGGCCACCACCACCCAGATTATTTTGTCTCTGCTGACTACCATTTCCTGCCCATGAAGAAGGGAAGGGACACACCAATAACATAGATCCCCCTTGTATAAATTCTGTATGCTGCATTTCCAAGGATTATATTTGTATTCCCTTTTTCTTATGAACACAAATGGAAACCTGGCCGATGTATTTTCAATCTTTTTTTTCCCCCAACATCAGATAAGAATTACCATACGAAGGAACATGAGACGGCTCGAAGAAACACAGTGACTGTCGTGTTATCATCAGTAGGCATGTCCATCAATAGCCAGAGTCCGTCTGGAGAGGAATTCCTCTTCCTTACCAGTCTGAATCAACAACTAGTGTTAATAGCTGAGCATGCGATGGCGTCTTTCCCAGCATGAACAATCAGCTGCTGATCAGCTGTTAATGCGGCCGACCTTTCATGTGTCCATTGTTTTTACATTGGCCCCGTTTTGCACCTGTGAGGCGGCTACGTATTGGCAAAAGACAGAAAGTGACCCCTTTCTCGGTGGTTCGCACATATTTACATACATTAAAGGTGTTTGCAGAATATGAATGTTCGACTTGAGACGCTTTTAATAAAATAGCCTTGGTCAATAGCCGCAGCTTGTCAAAATGAAAGCCTTGTAGCTATCTCAACCAGACCGTCGAGACTTTGAAATTTCTGAATTCCAATATTATTTGCCTGCTGAGAATTACAGTGTTAAACGTTGCAGACTTTTTTCTTTTTTTCTCTTCCTCTCTGGCTCGCACAATCCTTTTTAAAATCAATGGATGGTGAGAAACCTTGCAAGTGAAACAAACCTTAGGGTTTTTTTTTCTTTCCCTTGCATTTGCTCGAATCAATAATGTGAACTTGTAACCTTCCTACTGTGGCTGGTAATATTTTGATAGTATTAAGCAGCATTGAGTCAAAATGCTATAATATGCATATTTCTGAGCTGTAGTTTTTATTTAAATGGTAAATCTGTCATGTGTGTATGTTCGCTTAATGCACTGAGCAATTTATAAACCTGAGTCGTATTAAATCTTTTCACATTCGGCGCTGACTTTTCTTCTGCAGTTAACCATGGCTGCCAACTATCGGTGTATTTACTGACACATCATAAAATTTAAGTCAAATTTTTGTCTATCCCTGGAATAAATTTAGTATTCAGCCTTTTTATTTTATTTTCTTTATAAAATATGCCGTAAGATTGTCTTTTTATGGCCCTTTCTATAATCTGTTTTAAAGGCTAGAACAACTTTTGCAAAGGAAATGTTTCTTTTGTTCCAATGCAGCTAGATTTTATAATGTCCTCCGACCACTTTGTCTCCACGGCTCCTACGCAGGCCTATGTGTCTCCATAGTAACAGACAACAAACAATCCTGCTGTAGTCGGATCCAACAGTCCTGCTCCCTTTTATCTGCCCACTACTATGAATTTGTATGTAGGGGGATAGCTGGTAGCAAGTATCAGACTACACAGGATTTCTGTTGCTTTATTTTTCAGTTTAGGAAAATAGAAAAAAATGGCTGTATAAGTATGTGTTCATAGCCTTTAAATTTCAGCTGATGGGCACCATGTGTGGTGGATAAATAATAACATCACTGAGAGACCTTAGGGTACGACCACGCGGCGTGGTTGTGAGCCATTCGGGGCGTGGCTGGCTGCAGTCAAGAACCACGTGGTCTCTTAGGCCAAAGCTGCCTTTTATTTAACTAATGAAAATCGCACTGCATAGCCGGTCTTCATTGTTATTGGCCATGCAGTATTGAAGGTTGCGAGCGGCCATTAACAATGAAGACCGGCTATGCAGTGCTTTCTTCATTAGTTAAAAAGGCAGCTGCGGCTTAATTGGCTGCAGGGTTCTCGACCGCAGCCGGCCGCAGCTTGAACAGCTCACGACCGTGCCATTGTGGTCATACCCTTAGCAGCAGTGGCATGCCTAAGGTGTTCTGCACCTGGGGCACATCCATTTTCAGGTACACCCCCACATACTTTAAAACACTGTGCCCCCTCACAGTAGTTATGCCTTCGATTTTCCCCTTCACAGTAGTTTTTCCCACACTGAGCCCCCACAATAGTTATGGCCACATTGTGCCCCCTCACGGTAGTTATGCCCACAGTGTGCCTTCTCATAGTAATTATGCCTTCATTGCACCCCTTCACAGTAGTTATGCCAACATCATGCCTCCACACAGTAGTTATGCCCTCATTCTGCACTGTCACAGTAGTTATCCCTTCATTGTTCCCCTTCATAGTAGTTATTGTGCCCCCTTCATATTAGTTATGCCCACATTGTGCACCCTTATGGTAGTTATGCCCATAGTGTGACGTATCACAGTAGTTATGCCCTCATTACGCCCCTTCACAGTAGTGATATCCACATTGTGCCCTAATTGACAGTAGTTATACCCACATTGTGCCCTCTCACAAAAGTAATCCTTTTAATGTGCCCCCTCACAGTAGTTATGCTTTCCTTGTGACCCCTTTAGAATAGTAATGCCCTCATTGTGCCACCTTCACAGTAGTGAAGTTTCTCTGTGCACCCCCTCCCCAGTGTTAATAATATGGAAAAGAACAGTAAATACTCACCTTGTCCCATTCCTGATGATCAGATCTCTTCCAGCACTCCCCTGCAGGCACAGATCACGCTGAAGCACTGTGTGAGAGGAGTGCACAAGCAAATTTCCGGGCTCATTTTACACTGTTCGGCAGAGTAATCTGTGCTTGCAGGGCTGAATGGGGAAGCAGGGAGTGCTGGCCTGGAGGAGGAAAGGAGCTGAGTGGTCTTTAAGTGAAAGGACAGCCATCTCCCAGCACCATAAAATGAGCGCTTCCATCTGTACCTAGGATGTATGTACCTTAGGGTACGGCCACACGGTCAGGCTTCCAAATCCAGTTTTGGAAGCCAAACCAGGAGTGAATTCAAAACAAGAGAAGTCATCTGTCCTTCTTACATCCTTTTATGAAACACTCCTGATTTTGACTTCCAAAACTGCATCAGGAAACCTGACCATGTGGCCGTACCCTTACATATTTGCTGAGTTGTCATTGATCTGCATGAAATGTGCAGCACCATGACAAACAGAAATTAAGGATTGCTGGGTTCCAATTTAAAAGAATAGGATGTCTGTGTAAGGCTACTTTCACACTAGCGTTTTGGCTTTCCGTTTCTGAGATCTGTCATGGGCTCTCACAAGCGGTCCAAAACGGATCAGTTCTGCCCTAATGCATTCTGAATGGAAAAGGATCCGCTCAGAATGCATCCGTTTGCCTCCGTTCAGTCACCATTCCCCTCTGGAGGCGGACACCAAAACGCTGCTTGCAGCGTTTTTCTGTCCACGATGTGGTGCAGAGCAAGACGGATCCATCCTGGCACACAATGTAAGTCAATGGGGACGGATCCATTTTCTCTGACACCATAAAAAAGGGATCCGTCCCTCATTCACTTTCATTTGTGTTCAAGACGGATCATGGCTATAGAAGACATAATAGAACTGGATCCGTTCATGGCGGATGCATGCGGTTGTATTATTGTAATGGAAACGTTTTTGCAGATCCATGACGGATCTGGAAAAAAAAAGTTAATGTGAATGTAGCCTAAGGTATGGATGTGTTGGTTCCTCCACAGACGAAAAATGCACATTGCTTTTTAATAGGTGAGGGTTTCCCCCAGAAATCCCTAACCAGGGTATTTGAAAATAGATTTCCCAAATGACACAACCTCTTTAAAGGGGTTGTGCAAGAATGGGGGGGGATCCAATGCAATCCAATGTAAAATTTTAAAAAAATCCAATGCATATCTCTACAGTGAGCCTTTTTGGTTTGACAAAACCCTTACAAATTCCTCCAAAACTCCTTACCGAAGTTGTCAAGTTATGAAAATGATTCATGATACCAAGACAAATCTGATGACATCATCAAGATAATTCTAATTTTAGATAGTCTTCAGGTATACAGTATAGCCTAAAGCATGTATATAAAAGGTTTGTTTTAAAGGGTACTACCTTGTGGAAACATTTGTCTGTGTAGCATTACTGTGCCTCTCATGTTTAATGCCTTCAATCAATACAGCCTACAGCATACCTGCAGCAAACTGTCATCAGTGAGGCGGTGTTACTAAGTTTTCGGGTTCATTCACGCACTGTGCTAAGCGGAGCAGCTGCTCATTCCCTGCCTCTGAAGGAACTTATTAGGAAGTTGCAAAACGTTCAATCATTACCAACCCCATTGTCCTTAAATGCTGAAATATCACTACAATTGTGAGTAAAAAATAGAAGTTAATTATATAGAAAGATTAAATAAATGATAGGACGTTAAGCATGCAGAATCTATACTTAGAACTGTAGTACTTTCCTACCATGCAATCAACCTGCAGCCATTGGCTCATGAAGCTCCTCGACCTGATATCCTCCAATGGAAAATGAACTGCAGTAACCCACCACGGCCATTACACTTTAAATGGATCTCACTCCATTCAAGGAGCTAACTCTGGGACAACTGATAGGTGGGGTACGAATTGTCGGGCTCCCACCAATCTGATCTTAATGACCTATCATGAGGATAAGTCATCAATATCAGTTCCCCTTTGACCAATAAAGGTGCTCCACTTCAATAGCTGTCAAACAAATTCTCATTCGGCAGTCGGCTATCTATTCTGACTCCAACATGGAATATTCTACTGTGTCATTATTCAGTTAAAAAAAAATAGGCCAAATTGTTAAAGTCACGTGTCAAATACTCAGTACATCCCATGAATCAATAGCACCGTTTCTGTATGACTTTGGCCACTTTCACATCTGCGTTTTCAATTCCGCTATTGAGATCCATCCTACCATCTCAATAGCGGAAGAAAACGCTTCCGTTTTGTCTCAAATGCATTCTGCTCAGTTTGGCTGCAAGTAGCGTTTTTCTGTCCGTGATGTGGTGAGGAGCAGGACGGATCCGTCCTGACACACAATATAAGTCAATAGGGATGGATCCGTTTTCTCTGACACAATAGAAAACGGATCCGTCCCCCATTGACTTTCAATCGTGTTCATGACGTCATCGCTATAGAAGACATAATACAAACGGATCCATTCATGACGGATGCATGCGGTTGTATTATTGTAACGGAAGCGTTTTTGCAGATCCATGACGGATCCGCAAAAAACGCTAATGTGAAAGCAGCCTTTATCTGTCTTTCACATCGTTCTGGAGGGATTCTGGTCCAATCTTCTTTAAAACTTTAACTTTCAGCCTTTTGGAGATAATTTCATCTTCAACTTGCTTAACTGTTCACAGTAACAGTAATTTTGACCATGGGTGCCTAAACTTTTGCATGCCACTATATTCAACATGAAGTGCCTTTCTGGTGCTAGTTTACACCACCTTACTCCAAGCCTTTTGCTCATCTCCTTTTTGTGGTCCTTTGGCTGATTTCCCACACCCGTTTTTGCTGCCATTCCAGATCCTTTAAAGAGGTGATCCTGTAGTTTCTCACCAATAAAACAAAGGGTAAGGTCAACCTGAGAAGGGACTCATCTCTTCAGGGGCCCTATGTTAGCTGCATGGGTTCCTGTATAATACCCTTGCTGACTATGAACACATAACAAAGAGCAAAGATCATTCAGATAATTAGATGCCTCCATGGACATCAGCACTTATTTCAGAGGGAACAGTAGGAGTAACTCAATTCAACATGTCAATTTTTTTCTCCTTGCATAAGTAATCTGGAAATATAGGGGTGGATTCCAGAGCTGGTCTTATAGAAAACAAGGCCTTGGATATGTTCCTGATGGTCTAGGCCAGTGAAGAGGTCATTGTTAAAGTCTGTGATGACCCTGGTTAATGAAAATTTGCATGCTTGGTTAGTGAAAGTTTACATCTTGGTTTTCTCTTGTGGTCTATTTCTTGGGACCCCTAGGAAACTGTTGACAACTGCCAAGATTGCCCTTCTTTAAAACTGACCCTGTTGGACAATATAGACAGTGAAATCAATTCCTACGGACATTTTAAGAGGAGACCAAAATTGCAAAAATGTAAAAAAAAAAATTTCAAAGCTTGCTTTATATGAAAATTAGATCCAAGAAGCTAGCAACAGGCTGTGTGAACAGGGCTATAAAAATGGATGATAGAAAGACCTTCAAATATTGTCAAGCATGAATCCAGACATTCTTTGTTGTTTGATGTGAAAGCGACTCAGAGTAATTCATCCACTTTAGAGAACAAATTGACATTTTTTGACAGCTTATAGCCATAAGTTTAATAAAATAAGAGAGAAATTTTTAAGTACTTGCCAGTGCTTAACCGGGGTGAGATAAACTGCTGCAATTTGTAGCTAGGAAAGGCAAAAGCCTAGCCAATATTTTGTCACCCAGTCTATTTAACTCCAGACCTTCCAATAGAACTTGACTATCGCAAAAGGGATTTTTTCCATGTGGGCGATCTGGTAACAATTGTAATTTTGCAACAAAAAAAAAATACTGCTGATTTTAAATACTTTTATCATAGTTTTTCATATTAAATCTTTCATCAATTGTGATAGTACTTTTATAGTTTATGCAGCTCACTGCAAACAATGTGATTCACTTTATATAGGACGTACAACTAGGAAGTTTACGCATAGACCATCATATAGCATATATCAGTAAATATCAAAGTGAGACCTCAGGAGTTGCCAAACATTTTCTGACACATCATTGAAGTGCTTTGGATTATTTTTATTTTTTTGGTATTGAAAGTGTGACAGGGCAGGGATTGGCAGCAACTCTTATATAAAAGAGAGGCTTTTTTCGATACATGCTTTAAATACCAGGTTTACAAAAGACATGAATCGAAAAATGTATTTAAAGGGTTTGTCCCAAGAAAAATAGTCTACAGTTTTCAAACCAGCACCTGGATCTGAATACTTTTGTAATTGCATGTAATTAAAAATGTAGCATAGCCACTGAGTTATTCAATAAAATGTATCTGTATAGCGCCACCTGCTGTTTGTTTTTTTCTAATTTCTTTGACCTGCTCACTGAGATGGTCGCACATGCTCAGTTTTATCCTTCAACTGCCTCCTGAGCTGTGATAGGGAGAGCATGGACACACCCCCTAGGCTGCAGCAGAAAAGACACTCCCCTTGAGCTGTCAGCTTGATATAAATCTAGCAGAGAAATGAATGTGAGGTCCAGGGCTGGTTCTAGCTTTGTTAGAAAGAGATTGTTATGTACTATATGATGGCTGATTTTAATTTTTTACACTAGTCACAGTAGAACCCTTTTAATGTATTTTTTGCAATTATTCATCTATTATTGATAATTTTGCGTTATTCTGCTCCTGCGTTCAGGTGTTCACTATTATATGCTTCGCATGTCATCATTTCCAATTTGTCCTGTGATTGGTCCACTGTGTATTTTGAACTCATCATGATGTCCAATGTAAGTCATGCTATGAGTAAGCACACAACTGTGGAAAACACATAAGCAATATTATGGACTTTTTATGATCATGAACCCGATATCTGTTATTATTTTTTTAATTTTGCATTAATAAAGTATCAAGGATTTTTTAAGAGACTGGATCTACCATTATTGTTTGTTAGAAAAAACTTTGTTTAAAATACTAACATTCATAAAGTCAGCTTTTTCTCTCTCACACCCCCTTCAGACCTCTTCAGGAATTTTTCTATGGTCAAAAATTGCATGGAATGTTTTCGTTGATGTTGGGTCTGGAGATATGAGACTTAACCATGAATGATCCACTGTTTAAACCTAATTTTGACAGCACTGCAGACGATCGAATAGTTACTACTGTGCAGTGGCAATGACCACTCATGGGAATAAGACAGAGGGAAACATATTCCTTCAAACTGGTTAAAAAAAATCACACTAACTGGTTAGTGAATGGAAATAAAAAAAACGAAAGCTCTTAACATTTGCTATCAAAAATATCTATGGGCCAGGAAATTGGTTTTGAGTTCTGACACAAATTGCCAACTTGTTTTCAGTGTTAAATTTCAAAAATTCTCATCACTTAAAGCAAACCATGATTTTGTATATTTTCTGTATTGTCTAGTAGTTCAACTGAATTGAATGTACGGTACCAAAACTTTGGTTCAGGACATTTGCAGGTTCTAGGTAGGCAAATTAGCACACTTTCCAAAAAGAAAGCTGAACCTCTAATGCCACTAGATGTAAGATAGCTATGCTATCTCAATGTTCAACCTTTTAAACAGGACTTGAGACATAACTTAGGATTGCAGCCAGCTGTTTTGGGGTGATTGTCCCTCATCAGTGCCGAGCAGAGAGCCCTGGTTTAACAGGTTAGAGGCCTTTGTCAGGATTCAAAAGCTACTATTTCTCCTTGTGGACAGCACCTAGTACAGGGGTCAGCAACCTCCGGCACTCCAGGTGTTGTGAAACTACATTTCCCATCATGCACACTTGCATGGCTGTTCTCTGAACTCTCACAGAAGTGAAAGGAGCATGCTGGGAGTTGTAGTTTCACAACAGCTGGAGTTCCGATCCCCGGCCTAGTAGATGTAAGAAGTATAGGCCTGGCAATGCTCCTCTAGGAAAAAGGTATGCAAATTAGCACTTAGACTGCTAAGCTTTGGTACAATAATGACTGGATAAGATGTGCATCACATGGCATAATGTGTCAGCATCACCATCATCATCAACTATGTAGAAATAATTTCATATCTGCCAAGTAACTCAAGACTCTCCGATTTCTAAAATTAGAAATGTCCAAAAATGTATATACAAAGCATTTAAAGGGGTTTTATCTGAGTTTACTATTGATGACCTATTCTTAATACAGGTCTTTAATATCAGATAAGTGGGGGTTTGACTCCCTACACCCCTGCTAATCAGCTGCTTGTATTGGCTATAAAGCCTGAATGAGGATCCAGAACTAAATAGCTCCATACCTGGTTACTGCAGATGAATGGAAGCTGCACTGCAGAAACCAGGCACTATACACTATACAGCTTATGGAGCTGTGTAGTTTTGGTTACTTCATTACAGCTAGAAAAAAAAAGCCGATTGGGGGGTGTTGGGAGTCGGATCCCTGGCTGATCTGATATTGATTACTTATCCTAAGGATAGGTTATAACTAAGTTAGTCTTGCCCAGTGTAGAAAACCCATGTGCATATACAATATGTAAGATTTCTGAGTGAATAGAGAGGGGTATCCTCTGTTTAGGATTCTCATCTACTGACCAGAGTGGACAAACAGCATCTCTTGCTTTGGGGATATTGTTCTGCACTGAATTACACAAAGAACATTGACTTAAAGGAGTTATCCCACAAAAAATAATCTACAATTTTCAAACCAGCACCTGGATCTGAATACTTTTGTATTTGCATGTAATTAAAAATTTAGCATAGCCAGTGAGTTATTGAATAAAATGTATCTGTATAGCGCCACCTGCTGTTTGTTCTTTTTCTGATTTCTTTGTCCTGCTCACCGAGATGACCGCACATGCTCAGTTTCATCCTTCAACTGCCTCCTGAGCTGTGATAGGGAGAGCATGGACACGCCCCCTGAGCTTCAGCAGAAAAGACACTCCCCTTGAGCTGCATCAAAAAAGACACTCCCATTGATCTGTCAGCTTGATATAAATCTAGCAGAGCAATGAATGGGGAGATCTCTGGATCCATGTGAGGTACAGGGCTGGTTCTAGCTTTGTTAGAAAGAGGTTGTCATGTATTATATGATATCTGATTTTCATTTTTTACATTAATCATGGGATTTCCCCTTTAAATAGGTGCGGTGTAATATTTAATATCCTCTATAAGAGTGCAGCAGAAAAACAGAATACTTACTTCCAGATAATTACAGCTGATCACTGGGCAGGAGTGGACTGGCCATAGACTCTACAGGGAAATTTCCCAGTGGGCCAATGACATCCTGCTGCTCTCAGCATTAATAAATGTTAGGAGCATCAGGTACTTATGCACCTAGCCAGCAGCCGCAGGTGTCCTCCTGAATTCAACTATATTAATGTCCTCAGGATGTTGAAACAGTTGAATACCGCAGCAGGGGCAATAGTGTTTTGTGCTGCACTGTGGTATTTAGTTCTGCTAGGGCAGAACTTTGTGCTGCTCTAAGGTACTCCTCTTATCCATGCCTGTCTTCTGTCAATTAGGACCTGCCTACAACATGGTGCCACATTTAGTGTTTTTATACCTGTCACTTGTGATCCCTGTAGAAAAACACTTTGTGATCTACTTATTGTCAAGAGACTCTTCTAAGCAGTAGGGATTGTCCATATATGAGAACCCCTGAAATTTAAAGCCTAAACTAAAAAAAAATCTGGAAAATTCTGGTTTAATTGTAGTTATTACCAACATCCTATTGTCTTCAGATGACATGGGATTCATGAAACCACAATGTACAGGTTTTTTTGAAGATCCCTGCTGCAATAACGCATATACAGCACACCATTCAGCAGTGATGAGATCCCAACTCAAGGCTTGAATTCGGGTATAAGGTAAATAAGTAAAATTAGTTTTGTCATGCACATTTGAATGAAAAAACATTATCTGAACATCTATGTCTTACATAACATATTGTACCATACATTGCAGAGAGGTTGCATGCATATTGGAAGAAGAGCTGCATCAATGGTCTCCAACCTTTGGTTTCCAGCAATTGCTAAACTACAATTCTGTTGCTGACATACAAACGCACAATGTTTGTGGAACCACTGTGCTAAGTAACCGGTTTGATGTTAGACTAAACTCTAAGGGCATTATTCTGGCACTGCAACTGGCCCACTGTCAGGGTGTCTGTGGTATCCCTTGCCTCTTAGGATGTTTCTACGAAATATGTCCCTCTTATAGAGCAAGTAAATGTGATGCCAGTTGCAGTTAAGCAATTAGTCCCCTTTGTAGATGGTAGTGTTGATACCCAGGGTAGGATTGCCAGAGTGGTGTAAAGTGACCTACAATGTCTGTTGCATACACATGTAACGGTGCTCCTACCTGGATATCCTTGGATCCCAGACGTGAAGTGGTCAGAAGCAGTAAAAAAGGGTAGTTGAAGTTGGATGATGAATAAGTAGAATAATTGGAGTCCAGACTTGTATGAACGTAGAATACAGCTTTACTTGGCATAAAACAGTAATCCAAACAGTTTCCAAACGTTATCTTGGTCATCAGCATGTATTGGCTTATTCTGGCAGGCAAACACTTCTGCAACAATCTCAGCTCTGCTAGCTGGAGTAAATAGGAACTTATCCTCTTCTGCTGGAACTTAGTTTAGCTGTCTGTAGTCTGTCTCTTACTTTAATCCTAGGAACTTCTTGTCCTGGCTTTAAGTACCTCAAGCTCTAGCTTCAGCTTGGATGAAGGCAATGCAAGCCAAGGAGGGGACAAGCAACCATGAAGACTTCAGATGCAGGGCCTTTGGGCACAGCAGATCAGGCAGAGCTCTGCTGGCCGACACACACAACCTCTCTCTGAGGAGGGTAGGCTAGACTGGACAATAACTAACTCCTCCCTCTCTAGAGAGGGGAATAAAATGGAAGAAGGGTTCCATTCTATCTAACATAGCTCTGCGCAGATTGCCGCCACCTGCTGGTAAACCAGGCACATTACATATAAACAGTAGTTTAATAGGAAATATGAATACACACATTGCAGGAATTTACATTAAATATCAGAAATGACACAAGATGCACCAACCAAGATAGTGGGGGTACAAAGGAGTTGGTAATGCCCAAGAATCATCTGCACGCATCATATGTCCTAGGGCTCAGCCATTTGCTTAGAAGTACCGGAGTGTACTTGTATAGTAGATCATAGACTATGTACTGCATGCAATATTGTATGCAGTATGCAATGTCAGCTGGGTATTGTCATGTCATAAATGAAGCATGCACTTGCAGAGTAAGGACGTAATATTACCAGTTTGTGTGGCATTGTGTGGCAAGTGTGGCATCATCTGGAATATGCAGTTCAGTTCTGGGCCCAGTTCATAGAAAGCACTGGAGATATAAAAGGTATGAAGAAGAGGCATAGAGGATCTTATCTGTGAGAAAATAACATAAGAATAACATTTATTTAGTCTTGAGAAGAGGCATCTAAGAGGGGCATAATTAACCTATACAAATATATAAGTGGCCCATGCAAAAAACACATTGAAAAGCTGTTCCATATAAAGTTCACTCAAAAGACAACGTGGCACTGCCTCTATCTGTAGAAAGAAATGTTTAGTCTCTTAAGGAATGTGTCATCAGAAAATGGCCTATTGTTTAAAAATCACATTTTTATTTCCTTTTTAGATGTCATTTTAATTTTTTTATGTCAATATCTACCGTATATTTAGATAAAAAACATAAAATTTAGCAGTTTTCACACTGGCCACTAAGCCCATTATAGGTACTACTTCTTGGTCTGTACTTTACTGCAGTTGTCTGCTTATCATTACAAGTGAGGCTACAATGACAGATGTCACCTATATATGCAGATAACACATGATCCACCATTCACAATAGGTGATTGTCAAAGCTTATCTATTTTTTCCTTGTACAATGACCTCCTCACAGGGCACAGAGCATGCCTAGAAACATCTCCCATAGCAGGCAATGAGGTCACCCCCAGACCATTGTGTCGATGGACCATGTGGTTGCCGTAAAGCAATTTTCTTAATGATTTCTAAATGCTGTTAAGGACAGCTCAGGCATGATGACCGCCCCCATCATCATGTTCATGAAATAGAATTATTAACAATATCTGCAATCAGAAAATAAAAACAAATTAGAGAAAAAGATTGTCTGTATAACTGGCAGAAACAACAACAATTGGTGACACATTCCCTTTAAAGAACTATTGACATTATTATTTTTTAATTTTTTTTACATTCCATATATACACCAGAAAATGCTCCTGGCTTATGTGTTAAATGGAGACTGTGATGGTTTTATCTGTTGCTCATGGCTGTAGTGGCATCCATTTACCTCATACACCATGAAAAGCTAACCGATAGCTGTGACAGATGCCAGACCATGTCATCTGTCACCTATGGACTACTGTGTTAAAAAAGTATACTGGGATGGAATAGTGCAGTCTATTACACTACTCAATACCCTTTTTGTGTTGCTTTTGTGTTGCTGATGTATAATGGCCAGACTGAGGCCAACAGGATTGCACTTCTGACTAATGGACCCCTATGGAGCTTTCCTAGTGTACATGCTAAATATAATGGGACCTTACATTCCCTTCATCCACAATGTCTGCCATCATTTGGTTAAATGTAATGGGCATGTGCCTTTTTTAAACTGTAATAACATTAAAAAAAATGTTTTTTAGAACCCATCAACCCACCTTAATCATATGGTTCAATCCCGCTGGCATCTTCCTCTTCATCCCCGGCGGTTCCCAACCCCCAGAGTAGTGATGCTACTTCAATGAGGCCTGCTTTCTGCCTGTAATGTCTACCTATGTCCATAGGGCCCATGCATGTGCTCTTTCTGTCTCTTTAAGGGCCATATGCATGCACCCTAATCTTCCCCAGCCAATGCGTGGTTACCCTGGGGTACTTTAGGCACCATCCCTGTGGGAGGGTGCCTGAGTAATACGTTTTTGTTTGCTAGTTTCCGACTATCATGCCATCTGTGCCATCTTTGCTTACCTGTATGGTGTATCTGACCTCCGCCTGTTATGTGTTCTGACCCTAAACTACCCACCCTTACTTTTTGAATGGATTGCATGTCCTCTGCCTGCCATGACCTGGGCCTGTCCCTTACTGCTGTTATTGCCAGATCCCTCGGCACCCTGCTCTGCTGTTCCTTGCACCCAGTGGGTCAGCTGTCACTTTATTTAAGACTACTCCAGGAGGTAGTGGCCTGATAGTTCTCCCGTATAACAGTTAAAGGGTGAACACCTAAGGAAAAGCCCATAGGAGTAGCCCCAAGGCAAATTTGTTCAAGTGACACAGTGGGTTCACACCCACTTGATTAAAGTTCCCAATATACTTATCATCGCGGAGTTGCATAGAACAGCCGCTCTGGAACCCAGCCATATGAGAGTCACCAATTTTAAACTTCAACCTCCACGAACGTCACATACTTCACCAGGTTTTAAGTTTGTCCTACGAACGGGATATCGCTTCCACCACCCGAAACGGAAGTGGTGCTGCGAATGGGGCCAGAACTCTTCATCTACCTGGCACATGCAGAAACACCTGAATACTACTCATCTGCTCTTGCGCCTGAGAAGAATAGTCCACAGGACCTCCTCATCCTGGGCTGTGGAAGTGACCTCCTCATTCATAGACTATGATATAAGCAAATATAGGATTTTCTAAAAAGAGGTGTCACTTGACCAAGGTTCCAGAGTGGCTGATCCACACAGATGGTAACTTTATTGGAAACTTATTTTTTTGCAGACAAGATATGATTAATTAAAATGGGTTCCTGGGTCCTGGAAACCGCCCATTAAACACTAGAAAACCTTTACTCAACATAGGCCTCAATTTTTTCATTTTTAATACACCATGATATGACATACTTGAGCATCATTGACTGGTTCCTGTTTTATTGACTGTTTTATTACCTTTAATGATGTTGACACTCTTGTTTGCCACTTGTTGTACAATTGTCCTGAACACATCCAGTAGAAGTGGTCTGTTCCTCTGTTTCTACTTGTGATAACAACAATGTCAGCAGGAGGTGGGGGATGTGAATTCCTGTGTCCGGCCCAGACTATACTGCTGCTCTTATCCAGTGTCATTCACACAGATACAATGGGGGGTGGTGGGGGGGATCTTTCCATTTTATCGCATTAAGCAGCCAACACATCTCCATTATCGCATCCAAATCCAACCCAACAAATCAAATGCCAACCTGCACTACATGGACAGTGGAGCAATGTACTAAACGTAATTTATTTTTTAGTAAATGGCTGATTTTGGAGGGGGCAGAATTGGGCAAGTCTTATCTGCTAATTACTGTTTTGCTTAGTGCCGGTCTGCTGATGTGTTATCTGAACACAATTTCTACATTCCAAGTTCAGCTTATCAGATTTCTGGAAAGGTAATTTGAGTAGGAAGTGTCAACATGGCTGAAGATTATAGACCACACGATAAACAAAACAAAGGTATTTTCATGCAATTTGCTTAGAGGATAGCAAGTACATGATAAATCTCGTGACCATTCTGCTGAAAGACTTTGCAATCACAAATAAAATCTAGCCGTTCACAGATTTTCTTAGCTGTACTTGTTATACCAGAATGCAGGAATGTAAAGGTTAAATATGTTGCGTCCCGGGAATGGATATAAAAGTAAAACATTTACAAACGAGAACGAAGACCTGGAAAAAATATTTTAAACTGAATTGATTAAATATATGTCCATTTTTTCAGATGTAGCAGAGCTGAATCTATCACTTGGCACCGCATGTATATTAGATTTTTTACACAGGGCTATAGGTACTCTAAAAATTCCCACAAAGACTCAGATTTACTAATTGATCGGCTTCAAAAAAATGTCTAAAAAACATGGTGCAAATAGGCATAATTTGGCGCAACCCGCACCCCACTCTTATCACGACCTTTTTTAGGAATTGACTGGGATGACGTAAAATCACCAGTTGCAACTAGATTTAGTTCCAAAAATCCAAAATGATGGAATAGTTGGTATGGGATATGGCATAGATGATAGATGTGGTATCTGATGAAGCACAGTAAGGAGTTTTTGGAATCTGACACCTGAGTAGGAAATAGGAGGAATAGGAAGGTAGAGTGTCAAAGATGCCAATGTGTACAGCATTATGGCTTCATACAGAACTGATCCTTAAAAGTGGGTTTCTGGGAATTAACCCTTTCTACCCCGTGACAGTTTTCGCCCTCCTGTCCAGGCCATTTTTTTGCAAATCTGACATGTGTCACTTTATGTGGTAAGAAATTTGGAACACTTTTACTTATCCAAGCCATTCTGAGATTGTTTTCTCGTGACACATTGCACTTCATGATAGTCATAAATTTGAGTCAATATATGTCACCTTTATTTATGAAAGAAAATCCCAAATTTACCAAAAATTTTGAAAAATTCACAATGGCACCATTTTTTTTTTTTTTTACAACATTCATCTGACAGGATAGATCATGTGCTATTTTTATAGAGCAGGTTATGGACGCAGTCAAATATGTCTATTTTCTTTGTTTGTTTGTTTCAGTTTTACAAAAAACTCCCTGAAAAAAGTGGCCTAAAGGGGTGAAAATGCTCCAAACCCAGACACTGTAGCGTGTCTATAACCAGGGGAGCAATTCCTCCGCATGCGGTCCGCAGAGAACGGCAATCCCCAGCAAAAAATGCGTACAATGGAGGATGCCGGGGCGGACCGCATGCACCACAAGAACATCTTACACAAAATGATACATTCTGCAGATGAAAAAATATACATACAAAAATCACTGCAAAAAATGCATCAAAATGATACGCAACTGACAACACTAGCTAATTCCTCAGGCCGATGTTAAAAGCTGAGAACTTTGGCAATATCTTCCAGTCAGGAACATATCGGAGCCCCTCATGCACCACGTCACGGTGTCTCAGCACGCATGGGGTCCTTCCACTCAACTGCCCGTGGTGTGTGAACAGGGTCTGATCAGTGCTAGAAACCAACTCACAGCCAGGCTCTCACATGCCTCCATAGTGGTATCACCAATGCACTGTGAGGTAGAATAAAGCTGTGAGCCGCACCCACAACAGACCATGTGACACAGAAGCCACCAGGTGCAAAAGAAGGTTACCAACAAAATAAAGTGGCACATTCCATACACATAAAGACAAAAACTCACTGAAAAAAGGCCTAACGGGTGAAGATGCTCCAAACTTTTAACATTGGCCTGAGGAAAAATGCGTACAATGGAGGATTCCGGGGCGGACCGCATGCACCACAAGAACATCTTACACAAAATGATACATTGTGCAGATGAAAATATACATACAAAAATCACTGCAAAAAATGTATCAAAATGATACGCAACTGACAACACTAGCTAATTCCTTAGGCCGATGTTAAAAGTTTGGAGCATTTTCATCCTACCTCACAGTGCATTGGTGATACCACTATGGAGGCATGTGAGAGCCTGGCTGTGAGTTGGTTTCTAGCACTGATCAGACCCTGTTCACACACCACGGGCAGTTGAGTGGAAGGACCCCATGCGTGCTGAGACACCGTGACGTGGTGCATGAGGGGCTCCGATATGTTCCTGACTGGAAGATATTGGCAAAGCTCTCAGCTTTTAACATTGGCCTGAGGAATTAGCTAGTATTGTCAGTTGCGTATCATTTTGGTGCATTTTTTGCAGTGATTTCAGTTTTACATAATATTATTTTTTTTATTAGGTTTTTGTGTCTTCATTTTCTGAACGCCATATTTTTTTATTTTTCTGCCAATCGTCTTGTGCAGGGGCCCATTTTTTGCAGGAAGAGTTAACATTTTTATTGGTACCATTTTTGGGTACATATGATTTTTTGATCATTCATTATTACACTTTATGGGGCAAGGTGTCCAAAAAATTGGTTGTTTTGGCACAGTTATTATTTATTTATTTTTACAGTGTTTACCTGAGGGGTTAGGTCATGTGACATTTATGTAGAGCAGATCGTCACGGACGTGGCAATTAGAGATGTCGCGAACATAAAATTTTCCGTTCGCGAACGGGCGAACCGGGCAACCGCCATTGACTTCAATGGGCAGTCGAATTTTTAAAACCCACAGGGACTCTTTCTGGCCACAATAGTGAGGGGAAAAGTTGTTTCAAGGGGACTAACACCTGGACTGTGGCATGCCGGAGGGGGATCCATGGCAAAACTCCCATGGAAAATTACATAGTTGACGCAGAGTCGGGTTTTAATCCATAAAGGGCATAAATCACCTAACATTCCTAAATTGTTTGTAATAACGTGCTTTAAAACATCAGGTATGATGTTGTATCGATCAGGTAGTGTAACGGTTACGCCCGCTTCACAGTGACAGACCAAACTCCCTGTTTAACGCACCTCAAACAACCGCAAACAGTCCATTTGCACAAGGTTGGATACCAAGCTAGCCATGTCCCGTACCTTGTCCTCACTGATGTCATTAAAGGTCTCTTCCTCCACCCAGCCACGTACAACACCAAGGGTCCCCGAAAGGTGACAACAAGCCCCCTGGGACGCCTGCTGTGGTTGGTCTTCCACCATCTCAAAGCCACCTTCCTCCTCTGACTCCTCTTCTTCAGACTCCTCTCTCTGCGTTATTATAAGGTGTGTTAAGTAGTACTATTCCTATCAGTTTAATCCCTGTTACGTCCCCTATCAGGGGACGTGTATATGGCATCGATTTTAGTAACGGGGAGATGGAAAAAGATGCTTGGTCGGTCCTCCTACTTAAAATTTGGGGCACTGCGCGTGCAATCAAATGTGCCGCCAGATAGTTGTGGTGTGTTATGTTGTTCTATTCTTATCAGTTTAATCCCTGTTACGTCCCCTATCAGGGGACGTGTATATGGCATCGATTTTAGTAACGGGGAGATGGAAAAGATGCTTGGTCGGTCCTCCTACTTCAAATTTGGGGCACTGCGCGTTCAATCTAATGTGCCGCCAGATAGTTGTGGTATGTTATGTTGTTCTATTCTTATCAATTTAATCCCTGTTACGTCCCCCTGGAACGCCTCAGACTCCACCAGCTTGTATGGTAAAAGCTGGCGGGCTAAGAGTTCAGACAAGCCAGCTGTCAGACGCCGGGCAAGGGGGTGACTTTGTGACATTGGCTTCTTACGCTCAAACATGTCCTTGACAGACACCTGACTGTGGACAGATGAGCAGGAACTGCTCAAGGCGAGAGACGGAGTGGCTGATGGTTGAGAGGGGGCAAGGAGGACAGCAGTGGTTGATGTGGCTGAAGATGCTGGACCAGGAGGAGGATGGCGGCTTTAAGTTTGTGTGCTGCTTGTACTCATGTGTTGTGATGTGTGATCATGTGCCTTTGCAAAGCAGTTGTACCTAGGTGGGTGTTGGACTTCCCACGACTCAGTTTCTTTTGGCACAGGTTGCAAATGGCATCGCTGTTGTCAGAGGCAGACACACAAAAACAATGCCACACTGCTGAGCTCTGCAATGACGGCATTCTGGTGGTGGCAACAGCATGTGTTGATTGGCGTGCTGTCTGGCTGACTCCGGGTGCCGTTGCATGCTGTCTGACTGTGCCACTAGCTCCTTGCGACGACCTCCCCCTGCTTCCAACTCGTCTCCTCCTCCTCTCTGTCTCCCCATCAGAACTTTCCCCCTGTTCTTCTTCTCTTCGAGCAGGCACCCACGTGACATCCATGGACACATCGTCATCATCAACAGCTTCACTTGTATCTGACAACTCAGCAAAGGAAGCAGCAGCGGGTACAACATCATCATTATCACACCGTACGTCCATGTGTGTAATGCTGCCTGACTGAGACATATCCCTGTTATCTACATCCTCTGGCAATAATGGTTGCGCATCACTCATTTCTTTCAACTGATGTGTAAATAACTCCTCTGACAGATCAAGTGAAGCGGCTGTGGTGCTAGTGTTGGTGGTGGCGGCAGGCGGGCAAGTGGTAACTTGAGAGGCGCCCAAAGCTGAGCTGGAGGAGGATGGTGCGTCAAGGTTCCGAGCGGAAGCTGTAGAAGATTGGGTGTCCTGTGTTAGCCAGTCAACTATGTCCTCAGAACTTTTCGAGTTCAGGGTACGTGGCCTCTGAACACTGGGCATTAGTCTAGGGCCAAAGGGAATCACAGCACCACGACCACGACGGCCCCTGCGGGGTGGCCTGCCTCTGCCTGTCATTTTTTTTAGATTAGTTAAGTTGTACTATGCGTGCAAGCTACTGTGACACAAGATATGAGTTGCGCTGAAGTGACACTATGCACTGCACTGGGCCTTAAACACACAAACACGTGTGTGCAACTGACTGCTATTTATTCAGTCAAAATTGTTGTTTTTCTTTAAATGTAATCGAATGTGACACCAGATATGAATGGCGCTGGTGACACTATGCACTTGCAGGGCTGTGAGCCTGACACACACGCTGGCAGGCAGGCAACTGCAATTTGATTACACAGGGGAAAAAAATAAAAAATCAGACTGATGTTCTAGCCCTAAAAAGTGCTTTTTGGGGTGCTGTCCTTACAGCAGAGATCAGATGAGTCCTTCAGGACTGCAGTGGACACTGAATGCACTAGCCTAGCTATCGATTTCCCTATTAAATCAGCAGCAGCTACACTGTCCCTCCTCTCACTAAGAATGCAGCTTCCGAATGAATCTAAAATGGATGCTGTCCAGGAGGTGGGAGGGTCTGGGAGGGAGGGTCTGCTGCTGATTGGCTGGAATGTGTCTGCTGACTGTGAGGTACAGGGTCAAAGTTTACTCAATGATAATGTATAGGAGGCGGTCCGAACATCGCATATGTTCGCCCGCCGCGGCGAACGCGAACAAGCTATGTTCGCCGGGAACTATTCGCCGGCTAACTATTCGGGACATCGCTAGTGGCAATACCTAATATGTATACTTTTTCTTGTTTATTTAAGTTTTACACAATAATAGCAATTTTAAAACAAACAAAAAAATGTTTTAGTGTCTCCATAGTTTGAGAGCCAAATCTTTTTTATTTTTGACTGATTGTCTTAGGTAGGGTCTAATTTTTTGTGGGATGAGGTGACGGTTGATATTGTACTTTATGTGATGTTAGGTGACAAAAGAATGGCTTTTTTTGCACTGTTTCTATTTTCTTTTCTTTTCTTTACGGTGTTCACCTGAGGGGTTAGGTAATGTGATATTTTTATAGAGTAGGTTGTTACGAATGTGGCAATACCTATTATGTATACTTTTTTTTATTTATTTCACTTTAACACAATAATAGCATTTTTGAAACCAAAAAAAATATGTTTTAATGTCTCCATGTTCTGAGAGCTGTAGTCATTAAATTTTTTGAGAGATTATACTTATGTTGGGGCTCATTTTTGTGGGATGAGGTGACAGTTTTATTGGTACCATTTTGTGGGACATACGCCTTTTTGATCACTTGGTGTTGAACTTTTTGTGATGTAAGGTGACAAAATGTTTTTTTAACACAGTTTTTTTTTTATGGTGTTTTACCGGACGGGGTGGATCATGTGATATATTTATAGAGCCGTTCGTTACGTATACGGTGATACCTAATATATGTGTTTTTTTTTTTCCTTTTTTTTTTCAATTTTTTATTACAAAATCAGGAGAAAAGGGCGTTTTTTTTTTCTTTTTTTACTTTGAAACTTAATATATTTTTTAAATACTTTTTTTTTGCTTTTTTTTTTAACTTTATTTCTGTCCCACCACTAGGACTTCATATTTTGAGGGTCTGATCCGCTCTTTAATGCATTACAATACATCTGTATGGTAATGCATTGCCTGTTAGTGTATTACACTGAGTAATACACTAGACAGGTTGCCTAGGACAGTGTTTTCCCAACTATGTGCCTCCAGCTGTTGCAAAAAAACAACTCCCAGCATGCCCCGCACAGCCAAAGCCCTTTGGCTGTCCGGGCATGCTGGGAGTTGTAGTTTTGCAACAGCTGGAGGCACACTGGTTGGGAAACACTGGCCTAGGAGACCCAGCCTGGTGCTGCATCTCCTCGGCCTCCGTAGAAGGCAGGTCTCGATGCCGTGCAAGACATTGGGCAGCCTGTGCATGGCATTGGGCTGCAATGTCACCCATCGGGTCCCCGCCACTGACTGTGGCATAGAAGGGATTAATCCGTCGGCATCGGCTTTTTACAGTGAGCCGGCAGTAACAGCAGGACCCCGGCAATTAGGAAGCCGGGGCCCCTGCAGTGATCAGGCGCACACCGCTCCGGTGCCCCGCCCGATCACTATTCTGTAATAGTATGTCAAAATGCGGCAAGTCACTTGTCGCCATGACATACTATTACGTCATATGTCGGGAAGGGATTAAATATTGATGATCTATACTCAGGATTAGGCCTCATGCACACGACCATTGTTTATTCCGTGTCTGTAGCGCCACTTTTCGTGATTTTCTTGCGGACCCATTGATTTAACAATGGGTCCGTTTGAAATCTCAGCTAATGCACCGTTTGCCCATCCGCGTTCCGTGATCCGTGGTTCCAGTCCGTCCAAAAAATATAACCTGTCCTATTATTTTTGCGGAAAATGGTTTCCAGACCCATTCAAGTCAATGGGACCGCTAAAAAACGCGGAGGCACACAAGATTGTCATCCGCGTTCGCGCGTCCGCGCGTCTGCGTCCTTTTTTTCCTATCATTTGCATGGCAAACCTGTCTTAGACTTTTTTTTTTACATTCCTTTATGTCTGGTCATCCTCCAAAAATAAAGAAGACACACAGAAACAAAAAACGGAAACGGATCACGGAACAACGGAACCCCCATTTTGCGGACTGATAAAAAACAACTGTCGTGGTGCATGAGGCCTTTGAGATGAATGAACTTTTTGAGATTCAATTCCTATTCGCCTCCTTAAACTGTAAATGTCATTTTTTATTTTTTTTTGTAATGTGTTGGGGCAGTGATACTGACCATTTTTGAAATATTATTAACCCTTTCAAGAACCAAGGGTCATTGATGCCCAGTGTCCAGGTCAAAATTTACAAATTTGACATGCGTCACTTTATGTGGTAATAGGAACACTTTTATTTATCCAAGCTATTCTGAGATTGTTTTCTCGTGACACATTCTACTTCATGACAGTCATAAATTTGAGTCAATAATTTACCCTTTATTTATGAAAAAATCCCAAATTTACCAAAAATTTTGAAAAATTTGCAATTTTCAAAATTTTTATTTCTCTGCTTTTAAAACAGAAAGTGATAACCTCATAAAATAGTTATTACTTAACATTCCCAACATGTCTAGCTTTATGTTGGCATCATTTTGGAAATGTCATTTTATTTTTTATAGACATTAGAAGGCTTAGAAGTTTAGAAGCCTGTCTAAAAAATTTAAGAAAAATTTCCAAAACCCACTTTTTAACCTCTTAAGGACACATGACGTACCGGTACGTCATGATGTCCTGGTACTTAAGGACACATGACGTACCGGTACGTCATGTGTTGTTCCGATCACTGCCGCCTGGCCGGCAGTGATCGGAACCCCGGTGCCTGCTCAAATCATCAAGCAGGCACCTAGGCTAAATGCGCGGGGGGGTCCCGTGGACCCCCCGCCATGTCGGCGATCGCGGCAAAACCGCAGGTCAATTCAGACCTGCGGTTTGCTGCGATTTCTGCAGTTTCTGATCCCTGCGGTCCCTGACCGCGGGGATCAGAAACTTTAGAATTCCTAAAATAGATCTGTATCCCTCCTCCTGCACCCCCGAGTGATTTTAGCCCGGGTGGGAGGTGCAGGGGGAGGGTTGCGGGCAGTGTGGGCGGTGGCGGGAGGCGGGCGGTGCGGCAGGCGGGATCGCGATCCCCCGCCCGCCTCCCCTTGAATAATCGTTGGTTTCTAGTGGGGATACCAGGGTGCCAGCACATGCTGGCACCCTGTATAAACGGGCTGACATCTGCGATGCGATGTCAGCCGTTAACCCTTTCCATACAGCGGTCCGTACGGACCGCTGTATGGAAATGGTTAACAGCGCAGGGAGCTTCCCTCCCCTCTCCCATCGGGGGGCTTGCTGTGCCTTTGCAGCCCCCCGATGGGAAGAGGGAGAGAGCCCCAGACAGCCCCCCGAGAGATCAGCTCGTACCCGTACCCGTCGGCGAAGTTCTGAGCAGACGGGGAGGTTCCCATTGCAACAGACGCCTCTCAGGCGTCCTGCTGTCCAAGTTGCTGAACAGATCTGTGCTAAAAGCATAGATCTGTTCAGTGTAAGTAAAATACAGTACAGAACAAATATATATAGGACAGGTACAGTATTATACAGACATCAGACACCACTGGATCTTCATAGAACCAAGTGGGTCTGTGGTCAAAAAAAAGTTAAAAAAAAGTGAAAAAAAAGTAAAAATCAAAAAACACATTATCACTGATTAATAAAGTAAATATTAATATTCCCTACACATGATTTGGTATCGCCCGCGTCCGTAACGACGGATATAAAAACGTTTATGGTTCCTTTACCCGAACGGAGAACGCCATAAAAATAAACTATAATAATCTAGGATGGATATTGAAATGTTTGCCCACCTTTACTTCCTAAACCTAGGTAATAATAGTGATCAAAAAAGTCGCATGGTACGCCAATATAGTACCAATCAAACCGTCATCCTCATCCCGCATAAATCATATACCCTACCCAAGATATCGCCTCATAAACTGAAAAACTAATATGGCTCTGAGACGAGGGAAACACTTATATCATGTTTAGTTTTGGTTACTAAAATGAATATCATTGTTGTAAATACTTACATGATATATATAAAAATATGTATTACAGTGAGTTGGATCGCCGCGTCGAGGAGAGCGACGGCTCTATAAAAATATCACATGATCTAACCCCCTCAGATGACCTCCGTAAAAAAATAAAAAAATAAACACGGGAGTAAACTAAAAAGCCATTTTTGTCATCTTACGTCACAAAAAGTGTAATAGCAAGCAATCAAAAAGTCATATGCACCCCAATATAGATGCCAATCAAACCGTCATTTCATCCCGCAAAAAATGAGACCCTACTTTAAGATAATCGCCCAAAAAAACTGAAAAAACTATGGCTCTTAGACTATGGAGACACTAAAACATTTTTTTTTGTTTTAAAAAATGAAATCATTGTGTAAAACTTACATAAATAAAAAAAATAGTATACATATTAGGTATCGCCGCGTCCGTGACAACCTGCTCTATAAAATTACCACATGATCTAACCTGTCAGATGAATGTTGTAAATAACAAAAAAAAAACGTGCCAAAAAAGCTATTTCTTGTTACCTTGCCGCACAAAAAGTGTAATATAGAGCAACCAAAAATCATATGTACCCTAAACTAGTACCAACAAAACTGCCACCCTATCCCGTAGTTTCTAAAATGGGGTCACTTTTTTGGAGTTTCTACTCTAGGGGTGCATCAGGGGGGCTTCAAATGGGACATGGTGTAAAAAAAAACTGTCCAGCAAAATCTGCCTTCCAAAAACCGTATGGCAGTTCCTTTCCTTCTGCGCCCTGCCGTGTGCCCGTACAGCAGTTTACGACCACATATGGGGTGTTTTCTGTAAACTACAGAATCAGGGCCATAAATAATGAGTTTTGTTTGGCTGTTAACCCTTGCTTTGTAACTGGAAAAAAAATATTAAAATGGAAAATCTGCCAAAAAAGTGAAATTTTGAAATTGTATCTCTATTTTCCATTAAATCTTGTGCAACACCTAAAGGGTTAACAAAGTTTGTAAAATCAGTTTTTGAATACCTTGAGGGTGTTGTAGTTTCTTAGATGGGGGTCACTTATATGGAGTTTCTACTCCAGGGGTGCATCAGGGGGGCTTCAAATGGGACATGGTGTCCAAAAAAACAGTCCAGCAAAATCAGCCTCTCCAAAAACCAAACGGCGCACCTTTCACTCTACGCCCCGCTGTGTGCCGCCTACAGTAGTTTACGGCCACATATGGGGTGTTTCTGTAAACAGCAGAGTCAGGGCAATAAAGATACAGTCTTGTTTGGCTGTTAAACCCTTGCTTTGTTAGTGGAAAAAAAAATGAGGTTAAATGGAAAATTAGGCAAAAAAATGAAATTCTCAAAATTTCATCGCCATTTGCCAATAACTCCTGTGCAACACATAAAGGATGTTAAACGGATGTATGTAAAATCAGTTTTGAATAGCTTGAGGGGTGTAGTTTCTTAGATGGGGTCACTTTTAGGGAGTTTCTCCTCTAGGGGTGCATCAGGGGGCTTCAAATGGACATGGTGAAAATAAACCAGTCCATAAAAATCAGCCCTCCAAAAACCATACGGCGCACCTTTCACTCTACGCCCCGCTGTGTGCCCGTACAGTAGTTTACGGCCACATATTGGGTGTTTCTGTAAACGGCAGAGTCAGGGCAATAAAGATACAGTCTTGTTTGGCTGTTAACCCTAGATTTGTTAGTGGAAAAAATGGGTTAAAATGAAAAATTAGACAAAAAAATGAAATTCTCAAATTTCCTCCCCATTTGCCAATAACTCTTGTGCAACACCTAAAGGGTTAACAACGTATGCAAAATCAGTTTTGAATACCTTGAGAGGTGTAGTTTCTTAGATGGGGTCATTTTTGGGTGGTTTCTATAATGTAAGCCTCGCAAAGTGACTTGAGACCTGAACTGGTCCCTAAAAATTGAGTTTTTGTAAATTTCTGAAAAATTTCAAGATTTGCTTCTAAACTTCTAAGCCTTATAACATCCCCAAAAAATAAAATAATCATTCCCAAATCAATTCTAACAAGAAGTAGACATATGGGGAATGTAAAAGTCATCACAATTTTTTGGGGTAATACTATGTATTACAGAAGTAGAGAAACTGAAACTTTGAAATTTGCAAATTTTTCCAAATTTTTTGTTAAATTAGGTATTTTTTGGTGCAAATAAAATAATTTTTTTGACTTCATTTTACCAGTGTCATGAAAGTACATTATGTGACGAAAAAACAATCTCAGAACGGCCTGGATAAGTCAAAGCGTTTTAAAGTTATCAGCTTCTTAAAGGGACTCTGGTCAGATTTTCAAAAAATGGCCTGGTCCTAAGGGTGTAAAAAGGCTGTGTCATAAGGGGTTAAGGACCAGTTCAGGTCTGAAGTCACTTTTGTGGGGCTTACATAGTGGAAACACTACCATAAATGACCCAATTGTAGAAACTAAACCCCTCAAGTTACTCAAAACTGATTTTAAAAAACTTTGTTAACCCTCTAGGTCAAGTGATGGCTAACCTTGGCACTCCAGCTGTGGTAAAACTACAACTCCCAAGTTGCCCCACCCGCCCCCCCCCACCCTTGCTTGCTGCTCTCAGACTCTATAGAAATAAATGGAGCATGCTGGGAGTCGATTTTCCATTTTATTACATTTTTTTCTTTAACACAATGAAGGTTAACAGCCAAACAAAACTCAATATTTATTACCCTGATTCTGTGGATTTACAGAAACACCCCACATGTGGTCGTAAACTGATGTAAGGCGCACGGCAGGGAGCAGAAGGAAAGGACTGCTGCATGGTTTTTGGAAGGCAGATTTTGCTGGACTGGTTTTTAGATACCATGTCCCATTTAAAGCCCCCCTGATGCACCCTTACAGTAGAAACTCCCAAAAAGTGAACCTATTTTGGAAACTAGAGGATAAGGTTTTATTGGTACTATTTTGGGGTACCTATGATTTTTTATTGCTCTATATGTGGTTTACTATAAGTACAGTGACTGAGTCACACCACACGAAAACAAAAGTTTTAGATTTTAGAAAACTGAATTTTCTAAAATTAGATAGTGGTATACGAGTCCCTATCAGATTGAAACTAGTTTTAATAGAGTCCAGGAGAAATGAGACTACTTAACCCCTTATTTAGCACCTGATCGCCCATATTAGACTCCCTGATCACCCTGATCACCCCCTTGTCACCCCCTGTCACTGATCACCCCCCCTGTAAGGGTCCCTTATCACTGCCAGTTAGTTAGCCACTTGTTAGGTAGTTTAGCGCCCACCGCACCGCACCGCAGTCACCGATTAGTCGCTGATTAGCGTCATCGCTGTCGCTAATCAGCACTAGTACTATATAGTATCTGTAAGTGATCAATACTGATCGCAATCAGATCTATATAAGTACATTAGGGTCACCTTAGGTTCTACAAAAAACGCAGTGTTCGCCGATCAGGCCTGATCTTGTGCCCACACTTGCGTTCAGTCCGCCCCACCGCAGTGACCGAATTTTTTTTTTCTGATCACTGCAAAAACACCGTAAAATCGCTGCGCCGCTATAAAGATCACTTTTGAGCTTTTTGGATCTTTATTAGCGGTCGCAGCTTTACTTCGCAAGCACTCCTTTTTTGCTAGGTAGGTTTGCTCTTTTTCCTGGGTAGTCTCAGAGGAATACCCCCTAAATTTAGTGAACCCAAAATGTCAAACAAGGGGTATTCCGCTGAAGAGGCCTACAGGATTCTGGCCCTGATGGATGAAAGCGATGGGGACGACTCACCCGCTGAATCCAGTGGTTCAGAATATGAACCTGTAGACAGCAGTGGCACTCTAACCGCTAGTGAGGATGACGAGGTAGAGGTCCCTGCTACGGCCAGACGTACCCGATCCCATGTCAGGGTTCTGCCTACCCTGCATGATGACCCTCATTTGCAGCAGAGTGGTGCTAGCGCTGATCTTGTTTATGGTGCGGCATACACCAGCAGCGCAGCACATCCTGGACCTTCTACCAGCACTGCCGTATTCCCTGGTGAAGTGGCGAGCACCAGAAGGGCAGTTCCAGCTGGTACGGTGGCACGTGCAGTAACTCCCCTGTCGCAGCCACCGCGTTCACAGGCCCGTAGAACCCTTAGTCTCCCAGAGGTGCTGGCAAATCCCAATTGGCACTCCCCTGCTTCCGCCGCACCCGTATTGCCCCCTTTCACCGCCCAGTCTGGAGTTCGCGTGGAGACGGCTCATTTAGGATTGGCCCTTCAGTTTTTTGAGCTGTTCTTCACCGCGGATCTCTATGATCTAGTTGTGGCAGAAACCAACCGCTACGCCACACAGTTTATTACCGCCAATCCGGAAAGCTTCTATGCCCAGCCTTTCCGGTGGAAACCAGTCACCGTTTCCGAGTTAAAAATTTTTTTGGGCCTTCTCCTCAGCATGGGTCTAACAAAAAAAAATGTATTGCGGTCATATTGGTCTAAAGACCCAATACATTACATGCCCATGTTCTCTGCTGCAATGTCTAGGGCACGTTTTGAGGCCATCATGCGCTTTATGCATTTTACGGACAATAGCACCTGTCATCCAAGAGGCCACCCTGCTTATGACCGGCTCCATAAAATTCGGCCCCTCATAGACCATTTGTCATCCAGATTTGCAGATGCATATACCCCTAATCAAAACATCTGCATAGACGAGTCCCTAGTACATTTTACCGGGCGCCTTGGCATAAAACAGTACATCCCCAGCAAGCGCGCCCGTTATGGGGTCAAACTGTATAAGCTCTGTGAAAGGGCCACAGGCTATACATATCGTTTTAGGGTCTATGAGGGAAAAGACTCAAAACTGGAGCCGGTCGGATGTCCTGACTACCTGGGGAGCAGTGGCAAGATTGTTTGGGACTTGGTGTCACCCTTACTCCACAAGGGGTACCACTTATACGTGGACAATTTTTACTCAAGCGTGGCCCTCTTTCGGCACTTACATCTAGTCGGAATTCAATGCTGTGGCACCGCGCGACCTAGTCGCCGGGCTTCCCCCAACGGCTCGTTAGTACCCGACTAGCACGGGGGAGAGGGCTGCCTTGTGTGACCAAGAACTGCTCGCGGTGAAGTGGAGGGACAAGAGGGACGTTTACCTTCTGTCCACCATTCACGCAGACACGACTGTCCAAATTGAACGGGCAACTGGAGTCATTGTGAAACCCTCTCTGTCCATGAGTATAACCTTCACATGGGAGGGGTGGACTTCAATGACCAGATGTTGGCTCCCTATTTAGTTTCCCGACGCACCAGACGCTGGTATAAAAAGGTGTCTGTATATTTAATTCAATTGGCGATGTATAATAGTTTTGTTCTCTACAGTAAGGCTGGGAGAACAAGATCCTTCCTAAAATTCCAGGAAGAGATCATTTCGGAACTCCTGTATCCAGGAGGGTCCGTGCCCCAAGGCCCTGATGTAGTGAGCCGGCTACATGGCAGACACTTCCCGTCTGTCTATCCTGGTACCCCAACTCAACGTTCCCCAAGAAAAAGATGTCGTGTCTGCAGCAGGGCTGGAATAAGGCGTGACACCACCGTTTTTTGTCCTGACTGTCCTGACCAGCCTGCCCTATGCATAGGGGAGTGTTTCCGCAAGTTCCACACTCAGGTACACTATTAGTGTAGGGATCGCGTGACACAGGACAGGCACACAGGGCTATTAGGGCCCTTTCACACAGAGCTGCCACAAACCTCTCCTTTCACCTGGGACAAAGTGCATAATGTACTTCGCCACATCTCTGGGCGATTTCCGCTTTGCACATTGTCCCATGGGGAAGGAGAGGTTTGTCCTATAAAGGTAACAAAACAAAAAAAAAATCACCGGTAAGCAAAAAAGTTTATTGTTCTGTTTCAAAAGTTTATAAAAGTTAATGTTCTCTAAAGTTAATGTTAATAAATTTATTGCGTTGCGGCCTGTTTTTTTTTTTTTTTTTTTTTTTACCTTCTAGGTGGACCAAGCGATCGACTAGCTGCAGCACTGAAGTGCATTCGGACAGAGCATTGCGCTGCTGTCAGATTACACGCAAGTCGGTGTATGCGGCGCTGCAAGACGAGATTTCTCCTCTGCAGTAAAAGATACGTTTGCCGAGGCATATGAGCTGAGGAGGTGGCGGTGTTCATATACTTTGGCAAACACTTTGTATATATAAAAAAAAATTAAAAAATCCCGGCAATGATTTATTCATCCACATCAATCGATGTGGATGAATAAATCTGGTTTGCCAGGGCATACGAGCTAAGTGGGTATGGATGTTGGGCGGAGCTCCTATGTCCTGGCAGACGCCTTTCCCCTCCTTTTTCTTTTTTTGGCAGAGATTTTTCCATCCACATTGATCGATGCGAATGAAGAAATCTGTGCCGTTCATTTTTCTTTCAGCCCAGAGGCTGAACGGAAAAAAAAAATCTCATTACCCGTATGCTCAATATAAGGAGAATAGCAGAAACTCCTAATGCTGGCCATACATGTAATGATTGCGGAGACCCTCAAATGCCAGGGCAGTACAAACACCCCACAAATGACCCCATTTTGGAAAGAAGACACCCCAAGGTATTCGCTGAGGGGCATATTGAGTCCAGGAAAGATTAAAATTTTTGTCCCAAGTTAGCGGAAAGGGAGACTTTGTGAGAAAAAACGAAAAAAAAAAATCAATTTCCGCTAACTTGTGCCAAAAAAAAAAAAATTCTTTGAACTCACCATGCCCCTCATTGAATACCTTGGGGTGTCTTCTTTCCAAAATGGGGTCACATGTGGGGTATTTATACTGCCCTGGCATTTTAGGGGCCGTAAAGCGTGAGAAGAAGTCTGGGATCCAAATGTCTAAAAATGCCCTCCTAAAAGGAATGTGGGCCCCTTTGCGCATCTAGGCTGCAAAAAGTGTCACACATGGGGTATCTCCGTTCTCAGGAGAAGTTGGGGAATGTGTTTTGGGGTGTCATTTTACATATACCCATGCTGGGTGAGAGAAATATCTTGGCAAAAGACAACTTTGTATAAAAAAAATGGGAAAAGTTGTCTTTTGCCAAGATATTTCTCTCACCCAGCATGGGTATATGTAAAATGACACCCCAAAACACATTCCCCAACTTCTCCTGAGAACGGAGATACCACATGTGTGACACTTTTTTGCAGCCTAGGTGGGCAAAGGTGCCCACATTCCAAAGAGCTCCTTTCGGATTTCACAGGTCATTTACCTACTTACCACACATTAGGGCCCCTGGAAAATGCCAGGGCAGTATAACTACCCCACAAGCGACCCCATTTTGGAAAGAAGACACCCCAAGTATTCCGTGAGGGGCATGGCGAGTTCCTAGAATTTTTTTTTTTGTCACAAGTTAGTGGAAAATGATGATTTTTTTTTTTTTTTTTTTTTTTTCATACAACGTCTCATATTCCACTAACTTGTGACAAAAAAATAAAAACTTCCATGAACTCACTATGCCCATCACGAAATACCTTGGGGTGTCTTCTTTCCAAAATGGGGTCACTTGTGGGGTAGTTATACTGCCCTGGCATTCTAGGGGCCCAAATGTGTGGTAACAAGTTTGAAATCAAAATGTGTAAAAAAATGCCCTGTGAAATCCGAAAGGTGCTCTTTGGAATGTGGGCCCCTTTGCCCACCTAGGCTGCAAAAAAGTGTCACACATCTGGTATCTCCGTACTCGGGAAAGTTGGGGAATGTGTTTTGGGGTGTCATTTTACATATACCCATGCTGGGTGAGAGAAATATCTTGGCAAAAGACAACTTTTCCCATTTTTTTATACAAAGTTGGCATTTGGCCAAGATATTTCTCTCACCCAGCATGGGTATATGTAAAATGACACCCCAAAACACATTCCCCACCTTCTCCTGAGTACGGAGATACCAGATGTGTGACACTTTTTTGCAACCTAGGTGGGCAAAGGGGCCCATATTCCAAAGAGCACCTTTCGGATTTCACTGGTCATTTTTTACAGAATTTGATTTCAAACTCCTTACCACACATTTGGGCCCCTAGAATGCCAGGGCAGTATAACTACCCCACAAGTGACCCCATTTTGGAAAGAAGACACCCCAAGGTATTCCGTGAGGGGCATGGCGAGTTCCTAGAATTTTTTATTTTTTGTCACAAGTTAGTGGAAAATGATGATTTTTTATTTTTTATTTTTTTTCATACAAAGTCTCATATTCCACAACTAACTTGTGACAAAAAATAAAAACTTCCATGAACTCACTATGCCCATCAGCAAATACCTTGGGGTCTCTTCTTTCCAAAATGGGGTCACTTTTGGGTAGTTATACTGCCCTGGCATTCTAGGGGCCCAAATGTGTGGTAAGGAGTTTGAAATCAAATTCAGTAAAAAATGACGAGTGAAATCCGAAAGGTGCTCTTTGGAATATGGGCCCCTTTGCCCACCTAGGCTGCAAAAAGTGTCACACATCTGGTATCTCTGTATTCAGGAGAAGTTGAGGAATGCGTTTTGGGGTGTCTTTTCACATATACCCATGCTGGTGAGATAAATATCTTGGTCAAATGCCAACTTTGTATAAAAAAAATGGGAAAAGTTGTCTTTTGCCAAGATATTTCTCTCACCCAGCATGGGTATATGTAAAATGACACCCCAAAACACATTCCCCACCTTCTCCTGAGTACGGAGATACCAGATGTGTGACACTTTTTTGCAGCCTAGGTGGGCAAAGGGGCCCATATTCCAAAGAGCACCTTTCGGATTTAACAGGTCATTTTTTACAGAATTTGATTTCAAACTCCTTACCACACATTTGGGCCCCTAGAATGCCAGGGCAGTATAACTACCCCACAAGTGACCCCATTTTGGAAAGAAGAGACCCCAAGGTATTTCGTGATGGGCATAGTGAGTTCATAGAACTTTTTATTTTTTGTCACAAGTTAGTGGAATATGAGACTTTGTAAGAAAAAAAAAAAAAAAAAAAAATCATCATTTTCCACTAACTTGTGACAAAAAATAAAAAATTCTAGGAACTTGCCATGCCCCTCATTGAATACCTTGGGGTGTCTTCTTTCCAAATGGGGTCACTTGTGGGGTAGTTATACTGCCCTGGCATTCTAGGGGCCCAAATGTGTGGTAACAAGTTTGAAATCAAAATGTGTAAAAAATGCCCTGTGAAATCCGAAAGGTGCTCTTTGGAATGTGGGCCCCTTTGCCCACCTAGGCTGCAAAAAAGTGTCACACATGTGGTATCTCCGTACTCGGGAGAAGTTGGGGAATGTGTTTTGGGGTGTCATTTTACATATACCCATGCTGGGTGAGAGAAATATCTTGGCAAAAGACAACTTTTCCCCATTTTTTTTATACAAAGTTGGCATTTGGCCAAGATTTCTCTCACCCAGCATGGGTATATGTAAAATGACACCCCAAAACACATTCCCCAACTTCTCCTGAGTACGGAGATACCAGATGTGTGACACTTTTTTGCAGCCTAGGTGGGCAAAGGGGCCCATATTCCAAAGAGCACCTTTCGGATTTCACTGGTCAGTTTTTACAGAATTTGATTTCAAACTCCTTACCACACATTTGGGCCCCTAGAATGCCAGGGCAGTATAACTACCCCACAAGTGACCCCATTTTGGAAAGAAGACACCCCAAGGTATTCCGTGAGGGGCATGGCGAGTTCATGGAAGTTTTTATTTTTTGTCACAAGTTAGTGGAATATGAGACTTTGTAAGAAAAAAAAAAAAAAAAAAATCATCATTTTCCGCTAACTTGTGACAAAAAAAAAAAAGTTCTATGAACTCACTATGCCCATCAGCGAATACCTTAGGGTGTGTACTTTCCGAAATGGGGTCATTTGTGGGGTGTTTGTACTGTCTGGCCATTGTAGAACCTCAGGAAACATGACAGGTGCTCAGAAAGTCAGAGCTGCTTCAAAAAGCGGAAATTCACATTTTTGTACCATAGTTTGTAAACGCTATAACTTTTACGCAAACCATTTTTTTTTACCCAAACATTTTTTTTTTATCAAAGACATGTAGAACAATAAATTTAGAGCAAAATTTACATATGGATGTCGTCTTTTTTGCAAAATTTTACAACTGAAAGTGAAAAATGTCATTTTTTTGCAAAAAAAATCGTTAAATTTCGATTAATATAAAAGTGGCACTATTGAAGGCAACAGATAACTGCATTTGGCTTGTCAGTAAAAGCAAAAAAAAGAGACCACTGTGGTACTCAGCAGAAGTGGCCAAAATCATTAAAAACAAAAATATAACATTTAGGAATTTGAAAGAACAAACAAAAAAAAACGAGGATGACAGGCAAATTTATAAGATTAGGCAGAGAGAGGCCAAACAAGTTATAAGAGCTTCTAAAGAACAGGCAGAAGAGAAATTAGCTCAGTCAGAAAAAAAAGGCGATAAGACATTCTTCAGATACATAAATCAAAAAAGGAAACTAAAACAAGGAATTACCAAATTAAAAACAAAAGAAGGAAGGTATATGGAAGAAGATAAAGAACTAGCTGACTTCCTCAATGAATACTTATGTTCAGTTTTACAAAGGAAAATGAAGGAAAAGGACCTTAGTTAGGAAAGAAGACTAATGCATCTTTTGATGCATGTGTCTTTACAGAGGAAGAGGTTCTAAGTAAGCTGTCTAAAATGAATACAAATAAGTCACAGGGGCCTCATAGGATACACCCAAAGCTATTAAAAGAGCTTATTTAACCAATCACTGGTAACAGGAGTCATCCCAGGAGATTGTAAATTAGAAAATGTTGCGCCCATTACAAGAAAGGTAGTAGGGAGGAATTGGGCAACTATAGGCCAGTAAGCCTGACATCAATAGTGGGGAAATTAATGGAAACCATACTTAAGGAGAGGATTGTGGAACATCTAAAATCCCATTGATTGAAAGATGAAAAACAGCATGGGTTTACTTCAGGGAGATCATGTCAAACTAATCTTATTGATTTTTTTGATTGGGTGACTAAATTAATAGATGGCGGAGGTGCAGTAGACATCGCTTATCTAGACTTTAGTAAGGCTTTTGATACTGTCCCACATAGAAGGCTTATCAATAAATTGCAGTCTTTGTGCTTGGACTCCCATATTGTTGAATGGATTAGGCAGTGGCTGAGGGACAGACAACAGAGGGTTGTAGTCAATGGAGTATATTCAGACCATGGTCTGGTTACCAGTAGGGTACCTCAGGGATCTGTTCTGGGACCCATATTGTTTAATATCTTTATCAGAGAAATTGCAGAAAGCCTCGATGGTAAGGTGTGTCTTTTTGCTGATGACACAAAGATTTGTAGCAGGGTTGATGTTCCTGGAGGGATACACCAAATGGAAAAGGATTTAGGAAAACTAGAGGAATGGTCAAAAATCTGGCAACTAAAATATAATGTTGATAAGTGCAAGATAATGCACCTTGGGCGTAAAAACCCAAGAGCAGAAAATAAATTCAGTGATACAGTCCTAACCTCAGTATCTGTAATGACCGGCGTCACGCACAGGGAGGGAAAAGGGAAAGCCCTGCCCAAGGAAGAGGGAAAGGTGGTGACCCCTGATTCACCTTGCGGCTGACACCTGACTTCCCTAGACGGGTTCCTCACCCGTGCGGCGATCATGTGCCTAAACCCTGGCTTTCCCTAGAATGAGCCCTAGATAGGGAACGGGCCGGTGGGATCGCTAGTCCGCACCACTGACACTAAGAGAGAAACACCAGGGAGAGGACAGACAATACAGACAAACACATACACCCAGGAGGGCGACCACAGCAGACCAACAAAGGTCCAACAGGGATCCGGAGGGTAACGTTCTGGACCAACTACCAGAGAACGCAGCAACACAGCTCCAGAGGGTCAGTATAGAAGTCCAGGCAGGAAGCTCTATATCTGGCAACCAGAGAAGTGTGAGAGGGGAGTATAAGGAGGTTGGGAGTGCTGGACAAGGAACAGCTGAGGAGAAGGAGCTACGGATCCCTGAGTGAGCCAAAAAGGGTTGCAAAGCAAACCCAGAAAGCCACCATAAGGAAACAGCCCTATCTTACATAGAGCGCGCAGCCAACCGCTGTGACTTCCTGACCCCGGGTATAACGGAGTCAGGCGTGGGTCTTGACACCCTCGTGACAGTATCTGAGGAAAGGGATTTAGGGGTCATTATTTCAGAAGACTTAAAGGTAGGCAGACAATACCATAGGGCAGCAGGAAATGCTAGCAGAATGCTTGGGTGTATAGGGAGAGGCATTACCAGTAGAAAGAGGGAGGTGCTCATGCAGCTCTACAGAGCACTAGTGAGACCTCATTTGGAGTATTGTGCTCAGTACTGGAGACCATATCTCTAGAAGGATATTGATACTTTGGAGAGAGTTCAGAGAAGAGCTATTAAACTAGTACATGGATTGCAGGATAAAACTTACCAGGAAAGATTAAAGGACCTTAACATGTATAGCTTGGAAGAAAGACGAGACAGAGGGGATATGATAGAAACTTTTAAATACATGAAGGGAATCTCAGTCTCTTCATGCCATAGCAAAGAATCTGGCTTCATGTCAGCAGAGAATCAGTCTCTTCATGCCATAGCAGAGAATCTGGCTTCATGTCACCCACCACTGGAACAGGCCACTGTCACATATTTAGGCCCCGGCACCCAGACAGAGGAGAGAGGTCCCGTAACAGAGAATCTGGCCTTATATCAGCACAGAATCTGGCTTCATGTCATAGCAGAGAATCTGGCTTCATGTCACCCACCACTGGAACAGGCCACTGTCACATATTTAGGCCCCGGCACCCAGACAGAGGAGAGAGGTCCCGTAACAGAGAATCTGGCCTTATGTCAGCGCAGAATCAGTCTTCATGTCATAGCAGAGAATCAGGCTTCACGTCACCCACCACTGGAAGAGGCCACTGTCACATATTTAGGCCCAGGCACCCAGGCAGAGGAGAGAGGTCCCGTAACAGAGAATCTGGCCTTATGTCAGCACAGAATCTGTCTTCATGTCATAGCAGAGAATCAGGCTTCACGTCACCCACCACTGGAACAGGCCACTGTCACATATTTAGGCCCCGGCACCCAGACAGAGGAGAGAGGTCCCGTAACAGAGAATCTGGCCTTATGTCAGCACAGAATCTGTCTTCATGTCATAGCAGAGAATCAGGCTTCACGTCACCCACCACTGGAACAGGCCACTGTCACACATTTAGGCCCAGGCACCCAGGCAGAGGAGAGAGGTCCCGTAACAGAGAATCTGGCCTTATGTCAGCGCAGAATCAGTCTTCAATGCATAGCAGAGAATCAGGCTTCACGTCACCCACCACTGGACCAGGCCACTGTCACATATTTAGGCCCAGGCACCCAGGCAGAGGAGAGAGGTCCCGTAACAGAGAATCTGGCCTTATGTCAGCACAGAATCTGTCTTCATGTCATAGCAGAGAATCAGGCTTCACGTCACCCACCACTGGAACAGGCCACTGTCACACATTTAGGCCCAGGCACCCAGGCAGAGGAGAGAGGTCCCGTAACAGAGAATCTGGCCTTATGTCAGCACAGAATCAGTCTTCATGTCATAGCAGAGAATTAGGCTTCACGTCACCCACCACTGGAACAGGCCACTGTCACATATTTAGGCCCCGGCACCCAGACAGAGGAGAGAGGTCCCGTAACAGAGAATCTGGCCTTATGTCAGCACAGAATCAGTCTTCATGTCATAGCAGAGAATCAGGCTTCACGTCACCCACCACTGGAACAGGCCACTGTCACATATTTAGGCCCCGACACCCAGACAGAGGAGAGAGGTCCCGTAACAGAGAATCTGGCCTTATGTCAGCAAAGAATCTGTCTTCATGTCATAGCAGAGAATCAGGCTACACGTCACCCACCACTGGAACAGGCCACTGTCACACATTTAGGCCCAGGCACCCAGGTAGAGGAGAGAGGTCCCGTAAAAGAGAATCTGGCCTTATGTCATTGCAGAATCAGTCTTCATGTCATAGCAGAGAATCAGGCTTCACGTCACCCACCACTGGAACAGGCCACTGTCACATATTTAGGCCCAGGCACCCAGGCAGAGGAGAGAGGTCCCGTAACAGAGAATCTGGCCTTATGTCAGCACAGAATCTGTCTTCATGTCATAGCAGAGAATCAGGCTTCACGTCACCCACCACTGGAACAGGCCACTGTCACACATTTAGGCCCAGGCACCCAGGCAGAGGAGAGAGGTCCCGTAACAGAGAATCTGGCCTTATGTCAGCGCAGAATCAGTCTTCATGTCATAGCAGAGAATCAGGCTTCACGTCACCCACCACTGGAACAGGCCACTGTCACATATTTAGGCCCAGGCACCCAGGCAGAGGAGAGAGGTCCCGTAACAGAGAATCTGGCCTTATGTCAGCACAGAATCTGTCTTCATGTCATAGCAGAGAATCAGGCTTCACGTCACCCACTACTGGAACAGGCCACTGTCACACATTTAGGCCCAGGCACACAGGCAGAGGAGAGAGGTCCCGTAACAGAGAATCTGGCCTTATGTCAGCGCAGAATCAGTCTTCATGTCATAGCAGAGAATCAGGCTTCACGTCACCCACCACTGGAACAGGCCACTGTCACACATTTAGGCCCAGGCACCCAGGCAGAGGAGAGAGGTCCCGTAACAGAGAATCTGGCCTTATGTCAGCACAGAATCTGTCTTCATGTCATAGCAGAGAATCAGGCTTCACGTCACCCACCACTGGAACAGGCCACTGTCACACATTTAGGCCCAGGCACACAGGCAGAGGAGAGAGGTCCCGTAACAGAGAATCTGGCCTTATGTCAGCACAGAATCTGTCTTCATGTCATAGCAGAGAATCAGGCTTCACGTCACCCACCACTGGAACAGGCCACTGTCACACATTTAGGCCCAGGCACACAGGCAGAGGAGAGAGGTCCCGTAACAGAGAATCTGGCCTTATGTCAGCGCAGAATCAGTCTTCGTGTCATAGCAGAGAATCAGGCTTCACGTCACCCACCACTGGAACAGGCCACTGTCACATATTTAGGCCCAGGCACCCAGGCAGAAGAGAGAGGTCCCGTAACAGAGAATCTGGCCTTATGTCAGCACAGAATCTGTCTTCATGTCATAGCAGAGAATCAGGCTTCACGTCACCCACCACTGGAACAGGCCACTGTCACACATTTAGGCCCAGGCACACAGGCAGAGGAGAGAGGTCCCGTAACAGAGAATCTGGCCTTATGTCAGCGCAGAATCAGTCTTCATGTCATAGCAGAGAATCAGGCTTCACGTCACCCACCACTGGAACAGGCCACTGTCACATATTTAGGCCCAGGCACCCAGGCAGAGGAGAGAGGTCCCGTAACAGAGAATCTGGCCTTATGTCAGCACAGAATCTGTCTTCATGTCATAGCAGAGAATCAGGCTTCACGTCACCCACCACTGGAACAGGCCACTGTCACACATTTAGGCCCAGGCACACAGGCAGAGGAGAGAGGTCCCGTAACAGAGAATCTGGCCTTATGTCAGCACAGAATCAGTCTTCATGTACTAGCAGAGAATCAGGCTTCACGTCACCCACCACTGGAACAGGCCACTGTCACATATTTAGGCCCCGACACCCAGACAGAGGAGAGAGGTCCCGTAACAGAGAATCTGGCCTTATGTCAGCGCAGTATCAGTCTTCATGTCATAGCAGAGAATCAGGCTACACGTCACCCACCACTGGAACAGGCCACTTTCACACATTTAGGCCCAGGCACCCAGGCAGAGGAGAGAGGTACCGTAACAGAGAATCTGGCCTTATGTCATTGCAGAATCAGTCTTCATGTCATAGCAGAGAATCAGGCTTCACGTCACCCACCACTGGAACAGGCCACTGTCACATATTTAGGCCCAGGCACCCAGGCAGAGGAGAGAGGTCCCGTAACAGAGAATCTGGCCTTATGTCAGCACAGAATCTGTCTTCATGTCATAGCAGAGAATCAGGCTTCACGTCACCCACCACTGGAACAGGCCACTGTCACACATTTAGGCCCAGGCACCCAGGCAGAGGAGAGAGGTCCCGTAACAGAGAATCTGGCCTTATGTCAGCGCAGAATCAGTCTTCATGTCATAGCAGAGAATCAGGCTTCACGTCACCCACCACTGGAACAGGCCACTGTCACATATTTAGGCCCAGGCACCCAGGCAGAGGAGAGAGGTCCCGTAACAGAGAATCTGGCCTTATGTCAGCGCAGAATCTGTCTTCATGTCATAGCAGAGAATCAGGCTTCACGTCACCCACCACTGGAACAGGCCACTGTCACATATTTAGGCCCAGGCACCCAGGCAGAGGAGAGAGGTCCCGTAACAGAGAATCTGGCCTTATGTCAGCGCAGAATCAGTCTTCATGTCATAGCAGAGAATCAGGCTTCACGTCACCCACCACTGGAACAGGCCACTGTCACATATTTAGGCCCAGGCACCCAGGCAGAGGAGAGAGGTCCCTTAACAGAGAATCTGGCCTTATGTCAGCGCAGAATCTTTCTTCATGTTATTGCAGAGAATCAGGCTTCACGTCACCCACCACTGGAACAGGCCACTGTCACATATTTAGGCCCAGGCACCCAGACAGAGGAGAGAGGCCCCGTAACAGAGAATCTGGCCTTATGTCAGCACAGAATCTGTCTTCATGTCATAGCAGAGAATCAGGCTTCACAACACCCACCACTGGAACAGGCCACTGTCACACATTTAGGCCCAGGCACCCAGGCAGAGGAGAGAGGTCCCGTAACAGAGAATCTGGCCTTATGTCAGCGCAGAATCAGTCTTCATGTCATAGCAGAGAATCAGGCTTCACGTCACCCACCACTGGAACAGGCCACTGTGACATATTTAGGCCCAGGCACCCAGGCAGAGGAGAGAGGTCCCGTAACAGAGAATCTGGCCTTATGTCAGCGCAGAATCTGTCTTCATGTCATAGCAGAGAATCAGGCTTCACGTCACCCACCACTGGAACAGGCCACTGTCACACATTTAGGCCCCGGCTCCCAGACAGAGGAGAGGTTCTTTCAACTTTGGGTTGCCCCGCAATACAATGGTAAAATGAAATTAAAAATAGTATTGAATGAGGAAGTGCCCTGTAGTAGAATAATATATTGTTAAGGGGAGGGAGTTAATATCTAATCTGCACAAGGGATGGACAGGTCCTGTGGGATCCATGCCTGGTTCATTTTTATGAACGTCAGCTTGTCCACATTGGCTGTAGACAGGCGGCTGCGTTTGTCTGTAATGACGCCCCCTGCCGTGCTGAATACACGTTCAGACAAAACGCTCGCCGCCGGGCAGGCCAGCACCTCCAAGGCATAAAAGGCTAGCTCTGGCCACGTGGACAATTTGGAGACCCAGAAGTTGAATGTGGCCGAACCATCAGTCAGTACGTGGAGGGGTGTGCACAGGTACTGTTCCACCATGTTAGTGAAATGTTGCCTCCTGCTAACACGTTCCGTATCAGGTGGTGGTGCAGTTAGCTGTGTCGTTGTGACAAAACTTTTCCACATCTCTGCCATGCTAACCCTGCCCTCAGAGGAGCTGGCCGTGACACAGCTGCGTTGGCGACCTCTTGCTCCTCCTCTGCCTTCGCCTTGGGCTTCCACTGGTTCCCCTGTGACATTTGGGAATGCTCTCAGTAGCGCGTCTACCAACGTGCGCTTGTATTTGCGCATCTTCCTATCACGCTCCAGTGTAGGAAGTAAGGTGGGCACATTGTCTTTGTACCGGGGATCCAGCAGGGTGGCAACCCAGTAGTCCTCACACGTTAAAATGTGGGCAACTCTGCTGTCGTTGCGCAGGCACTGCAGCATGTAGTCGCTCATGTGTGCCAGGCTGCCCAGAGGTAAGGACAAGCTGTCCTCTGTGGGAGGCGTATCGTCATCGTCCTGTGTTTCCCCCCAGCCACGCACCAGTGATGGGCCAGAGCTGCTTTGGGTGCCACCCCGCTGTGAACATGCTTCATCCTCATCCTCCTCCACCTCCTCCTCATCCTCGTCCTCCTCGTCCTCCAGTAGTGGGCCATGTCTGGCCACATTTGTACCTGGCCTCTGCTGTTGCAAAAAAACTCCCTCTGAGTCACTTCGAAGAGACTGGCCTGAAAGTGATACAAATGACCCCTCTTCCTCCTCTTCCTCCTGGGCCACCTCCTCTTCCATCATCGCCCTAAGTGTTTTCTCAAGGAGACATAGAAGTGGTATTGTAACGCTGATAACGGCGTCATCGCCACTGGCCATGTTGGTGGAGTACTCGAAACAACGCAACAGGGCACACAGGTCTCGCATGGAGGCCCAGTCATTGGTGGTGAAGTGTGCCTGATCCGCAGTGCGACTGACCCGTGTGTGCTGCAGCTGAAACTCCACTATGGCCTGCTGCTGCTTGCACAGTCTGTCCAGCATATGCAAGGTGGAGTTCCACCTGGTGGGTACGTCGCATATGAGGCGGTGAGCGGGAAGGCCGAAGTTACGCTGTAGCGCAGACAGGCGAGCAGCGGCAGGGTGTGAACGCCGGAAGCGCGAACAGACGGCCCGCACTTTATGCAGCAGCTCTGACATGTCGGGGTAGTTGCGAATGAACTTCTGCACCACCAAATTCAGCACATGCTCCAGACAAGGGATGTGCGTCAAACCGGCTAGTCCCAGAGCTGCAACGAGATTTCGCCCATTATCGCACACCACCAGGCCGGGCTTGAGGCTCACCGGCAGCAACCACTCGTCGGTCTGTTGTTCTATACCCCGCCACAACTCCTGTGCGGTGTGGGGCCTGTCCCCCAAACATATGAGTTTCAGAATGGCCTGCTGACGTTTACCCCGGGCTGTGCTGAAGTTGGTGGTGAAGGTGTGTGCCTGACTGGATGAGCAGGTGGAAGAAGAGGAGGAGGAAGCTGAGTAGGAGGAGGAGGAGACAGGAGGCAAAGAATGTTGCCCTGCGATCCTTGGCGGCGGAAGGACGTGCGCCAAACAGCTCTCCGCCTGGGGCCCAGCCGCCACTACATTTACCCAGTGTGCAGTTAGGGAGATATAGCGTCCCTGGCCGTGCTTACTCGTCCACGTATCTGTGGTTAGGTGGACCTTGCTACAGATGGCGTTGCGCAGTGCACACTTGATTTTATCGGACACTTGTTTGTGCAGGGAAGGCACGGCTCTCTTGGAGAAGTAGTGGCGGCTGGGAATAACATACTGTGGGACAGCAAGTGACATGAGCTATTTGAAGCTGTGTGTGTCCACCAGCCTAAATGACAGCATTTCATAGGCCAGTAGTTTAGAAATGCTGGCATTCAGGGCCAGGGATCGAGGGTGGCTAGGTGGGAATTTACGCTTTCTCTCAAATGTTTGTGAGATGGAGAGCTGAACGCTGCCGTGTGACATGGTTGAGATGCTTGGTGACGCAGGTGGTGGTGTTGGTGGTACATCCCATGTTTGCTGGGCGGCAGGTGCCAATGTTCCTCCAGAGGCAGAGGAAGAGGCCGAGGCGGCGGCAGCAGAAGAGGCCGAGGCGGCAGCAGCAGAAGTGGTAGCAGGGGGAGCCTGAGTGAGTTCCTTGTTTTTAAGGTGTTTACTCCACTGCAGTTCATGCTTTGCATGCAGGTGCCTGGTCATGCAGGTTGTGCTAAGGTTCAGAACGTTAATGCCTCGCTTCAGGCTCTGATGGCACAGCGTGCAAACCACTCGGGTCTTGTCGTCAGCACATTGTTTGAAGAAGTGCAATGCCAGGGAACTCCTTGAAGCTGCCTTTGGGGTGCTCGGTCCCAGATGGCGGCTGTCAGTAGCAGGCGGAGTCTCTTGGCGGTGGGTGTTCTGATTTTGCCCACTGCTCCCTCTTTTGCTACGCTGTTGGCTCGGTCTCACCACTGCCTCTTCCTCCTAACTGTGAAAGTCAGTGGCACGACCTTCATTCCATGTGGGGTCTAGGACCTCATCGTCCCCTGCATCGTCTTCCACCCAGTCTTGATCCCTGACCTCCTGTTCAGTCTGCACACTGCAGAAAGACGCAGCAGTTGGCACCTGTGTTTCGTCATCATCAGAGACGTGCTGAGGTGGTATTCCCATGTCCTCATCATCAGGAAAAATAAGTGGTTGTGCGTTAGTGCATTCTATCTCTTCCACCCCTGGGGAAGGGCTAGGTGGATGCCCTTGGGAAACCCTGGCAGCAGAGTCTTCAAACAGCATAAGAGACTGCTGCATAACTTGAGGCTCAGACAGTTTCCCTGATATGCATGGGGGTGATGTGACAGACCGATGGGCTTGGTTTTCATGCGCCATCTGTGCGCTTTCTGCAGAAGACTGGGTGGGAGATAATGTGAACGTGCTGGATCCACTGTCGGCCACCCAATTGACTAATGCCTGTACCTGCTCAGGCCTTACCATCCTTAGAACGGCATTGGGCCCCACCAAATATCGCTGTAAATTCTGCTGGCTACTGGGACCTGAGGTAGTTGGTTCACTAGGACGTGTGGCTGTGGCAGAACGGCCACGTCCTCTCCCAGCACCAGAGGGTCCACTAACACCACCACGACCATGTCCACGTCCGCGTCCCTTATTAGATGTTTTCCTCATTGTTCCCGTTCACCACAATTTTGAGAATGGCAAATTTGGGAATAGTTTTTCAACCCAGAACAAAAAGTGTGCTTTTACGGTCACTACAAATAACTTGACCAGCTAAAACACTACAGATTTGGTTGAATAGAAATGTGAGGCCTGTTTTTTTTTGCGCTGTGTGACAGGTATAGGTTTAATCACAGAATTAGACTTGTATTTGCACGGTAGCATGTGTGTTAGGTTTTTCTGAATGACACTATCAGCACCTTCAATGTAAGATATCCTTTTTGGGATAGATTTCAAGTAGGCCTCATATAGCAGAAACTAGTTATTTTGAGAATGGCAAATTTGGGAATAGTTTTTCAACCCAGAACAAAAAATGTGCTTTTACGGTCACTACAAATAACTTGACCAGCTAAAACAGTACAGATTTGGTTGAATAGAAATGTGAGGCCTGTTTTTTTTTTTGCGCTGTGTGACAGGTATAGGTTTAATAACAGAATTAGACTTCCATCTGCACGGTAGCGTGTGTCTTAGGTTTTTCTGAATGACACTATCAGCACCTTCAATGTAAGATATCCTTTTTGGGATAGATTTCAAGTAGGCCTCATATGGCAGAAACTAGTTATTTTGAGAATGGCAAATTTGGGAATAGTTTTTCAACCCAGAACAAAAAATGTGCTTTTACGGTCACTACAAATAACTTGACCAGCTAAAACAGTACAGATTTGGTTGAATAGAAATGTGAGGCCTGTTTTTTTTTTTGCGCTGTGTGACAGGTATAGGTTTAATCACAGAATTAGACTTCTATCTGCACGGTAGCGTGTGTCTTAGGTTTTTCTGAATGACACTATCAGCACCTTCAATGTAAGATATCCTTTTTGGGATAGATTTCAAGTAGGCCTCATATAGCAGAAACTAGTTATTTTGAGAATGGCAAATTTGGGAATAGTTTTTCAACCCAGAACAAAAAATGTGCTTTTACGGTCACTACAAATAACTTGACCAGCTAAAACAGTACAGATTTGGTTGAATAGAAATGTGAGGCCTGTTTTTTTTTTGCGCTGTGTGACAGGTATAGGTTTAATCACAGAATTAGACTACTATCTGCACGGTAGCGTGTGTCTTAGGTTTTTCTGAATGACACTATCAGCACCTTCAATGTAAGATATCCTTTTTGGGATAGATTTCAAGTAGGCCTCATATATCAGAAACTAGTTATTTTGAGAATGGCAAATTTGGGAATAGTTTTTCAACCCAGAACAAAAAATGTGCTTTTACGGTCACTACAAATAACTTGACCAGCTAAAACAGTACAGATTTGGTTGAATAGAAATGTGAGGCCTGTTTTTTTTTTGCGCTGTGTGACAGGTATAGGTTTAATCACAGAATCAGACTTCTATCTGCACGGTAGAGTGTGTCTTAGGTTTTTCTGAATGACACTATCAGCACCTTCAATGTAAGATATCCTTTTTTGGGATAGATTTCAAGTAGGCCTCATATAGCAGAAACTAGTTATTTTGAGAATGGCAAATTTGGGAATAGTTTTTCAACCCAGAACAAAAAATGTGCTTTTACGGTCACTACAAATAACTTGACCAGCTAAAACAGTACAGATTTGGTTGAATAGAAATGTGAGGCCTGTTTTTTTTTTTGCGCTGTGTGACAGGTATAGGTTTAATCACAGAATTAGACTTCTATCTGCACGGTAGCGTGTGTCTTAGGTTTTTCTGAATGACACTATCAGCACCTAATATGTAAGATATCCTTTTTGGGATAGATTTCAAGTAGGCCTCATATAGCAGAAACTAGTTATTTTGAGAATGGCAAATTTGGGAATAGTTTTTCAACCCAGAACAAAAAATGTGCTTTTACGGTCACTACAAATAACTTGACCAGCTAAAACAGTACAAATTTGGTTGAATAGAAATGTCAGGTCTATTTTTTTGGCGCTGAGTGACAGGCTCAACTTGCCCCTGATGTAGTATATGGCCAAAAAATAACCACACTATTGATGGTTAAATGCACTTTGGTGACACAGGCTCAGCCTGCACCAGATGTAGTATATGGCCAAAAAATAACCAGACTGTTGATGGTTAAATGCACTTCGGTGACACAGGCTCAGCCTGCAGCTGATGTAGTATATTGGCAAAAAATAACCAGACTGTTGATGGTTAAATGCACTTCGGTGACACAGGCTCAGCCTGCAGCTGATGTAGGATATAGCACAAAATAACCACACTATTGATGGTTAAATACACTTGGTGATAGCTTGTGCTGGCGCTCCATAAGTCACAAAATGGCCGCCGATCACCCCAGAAAAAAGTGATCTAAAAACGCTCTGGGCAGCCTCAAAAAAGTGAGCAAGTCGATATTAGCACTTCAATGATCCACAGCTGCAGATCGATCACAGAATGAAGTCTTTTGGAGGAGTTAATCTGCCTAATCTCGCCCTAACGTCGCAGCTGCAACCTCTCCCTATGCTTGAATCAGCAGAGTGACGTGCAGCGCTACATGACCCAAGCTTATATAGAGGCTGGGTCACATGCTGCACTGGCCAATCACAGCCATGCCAATAGTAGGCAAGGCTGTGATGGCCTCTTGGGGCAAGTAGTATGACGCTTGTTGATTGGCTGCTTTGCAGCCTTTCAAAAAGCGCCAAGAAAGCGCCGAACACCGAACCCCAACCCAGACTTTTACGAAAATGTTCGGGTTCGGGTCCGTGTCACGGACACCCCAAAATTTGGTACGAACCCGAACTATACAGTTCGGGTTCGCTCATCCCTAATTAGAGGGGCAAAGGTTTAAAAGTAATATCAGGAAGTATTACTTTACTGAGAGAGTAGTGGATGCATGGAATAGCCTTCCTGCAGAAGTGGTAGTTGCAAATACAGTGAAGGAGTTTAAGCATGCATGGGATAGGCATAAGGCCATCCTTCATATAAGATAGGGCCAAGGGCTATTCTTAGTATTCAGTATATTGGGCAGACTAGATGGGCCAAATGGTGATGAAGCATGATGTAAGCACGTAGGCGTGCCGCGGCCCTCCCACCCCCCTCCCTTTACCCGTCTCCTGGATCTCGGGGATGCGAACACTGTGATGGGGCGTGAGCGCACGGTGACTCGTTGACTTGGCCGCGCTTCTTCACCCTTGGTTTCGTGCCGACGCCCTCCTCCTGCTTGCCGCTTCGTCCTCTGCCTGCTGCCTCACCTCGTTCTGCTCCTGGCCTTGGTATTGCTGCTTTTCTCCTGCCTGCCGCCTGCTGCATCATCTTTACCTGCCAATCCGCTCCATCTCCAGCTATGTGTCGGGGTCTTCCTCCGGTTCGTAGCTCTGCTGTCTTAACCCCGGCCCTGCATCAGTGTCTCCCCTCATTGCCACTGTAACTACAACGGATTGGTAAGAGGAAGATTTGGGGTGCGATTTGGTGGAGACTGTCTGTTGGAGAGGGAGGAGAGAGGAAGAAAGGAAGAAAGGAAAAAGAGGGAAAGAAAAGAAAGGAGAAAGAAGGGAGGGAGAAGGAAAGAGAAAAGAAGAGGTCTCATCTGGCAGGGTGGCGGCGATAGTTTTTTTTGAGTGGGCGCTCCTTATTAGTATATATTTCGCACAGATATTGGTGTGTTTAGTTGGGGCACAGCCCAACCTAATAGAACTTATGTATCTCTGACCGCTGTGCATGTCTGAACTGTACGGATTATGCGAATAAGCCTGCTTCTTCCTATGGAAGGGTTATGATGCGGGTAAATTAAATGATAAATACTAATGTCTGCTAATACCTGTGAAGACCGGTTTTAATATCTCTTCTGGTGAATGAAACTTGGCTTAAATTGCGCAACACACTAAGGTGCATAAAACCAGCGGGAGTGTTTCTAATATAGCACCTGTAGCACCTGAACCTCCTGTGGTGCTCAGTGTGGCCGTTTTGTTGGTGTGTAGCAATTTGTACATTTGGCGGACTGGATACGCTTCTCTCTGTGCTATTTGGGGGTTTGGACCAGGCCGGGGTTCTGCGGATGAATGCGAGAGTGACTGCTTTGAGGGTTGATTCCCAAGTATTAGCAAGTTGTAACCCTCCTGGAAGATTAACATTCTCTAATAATTTTGGTCGCTTGTGGAGCTCTAACCTACTAACTTTATTCAGCTAACTAGGATGGACTAATCTCCGCTGTGACTTCTTTGAGGGTTGACTCCCAAGTATTAGCAAATTGGAACTCTCCTGGAAGATCAATACTCTCTAACAATTTTTGTTGCTTGTGGAACTCTAACCTACTAACTTTATTCAACTAACTAGGATGGACTAATCTCCGCCGTAAAAACGCCAGTCGTAATGCACAGTGTGTGTGGCGGTATCATCTGTCTAAAAGGAATGTGTAATTGTTGGGAGTAAAAATATATGTGAGACGGACTGTGGTATACAGAAACTTGAGACTCTGCCCGGCGCGTGGGGACAGGTTGTCGGCTTTTTCCCCATTCTCCCTTTTTTTTTGGGATGTCTCTTTTGTATTATTTTTTTTTATTATTATTATTTTTTTCCCTCTTCCTTTCTTTCCTGTCTATATACCCAGGGTTTCTTCCTGATAATATTATGCCCCCAAAGGTACCAAATAGGAAGTCTCTGGGTATAAGTGGAGGTAGCCCAATTTCAAAAATGGATACATTTCTGAAATCACCACAATATAAGACCAGAACAAATCAGAAGTGTAATAAAGAAAATAAAGTTGCTCTGAAAGAAAGCACTACAGGAAAGAGTTACTGAAATAGAGGATAGATCCCGTAGAGCGAATATACGCCTGGTTGGGTTTCCTGAAGGGGCTGAGGGAGAAGACCCGAGTGGGTTTGTCCAGCAATGGTTGCTGGAAGTGTTTGGCGCGGATCGATTTTCTGTGTGGTTCTCGGCGGAGAGAGCCCACCGGACACCAAACAAACAGTTACCGGTCGGGAGCCCGCCGAGAGCAATTCTGGCCAAAATTATAAATACCCGAGATAGGGAAATTATTATGAAAAATAAAAGAAATCTCCAACCTTTAGAATATAATGGAAGGAAAATAGAAATCTACCCGGATTATTCGAGGGCAACCCAAGCTAAACGTCGAGAATATAGAGAGGTCAAGAAGAGAATGGCGGTAGCTAAGATCAAATATTCTTTGTTCTATCCTACTAAATTGAGAGTGATCTATCAGGATCAAGCATATTTTTTCACTCAACCAGAGGAATTTCGAGAGTGGTTGGATGGTAAGGGGATAGGCTCTTGATTATATAAATGTGATATAAGTAAAATCATATTTCAAGGGGTTGGGTGTGGTGGTGGGAGAAAGGGGCGAAGTATAAGAGGTTGGCGAACTGTCGGGTTTGTTTGGCCAGGATGGGGACGGGGGGGTGAGGGGGAAGGGGGGGTGAGTGGGAAGGGAGGGTAGCTGGGTGGGGGATGGGGAGGTTGGGGGGATTGGGTCTTGGTGGTCACTATGGGGTGCTCTCTCTCTCTTCCCTCTCCCTTTCCCCCCGGCGCGGAGGGTGCGGCGGATGCATTGTTGAGTATGAAGACACATGAATAGAATATTTACGTGGAATATACGGGGATGGCCGAGAGAGCGAAGCGGGTGGTCATGTTTGACGTAGTGGCGAGACATCTTCCCGTGATTATATGCCTCCTTGAAATGCATCTTACATATGAGAATATCAGCATTACAAAAAGGAAATGGGCAAAATATGACTACCATGCTTGCTGCTTGGCCTACTCCCGGGGTGTTAGTGTTTATGTCCACAGGAGTGTGGACTATATTCCAATAGCCCACAGAACTGATAGAGAAGGTAGATTTGTTTTTCTGCATTGTCAGTTAAACAGTACTGTTTGTATATTGGCATTTGTGTATGTTCCTCCACCATTTTCTATGTCTGTCATGTCATACCTGGCGGACTTTATTGGCTTTAGAGCAAGGTGCCCGGTTTTAGTAACCGGGGACTTTAATGATGTAATGAACCTAGAGAAAGATAGATTTTCTAAGGACCATGTACAGTCAAGTCCATAAATATTGGGACATCGACACAATTCTAACATTTTCTGGCTCTATACACCACCACAATGGATTTGAAATGAAACAAACAAGATGTACTTTAACTGCAGACTGTCAGCTTTAATTTGAGGGTATTTACATCCAAATCAGGTGAACGGTGTAGGAATTACAACAGTTTGCATATGTGCCTCCCACTTGTTAAGGGACCAAAAGTAATGGGACATAATAATAATCATAAATCAAACTTTCACTTTTTAATACTTGGTTACAAATCCTTTGCAGTCAATTACAGCCTGAAGTCTGGAACGCATAGACATCACCAGACACTGGGTTTCATCCCTGGTGATGCTCTGCCAAGCCTCTACTGCAACAGTCTTCAATTCCTGCTTGTTCTTGGTGCATTTTCCCTTCAGTTTTGTCTTCAGCAAGTGAAATACATGCTCAATCGGGCTTAGGTCAGGTGATTGACTTGGCCATTGCATAACATTCCACTTCTTTCCCTTAAAAAACTCTTTGGTTGCTTTTGCAGTATGCTTTGGGTCATTGTCCATCTGCACTGTGAAGCGCCGTCCAATGAGTTCTAAAGCATTTGGCTGAATATGAGCAGATAATATTGCCCGAAACACTTCAAAATTCATCCTGCTACTTTTGTCAGCAGTCACATTATCAATAAATACAAGAGAACCAGTTCCATTGGCAGCCAAACATGCCCACGTCATGACATTACCACCACCATGCTTCACTGATGAGGTGGTATGCTTAGGATCATGAGCAGTTCCTTTCCTTCTCCATACTCTTCTCTTCCCATCAGTCTGGTACAAGTTGATCTTGGTCTCATCTGTCTATAGGATGTTGTTCCAGAACTGTGAAGGCTTTTTTAGATGTCGTTTGGCAAACTCTAATCTGGTCTTCCTGTTTTTGAGGCTCACCAATGGTTTACATCTTGTGGTGAACCCTCTGTATTCACTCTGGTGAAGTCTTCTCTTGATTGTTGACTTTGACACACATACACCTACCTCCTGGAGAGTGTTCTAAATCTGGCCAACTGTTGTGAAGGGTGTTTTCTTCACCAGGGAAAGAATTATTCGGTCATCCACCACAGTTGTTTTCCGTGGTCTTCCGGGTCTTTTGGTGTTGCTGAGCTCACCGGTGTGTTCCTTCTTTTTAAGAATGTTCCAAACAGTTGTTTTGGCCATGCCTAATGTTTTTGCTATCTCTCTGATGGGTTTGTTTAGTTTTTTCAGCCTAGTGATGGCTTGCTTCACTGATAGTGACAGCTCTTTGGATTTCATCTTGAGAGTTGACAGCAACAGATTCCAAATGCAAATAGCACACTTGAAATGAACTCTGGACCTTTTATCTGCTCATTGTAATTGGGATAATGATGGAATAACACACACCTGGCCATGGAACAGCTGAGAAGCCAATTGTCCCATTACTTTTGTGCTTCCCTAACAAGTGGGAGGCACATATGCAAACTGTTGTAATTCCTACACTGTTCACCTGATTTGGATGTAAATACCCTCAAATTAAAGCTGACAGTCTGCAGTTAAACCACATCTTGTTCGTTTCATTTCAAATCCATTGTGGTGGTGTATAGAGCCAAAAATGTTAGAATTGTGTCGATGTCCCAATATTTATGGACCTGACTGTATATAAATCAAATAAAGATAAATTAACACCAATAAGAAGGGTCTGCCGGGAAATGGCATTGACAGACATTTGGCGATACCTGTATGGAGAAAAGAGTATTTTCTTGTTTTAGTCGAGGAAATACAGTGATGTCTAGAATAGATCTAGCTTTAGCTAACCTTAACTTTTTAGATGTGGTAACGAAAATTAAGTATGAAATACATACGATCTCCGACCATTCTCCAATAGTGGTAACGATTAAAATGGGGTATCATAAGAAGAAAACTAGAAGTTTCAGACTAAACCCCCCACTGGATTAAGTTGGTTAAGGAGCAGGAAAATATAATAAATGAGATCCGGGAATTTTGGCTATTGAATGCTCTGTCGGCACCTATGCAATTTGTATGGGATTCCTTTAAAAGATTCTTGCGTGGAGTTTATATAGCTAAAATTTACTGGAAAAAAAAAGAATATGCGGCAAAAGAACTAGCCTTAAAAAGAAGGGTCCAGTCCCTACAGGGAGAGATAGTCAATAATACGAATTCTGTTGTACAATTACAGTTTGAAGAGTACAAAAATTATTTATTAGAAAAATCACAACATAGGGTGTTTTTTAAAGGAGCTAAATACTTCTCTCAGGCAGGGAAACCTGGAAATCTTTTATCATCTTTGATCCAAAAAATATATAAAAATTGTAGTATAAAAAACATCAGATTGGAAAATGGGGTGGTTACTACTCGCCCAGAGGAGATTGAGCGGGAGTTCGTTAAGAACTATAAAACCTTAAATACAAATAATAATAGGCAGCAGGATGGAGTCGTTGAAAAGTTCTTGGAGAACATCAATCTCCCTAAATTAACAGAGGAGGAATGTAAAATGCTAAATTGGCCTATAGAGTTAAAGGAATTATCTGAGGCTGTCAAGACCATCCGGGGAAATTCTTCTCCAGGGACTGACGGGCTCCCGTTTGAAATCTACCGCCAGTATGGAGACATAATCCTGCCAATGTTACTACAGGTTTTAAACAAAACCTATCAGACTGTGAACTCCCTTCATCTCCATCTGAAGCTGTGATTACACTTATTCTAAAAAAGGGTAAGGATGAAAGAGAGACAGGGGCATACTGCCCAATCTCTCTGTTAAATACAGACTATAAAATCTGCGCAAAAATATTCGCTAATAGACTAAAGGGAGTTCTTGACAGGCTAATTCATCCAGATCAGACTGGGTTTATACCCAAGAGATTGGTACAATCCCGTATACATAGAGCTTTTTTGAATATGCAGGTTGAAGAAGGGAGGGGCTCCCGCTCCATCCTGTCATTAGAAGCGGAGAAGGCGTTTGACAGGGTGAAGTGAAAATATCTCTGGAAAGTAATGCATAGGATGAATCTAGGCCAATAATTTATTAAGTGGGTCCAGATTCTATATAACCACCCCAAAGCTAGAATAAACATTAATGGAGTATGGTCTGAGCAAATAGAGTTGCATAGAGGAACAAGACAGGGATGCCCCCTCTCCCCTTTATTGTTTGCTCTATTTATAGAACTGTTCGCAGCTAAAATCAGATCGGATGAAACGATTAAAGGCTTTGGTATGAATGGGACCTCCGATAAGATAAGTATGTATGCAGATGATATTTTAATCTTCTTAGAGAATCCAACATCTCAGCTGTCTCATCTTATGGAAATAATAAATAAGTTTAGTGATATTTCGGGATATAAAATCAATTGGGCCAAATCAGTACTGTTGCCGCTCGATCAGGCACCTCTATTGAACTGCGCAGAAATTAGGGTATTAAAGCCTATGGAATCCTTTGACTATTTGGGTGTAAAGCTGAGTGCAAGTATCCTAGATTTTATGAAATTAAATCTCTCTCCTTTGTTGATTATATGTAAAAGTAAAATAAGTGTTTGGCAGAAATTATTGATAGGACAAGAGGACAGAATTGCATTAATAAAAATGGTGTTACTTCCCCAGATTTTGTATATTTTGGAAGCTTGTCCAGTTTGGATAGAAGATCGTTTCTTCAACCATCTGGAACGGCTGCTGAATGACTTAACCTGGGGAAGAAAAAGGGTAAAACTAAAACTAAAATATCTTTGGTTAGCGGAAGAGGATGGACGGCTATCGGTTCCCTTTTTCCGCGGATATTATTTGGCCTCTCAAGTCCAGTGGCTAAAATCCGGGGGAAATAATATAAAAGAATATCTAGAAAGGGGCTTTAATGACCCAAAGTATAATATAATTAGCATATTAGAGATGGGATATATTAAAAATAAAGGGAAAAAGTGCCCAATATGTCGAATGGTTGACTTGGCCTGGGGAAAAATCAAAAGAATACTAGGAATCTTGAACACTTCACAGTTTTCATCTTTGTGGTGTAATAGAAATTTGAGAGAATTTCAGTCAATCGCAGAATACAAGTATTGGGAAAAGTATGGTATCATTTATGTATCACAGTTAGTTAAGAATGGGGAAATAAGAGCACTAAAAGAGTTATGCCCGGGAACAAATTTAGACTCAATGAGTCGGTTTCGGTATCACCAATTAAAACATGCTTTTGAAGCTACACAAAATAAAGAATACTTTATCACAACTGAACATAAATTTAAAGATTTTTGCTATCAATGCGCGACAATTAGGGTCACTATCTCTCAAGTGATTAAACACATTAGAATGGGGGAATATATATAAAAATATAAAAAGGGCAACGATTTCTAGTAACTTTAGGATAATTTACTTTAATATTATACATAGAATATATATGACTCTATTACTGCTAAGTTAGGGCTCTTTCACACTTGCGTTATTGTCTTCCGGCATAGAGTTCCGTCGTCGGGGCTCTATGCCGGAAGAATACTGATCAGGATTATCCTAATGCATTCTGAATGGAGAGTAATCCGTTCAGGATGCATCAGGATGTCTTCAGTTCCGGTACGGAACGTTTTTTGGCCGGAGAAAATACCGCAGCATGCTGCGCTTTTTGCTCCGGCCAAAAATCCTGAAGACTTGCCGCAAGGCCGGATCCGGGATCAATGCCCATTGAAAGGCATTGATCCGGATCCGGCCTTAAGCTAAACGTCGTTTCGGCGCATTGCCGGACCCGACGTTTAGCTTTTTCTGAATAGTTACCATGGCTGCCGGGACGCTAAAGTCCTGACAGCCATGGTAAGTGTAGCGGGGAGCAGGGGAGCAGCATACTTACCGTCCGTGCGGCTCCCCGGGCGCTCCAGAGTGACGTCAGGGCGCCCCAAGCGCATGGATCACGTGATCACATGGATCACGTCATCCATGCGCATGGGGCGCTCTGACGTCATTCTGGAGCGCCCGGGGAGCCGCACGGACTGTAAGTATACCGCTCCCCCGCTCCCCGCTCCTACTATGGCAACCAGGACTTTAATAGCGTCCTGGGTGCCATAGTAACACTGAAAGCATTTGGAAGACGGTTCCGTCTTCAAATGCTTTCAGTTCACTTGCGTTGTTACGGATCCGGCAGGCACCTCCGGCAACGGAAGTGCATGCCGGATCCCAACAACGCAAGTGTGAAAGAGGCCTAAGATCTACAAAGAACGAAAATCAAATTGTTGGAAATGTAGAGAAGAGGCTGCCGATTATATGCATCTGATATGGAGTTGTTTAAAAATGCAATCCTTTTGGAGAGAGGTTTTTGGTCTCCTAAGGGCAGAGTCCCTAGTATCCCTCCCACTGAAACCGGAAGTGGCTGTCTTGGGCAGTATCCCACTATCTATTAGGGGAAAAAGGAAAAAAAGGTCTGGATAAGAGGTCTTATGGTGGCAAGAGTTATTATTGCAAGAGAGTGGGGCTCCGAAAGAGCAGCTAATATTATCGAGTGGAAAAATCTATTGGTCAGGATTGAGAGGTTTGAGGAATATGCAATAAGTAGTACAATCAGTCGCTGATGGGCGGTGCCTTCGTACAGCCGGGGGTGGGGTGGTGGGGGGGGGGAGAGAGAGAGATGAAAAAAAATGTATACCCCTTAGGGGGGATCGATTATGGTGCCCACCGAGACAGCCATCAAAGGGCGGGGGGATTTGGGGGGTGGTTGATTTAAGGTGGGGATAAATTAATTTGAACAGACAATGAGAGGTCTGAGTGAAAGAAATGTGGAGCTTAGAGGGGAGTTTGGTAATCCCCCAAAATAGAATAGATTGCTTACTATTTTTGTACTGATTTATAATTTATTATGACAGCTGTATTTTTTTAGAGTGTATATTGATGAACTCAGATTTTGTATTGTCAAATTGCATTTTAATTTTGTATTCTGAAAGGCATAAAAAAAAAAAAAAGATGGGCCAAATAGTTCTTATCTGCCGACACATGCTATGTTTCTATGTTTCTATATTATGTTTTTTGTGAGGCAAGGTAACCAAAAAATGGCTGTTTTGGCACCGATTTGTTATTTAAATTTTTTTAAAAGATTCATCTGACAGGGTATATCATGTGCTATTTTTATAGAGCAGGTTGTTATGGACACAATGATATCAAATACAGTTGCAAGAAAAAGTATGTGAACCCTTTGGAATGATGGATTTCTGCTGAACTGAAACAGTTCTGTAAAGAGGAATGGTCAAGAATTACTCCTGACCGTTGTGCACGTCTTATCTGCAACTACAGGACACATTTGGTTGAAGTTATTGCTGCCAAAGGAGGTTCAACCAGTTATTAAATCCAAGGGTTCACATACTTTTTCCACCTGCACTGTGAATGTTTACATGGTGTGTTCAATAAAAAAAATGGTAACATTTAATTCTTTGTGTGTTATTAGTTTAAGCAGACTGTGATTGTCTAAGATCTAAGGAATTCAAGAGGGGCCTGGATGTATTTCTGGAGTGTAATAATATTACAGGCTATAGCTACTAGAGAGGGGTCGTTGATCCAGGGAGTTATTCTGATGCCTGATTAGAGTCGGGAAGGAATTTTTTATTTCCCTAAAGTGGGGAAAATTGGCTTCTACCTCACAGGGTTTTTTTTTTGCCTTCCTCTGGATCAACTTGCAGGATTGACAGGCCGAACTGGATGGACAAATGTCTTTTTTGGCCTTATGTACCATGTTACTATGTTACATTTTATGACCAATTTGTGCAGAAATCCATATCATTCCAAAGGGTTCACATACTTTTTCTTGCAACTGTATGTCTACTTTCTTTGTTTCAGGTTTACAAAATAAAGCATTTTTGAAAAAGAAATTATGCTTTTGTGTGTCCATTTTCTGAATGCCATATATTTTTTATTTTTCTGCCGATCGTCTTGTGCAGGGGCTCCTTTTTTGCAGAAAGTGTTCAGGTTTTTATTGGTACCATTTTTGGGTACATAGGATTTTTTGATCATTCATTATTACACTTTATGGGGCAAGGTGACCAAAAAATTGGCTGTTTTGGAACAGTTTTTATTTATTTATTTTTACAGCGTTCATCTGAGGGGTTAGGTCATGTGACAGTTTTATAGAGCAGATCGTTATGGACGTGGCAATACCTAATTTGTATACTTTTTCTTATTTATTTAAGTTTTACACAATAATAGCATTTTTGAAACAAAAACAATTATGTTTTAGTGTCTCCATAGTCTGAGAGCCATAGCTTTTTTATTTTTTGGGAGATTGTCTTAAATAGGGTATCATTTTTTTGCGGGATGAGGTGATGACTTGATTGGTACTATTTTGGGGGGCATACACCTTTTTGATCGCTTGGTGTTGCACTTTTTGTGATGTAAGGTGACAAAAATGGCTTTTTTGGCACTGTTTTTATATATATTTATTTTTTTACGGTGTTCATCTGAGGGGTTAGGTCATGTGATATTTTTATCGAGCATGTTGTTACGGACGTGGCGATGCCTAATATGTACACTTTTTTTTATTTATTTCACTTTAACACAAAAATAGCATATATGAAATAAAAAAATGTTTTAGTGTCTCCATGTTCTGAGAGCTATAGTATTTTTATTTTTTGAACTTTTATCTTATGTAGGGTCTAATTTTTTGCGGGATGAGATGACGGTTTTATTGGTACCATTCTGTTTGACATACGCCTTTTTGATTGCTCGGTGTTGCACTTTTTGTGATGTAAGGTGACAAAAATGTCTTTTTTTGACACTGTTTTTTTTAATGGTGTTTATCAGACTTGGTTGATCATGTGATATATTTATATAGACGGTCGTTGCGGACGTGGTGTTACCTAATATGTCAAGTTTTTTTTTTCAATTTTTCTTTCATTTTTTATAGGAAAAGGCAATTTATTTTTTTCATTTACACTTTTATTTATTTATTTTTACATTTATTATTTTCACATTTTTGTTTATCAAGTCTCACGTGGATCTAGAAGATCCAGTGGGGCTGATGGCTGTACTATACTTTGCAATGCTCTTGCATTGCAAAGTATAATACTATCAGATTTCCTGTAGATGGCAACACTGGACGCCTTTGAAAAGCGTCCGGTTGCCATGGCAACCCTATCGGGTGCTGACACTCGCTGCTGATGGCGGCGGCTCAGGACGGAGCCGCCGCCATCAAATACAGCAGGGGGACCGCATCGGGGGCAGACGGGGACAGATGGCGGAGGCAGGGCTCACAGGGGGGGTTGGAGGCACACAGGGGGGGCCCAGATCGGGGGGGTACCAGGATACATTACCTGATTTCAGGCTCTGATCTGCAGAGCGCAGATCAGAGCCTGGAACTGGCACTTTTACACTGCTGCGATCCGATTGGTTAGTCTGCACAGACTAACCAATCGGATCGATTGCCGGTAAGGGACCACTCTGATTGGTCCCTTGCCTGCATTACTACACTCTTTGCTGTCGGTGACAGTAGCAGTGCAGGGGCAGAAGCTTTAATCCAAGCATTTTGCAGCGCTTGGATTAAAGAGCTGCCATGACGTCTGTACACGTGCTAGCTGCACGGGATATGTGCAGCTAGCACGTATATAGCTGTATGGCAGTTGGGAAGGGGTTAATTACTGAAATCATACATTTTTATTAAAAAAATAGCTCTAAAGTGGCCCATTCAACGTTCCTCTGTCTTCTGTTTACATAACAGTGGAGACTTGCTCAGCATTGACTGTGCTATGTAAACAGAAGACAGAGGAGCGTTGCTAACGCTCAAAATGGGCCACTTTAGAGCTATTTTTCTAATAGAAATTTATGATTTCAGTATTTAAAGTATATTACAAAAATGGTGGTAGGTTGTGGTGGCTCACTAGCAAGTAGTTATGGTATGGTGCTACAAGCTCATATAGAGGGAATCACCCCACCCTCTCTTAAAAGGCAAATGTAACAATAGGGAGACAGCAGACGCTAGACGGTAAGCCAAATATCGATTTATTCTTCGATTCAAAGCTTATATCGACTTTAAAAGGATATGCTATAAGAGACTTTTCACATTATCAGGATTCCGGTGGACACTTTATGAACATATTGCGCTCCTAGTGAATACACCTACAACATTTTCAGTGACATTCAGTTTCCCAAATTGGGATAGAGCTCTAGAAGAAAATACCTTCTCTTTCCCAAATAACAGCATATATAAAATCTGGACAATACTTGAAGTTTCTGGTGTGATATATATTATTGAGTGGTATCAAATATTCTATCGAATATTCCAACATTGAATTTTCTACCATTCAATCTATCGAATATTTTTATCGAATATACTTTTATCGAATATATCTACCACATATATCTACCACAATATATGTGATTGTAATGTTGTATATTATTGCTACATTGTTCTTATAAATGTTATTACTTGTATTTTATGGGGATTTAACCTCCCTGACGGTATTCCCGAGCGTGACTCGGGGTTAATTTTCGCTGCCAGAAGCGGTAACCCCGAGTCACGCTCGGGGTACATTGCAGAGGGAGCGGCGGGTGTCTTTACCTAATCCCGGCGATCCAGCGATGTTCCCCGCTGTGATCGCCGGTGAGAGCCCCGGCGGATGTCTCATCTCTCTTCCTGGTTTCGTCTCTGTGAGCCGCAGCGCCTCACAGAGGCGGAACTGGGCGGGAGATTCAAAAAAAATACATTGTATAAAAGTCAAAGACACACATAAAGTTAGGTGATACAGTGGAATCCTGTCAGATTACACTATCACCTCAGATTTGACAGATTTGACATCTGATCATTCTACACTGCCCTGGCTGCCCTTTTAGCTGTTTTTTCTAAGCAAATAAAATATATATTTTTTACCATGGCATCAAAGCGTCACTTTAGCATCACCAAAGCGGGTTTGGATCAGATAATTGACAGCGACAGCGACACAGAGCCCCTCGCAGAATTGAGCGACAGCGATAGCGATTCGTGGAAAGATTCGTCATCCGACTCTGACACTGACCAGAGAAGTGGCGACAGCGACGAATCTGCACTTGAGCTCAGTGAGGTGCGCTCTTGGTGCCCTATTGATTGCGGTATGGATGCAGTACCACCGCCAAGATTCCCGTTTACAGGATCGCCTGGGATGAAGGTAGACGTTGATCACAATGATCCTTTGGCGTACCTAAAATTATTTCTGACGGATGACGTCATTGAAAAGATTGTCACGGAGACAAACTGCTACAAAGAGCAGCAATCCACTACTCTGCACAGCAGATTTTCCAGAACCAGAAAATGGGAACCGGTGAGTAAGGAGGACATATGGAAATTTCTGGGGCTAATACTTCTTCAGGGGGTGGTGGGGAAACCCCTGCAGAAATGGTACTGGACTACCAATAAATTGCTGGCAACCCCATTTTTTGGCACCATCATGTCCGAGTACCGATTTTCCCTCATAATGAAGAATTTACACTTCACCAACAATGAGGAATTTGACGAAGCCACACATCCAGCGCCAAAACTGAAGAAGATCTGGGAAGTATTCCAAATGATCATAACCAATTTCCAGCAGGCCTATGTGCCAGACAGAGACATTAGCATTGATGAAAGTCTGATGGCTTACAAAGGACGCCTCAGCTGGATTCAATACATCGCATCCAAGAGAGCGCGGTTTGGAATAAAATCCTATATGCTCTGCGAGTCTACAACTGGCTATATATGGAATTCCATCATATACACCGGCAAAGGAACACAATTCAACCCCAGGTACAGCGGCTATGGGATGGCAACATCATCAGTCCTTTCACTGCTTGAACCATTGCTCAATCAGGGGTATTGTGTGACAACAGACAACTTTTACACGTCGCCTGAGCTGTACGAGTTTCTACTAAAAAACAAGACTGACGCATATTGAACCGTTAGGGCCAACCGACGTGGCCTGCCATGTATGTTTTCCAAGAAAAAACTGAAAACAGGAGAAATGGTGGCCTGGCAGAAAGGAAAGATGATGGCAATGCGTTGGCGTGACAAAAAAGACGTGTGCCTAATGAGTACAGTACATAACACCTCCACTACCACGGTCCACACAAGAGGTGGGAAAGATGTCATAAAGCCACAACTTGTGATCGACTATAATAACACCATGGGAGGAGTCGATAGAGCCGATCAGGCGATGACATTCTATCCAGCTATGCGGAAGCAACAAAAAAAATACTACAAAAAAATATTCAGGCATCTCCTGGAACAATGTCTGTGGAATGCCTATATACTGCACAGAGGAAAGAGTGACAAGCCTCTTGTTCACTCTGACTTCATCTGGAAGGTGGCGGAGCAGATTTTTGTGAACTACCAAACGCCATCAGTGGCCGTGAACAGATCTGGACGTCGCGCTGTTGACGTTGTAAACCCAGAGAGGCTGACTGGTCGTCACTTTATGGATTACATCCCGCCAAGCGCAAAAAAGGCAGCACCTACAAGGATGTGTGTAGTTTGCTGCTCAAAGCGAGATGGAAATGGAAAAAAAATCCGAAAGGAAACCAGGTTCCATTGCCCTGATTGTGACGTTGGTCTATGTGCAGTCCCATGTTTCAAAATTTACCACACCCAGGATGTTTACTGAATTTTCTTTTGTTTGACAAATTTCATTATTTATTACATTACTGAATAAAATTATATTATTTATTAGATTATAACTCATGATTTTATTTTTTCGAACTTTATCACATCTGAGAGGTCTACTAGAGTCTTTATTGGTCAGGTTTAAGTAAGTAATTACTAAGAATTGCAGGCCTACAATACATAACACCAAATTTCCATGCAAAAAATGGTACCGCTTTTGGAACAAAATTCCTGACATAATCATACCGCCAGGGAGGTTAATAAATATTTTCTGCATATGTCAATTTGGTTGCCAAGTGTATGAGTGCCCGCTCATTATTCAATTGTTACATATTACAAAAATGGTCAGCATCACTGCCCCTATACATTACAAAAATTAAAAAAGAATGACAGTTACACTTTAAGCTTTGTAACGCAATGACAGCAATAGTAAATGATGTGTTAGTGACACTGACATACATACTGTAGCTATGAGTAAATTCATGTTTGACAGTGTTTAAAGGGAACCTGTCATCAACTTTATGCTGACTCCACTGAGGGCAGAATAGAATAGTGACAGAAATGCTGATTTCAGCGGTGTGTCACTCATGAACTAAAAGTAAGTGGTTGCTGAGAACCAGCATCATAATCATTGCATAACCATGACTCTTCTCAGAAGAGTCAAATCTACTGAGAAGAGTCATGGTTATTCAGAATCTCCTGCTCTCTCGCTCATCTGCTGATGATTGGCAGTTCTCTTCTAGAAAGAAAGGAAGAAAACTAGATAGAAGCCTGTTAATCATCAGCATGTGGGCAGGGAGAGTAGGAATTGATGAATAACTATGACTCTTCTCAGGTGGCCTTGACTCTTCTCCAGGCCCAGTCTGCAATGTTTGTGATGTTGGTTCTCGGCAACCACTTACTTTTAACTTTTAAATGACAGACCGCTGAAATCAACTTACCTGTCTCTACTTTATGCTGCCGTTAGTATGGGCAACATAAAGTTGATGACAGGTTCCCTTTAACCACTTGCCATCTGGGCCATTTGCCCCCTTCCTGACCAGGCCTAATTTTGCAAAACTGACATATCTCACTTTATGTGGTAATAACTTTGGAACGCATTTATTTATCCAAGTCATTCAGAGATTGTTTTCTCGTGACACATTGTACTTCATGATAGTCATAAATTTGAGTCAAAATATTTCACCTTTATTTATGAAAAAATCCCAAATTTACCCAAAAATTTGAAAAATTTGCAATTTTCTAAATTTCAATTTCTCTGCTTTTAAAACAGAAAGTGATACCTCATAAAATATTTATTATTTAACATTCCCCATATGTCCACTTTATGTTGGCATCATTTTGGAAATGTCATTTTATTTTTTTAGGACGTTAGAAGGCTTAGAAGTTTAGAAGCAATTCTTCAAATTTTTAAGAAAATTGCCAAAACCCACTTTTTAAGGACCAGTTCAGGTATGAAGTCACTTTGTGGGGCCTACATAGTGGATACCCCCATAAATGACCCCATTGTAGAAACTACACCCCTCAAGGTATTCAAAACCGATTTTACAAACTTTGTTAACCCTTTAGGCGTTCCACAAGAATTAAAGGAAAATGGAGATTAAATTTTAAAATTTCGCTTTTTTGGCAGATTTTCCATTTTAATCAATTTTTTTCTTTAACACATCGATGGTTAACAGCAAAGCAAAACTCAATATTTATTACCCAGATTCTGCGGTTTACAGAAACACCCCACATGTGGTCATAAACTGCTGTATGGGCACACGGCAGGGCGCAGAAGAAAAGGAACTCCACATGGTTTTTAGATGCCATGTCCCATTTGAAGCCCCCTGATGCACCCTTACAGTAGAAACTCCCAAGAAGTGACCCCATTTTGGAAACTAGGGGATAAGGTGCCAGTTTTATTATTACTATTTTTGGGTACATATGATTTTTTGATCATTCATTATAACACTTTATAATTACTTTACGGACGTGGCGATACCTAATATGTATACTTTTTCTCATTTATTAAAGTTTTACACAATAATAGCATTTTTGAAACAAAAAAATTATGTTTTAATGTGTCCATGTTCTGAGAGCTATAGTTTTTTTTTATTTTTTGAGATTTTCTTATGTAGGGGCTCATTTTTTGCCGGATGAGGTGACGGTTTTATTGGTACTATTTTGTGGGACATACGCGTTTTTGATCACTTGGTGTTGCACCTTTTGTGATGCAAGGTGACAAAAATTGCTTGTTTTGACACAGTTTTTTTTTTTTTTTTTTTTACGGTGTTCACCCGAGGGGTTAGGTCATGTGATATTTTTATAGAGCTGGTTTTTACGGACGCGGCAATACCAAATATGTCTATTTTATTTTATTTTTTCTATTTTTAAATATTTTTTTTTATTCTTTACTTGGGAACTTTTTTTTTTTTTTACATGTGAAACTTTATTTTATTTTATTTTTTCAACCCTTTATTTTTTTATTTTATTTTACACTTTTCATCCCCCATAAGGTCATACAAGACCTCTGGGGGACATTTGCTTCACTTTTTCTTTTTTTTTTCACTGTTGATTTCTCCTGTAACTGGGGCTGATATATTAGCCCCAGTTACAGGACAAATGCACCCCTAGACAGGCTGTACAGCAGCAATCCAGCGCTGTACAGCCTCAGAGCAGGGCTTATCGAGGTCTCTGAGAGACCTCACACAGCTCCTGCACTCTCCGGTCCCGGTGGTCACATGACCGCTGGGCCGGAACAGGAAGCGCACTGTGTCTGCAGCGATCGTGAAGGCAGGGACACCTGGGAACTGTCCCTGCCTTGTCTTAGGGTTGCCCTGCTGTCACTGACAGCGGGCAACCCGATCAGCAGCTGCACGATTAGCGTGCAGCTGCTATTTCTGAAAGGACGTTCTAAAACGTGCTTTCAGAAATAGACGTCCACCCATAGGACGTTTATATCCTATGGGCGGACGGGAAGTGGTTAAGAACACACTGCACCAGCACATGTCTCATGCTTTTTCATATTCCAAAGCTTCCAAAAATTGTCCTTTATCACGGGGCACATGTTTTTTAAACACACATGGTGTTAAAGGTGTTGTCTAAGCTATTTTTTTGTTCTTTGTATGTTTCTAACTAAGCAAATGTACTGGGTTTTCACTTACTTCAATTACTTAATTCACTTACTGTAATTCACTTACTTAATCTGCAGTGTCCCCTTACTCATATTTCACATGACCTGTGATGTCAGCTTCTTTCCCTGCTCTGATGACGTCCCGTGCACAATCTTGAGGAAGCAGGATAAGCAGGTCTGTGTCGGTGCACGGAACGTCACTGTGAAGGCTGTGCTTGCTAGAGCAACAAGCCAAATCCCCCCTGCACTGCCAATCTACTGGCCATGTCCCCTTCACTGCCCAATCTGCTGGCTGAGCTGTCTGCCCTGTGTCTCCCCTCCCATTGGATTCCTTTAACCCCTTCTACCATCAGCAGCACAGACTCAGGGCTGGAGGCTTTGCCTCAGGTACTGTGCAGCTGCCTGATTTTCTATTCTCCAGGAACTGTAGAGACAAATGCATTGCACAGGATGTTCCCTCCCTCCTCACCCTGCAGACACAGAGCTAAGATCAGAGGAGTTATCTCCTCTTTACTCTTTTGCTGGCTGCGAAGAAGTGCCTATAGAGCATTGTACAAGAACAGGTAGGGGGAATATCCTGTGTGTATTAGCAATGTCATTGTACTGTACAGCTGGGACTTGTAGTCCTACATATACAACATGGGTATCCCAGCAGTCAGACTGTAGGCAGGGAAGCATTTTTATTTGCTCCCTTTGCAGAGCAGAGGGAGGTAAAAGTCAAACTTTGTTGACACCCGCAAATATTCATAAGGAACACTTCCGAGATTTTTGCTACATGCCCCCACAGCACTGCAACTGCATGTCAACAAAGGGTCAGAACCGAACTAAGGAAATTAGGAAATATATTTTTTTTTGCCTAAAACTTGCTTATCCTATATATATATATATATATACACTCACCTAAAGAATTATTAGGAACACCATACTAATACGGTGTTGGACCCCCTTTTGCCTTCAGAACTGCCTTAATTCTACGTGGCATTGATTCAACAAGGTGCTGATAGCATTCTTTAGAAATGTTGGCCCATATTGATAGGATAGCATCTTGCAGTTGATGGAGATTTGAGGGATGCACATCCAGGGCACGAAGCTCCCGTTCCACCACATCCCAAAGATGCTCTATTGGGTTGAGATCTGGTGACTGTGGGGGACCATTTTAGTACAGTGAACTCATTGTCATGTTCAAGAAACCAATTTGAAATGATTCGAGCTTTGTGACATGGTACATTATCCTGCTGGAAGTAGCCATCAGAGGATGGATACATGTTCTCATTCTGTTTACGCCAAATTCGGACTCTACCATTTGAATGTCTCAATAGAAATCGAGACTCATCAGACCAGGCAACATTTTTCCAGTCTTCAACAGTCCAATTTTGGTGAGCTCGTGCAAATTGTAGCCTCTTTTTCCTATTTTTAGTGGAGATGAGTGGTACCCGGTGGGGTCTTCTGCTGTTGTAGCCCATCCGCCTCAAGGTTGTGCGTGTTGTGGCTTCACAAATGCTTTGCTGCATACCTCGGTTGTAACGAGTGGTTATTTCAGTCAACGTTGCTCTTCTATCAGCTTGAATCAGTCGGCCCATTCTCCTCTGACCTCTAGTATCCACAAGGCATTTTTGCCCACAGGACTGCCGCATACTGGATGTTTTCCCTTTTCACACCATTCTTTGTAAACCTTAGAAATGGTTGTGCGTGAAAATCCCAGTAACTGAGCAGATTGTGAAATACTCAGACCGGCCCGTCTGGCACCAACAACCATGCCACGCTCAAAATTGCTTAAATCACCTTTCTTTCCCATTCTGACATTCAGTTTGGAGTTCAGGAGATTGTCTTGACCAGGAGCACACCCCTACATGCATTGAAGCAACTGCCATGTGATTGGTTGACTAGATAATTGCATTAATGAGAAATAGAACAGGTGTTGCTAATAATTCTTTAGGTGAGTGTATATTGCAGACCATTCGATTTACAGTGCTTAATTTGATTTTACATAACTCTGACAACCCCTTTAAGGAAAATAAATATTAGCTTCACTTCACAGGGGCAGAATGCCTGTCCATATGACACACATAAGTATTACTTCTCAGAAGAAAAATTGGCTTGTTGGGACCAAGCCTCCAAAAATTATGCCTTAATTGAGGGCAGAATGCATACACAATTGATAATTAAGGAAAAAGTTTCTAATTCTGAATAAGACTAGAAAAATTATTTATTTTAATTGAGAGTTACAGGAGTACAGTGTGGAAAGGGTTAGGTAATAGCAGCATGTGGCCGAAACAGTAGTGACAGCAGTAGCAGCATTGCATGGAACACACAAGGCAGTAGATCAGTTGTTTATGGGTAGTAGTGATATTAGTAGTAGGAGTTGTGGCAGATGTGTAGCGTTAATAGTGGTGACAGTAGTAAATTTGCAGCAAAAGGTAGCAGGTGCAGTGGTGGCAGCAGCAGCTGCCATATGGTATATGTTGGCAGGCAGGCAGCAGCAGTGGCATGATAGCAAAAGCAGAAAACATATGGAATATATAGGCAGGCAGACAGCAACAGTGGCACCGTCAGACAGGCTAGATCTATTTATCGGCTTTAGCTGGAGGAATGTGAAATTCCTCCAAAACCCATGCTTGGTTCATTTTAAAAAAAGTGATGTTTTGGACACGGCTATGGGACAACTTGGTCTGTTTGGGTGCCACCACGTCCCCTGCCAGGCTGAAAATCCTCTACAAGATGAAACTGGAAGCTGGACAAGAAAGTAGACAGAGCATACTGGGTTAGTTGGGGCCAATGTTCAAGTCTGCCTGTCCAGAAGCCCATGGGATCCGGGAACAAGGTATGTGCCGGAGACACGACAGAGTCCTGGTAAGAATGAACCTGGTCATTGAGGCACTAGGTCTCTGTTTGCTGATTTGCCTCAGCCTGAAAAAACTGTTCCATCATATTGAGCAGACTGAAGTGGCTGCTGCTGCAGCTTCTGCTGCTTGTGGCAGCGGAGAGGTCGGTGACTCTTCCCAGGAGGGGGTGTTTGGCCTCCCTTTTGTAGGGAGAAAAACATTCCCCCATTTTGCTTTGATAGCAAGGGGCTAAAAGCAGGGGTATTCAGTAATCATCAGACTGCTTGATGTGGATGATACTCCTTTCAGTGCATAAGCAAGCAAGCATACAGCTCATCATTATGGCCAGCTTGCCAGAGGAGCCACTTCTTCCCAGCTCCACCTCCCATGGAGATGATTGGGCGTTGTGGCCGGTGTCATCATCATGATCATTTTCCTGCTCGTCCACCTCTGACTCCTCCATTGGCAGCACCTCATCCTCCTCCTCCATGGGAGTTTCTTCTGTGGGTCCTACAGCTACAGGGCAGACAGCAAGATGTGTTAGCTGTTTTTCTTTCGCCATCATCCCTTGATAGATGATCGCGAGCGTCTGTTCTAAGATAAATATAAGGGGATGATGTTGTTCATGCCACAGTTGTCCCTGCTGACAAATTATTTACTTCTTCTAAGGGATTCAGCATGCGACATGTGTCTCTGATGGGCTACCACTGCCTGACCACAAAACAACACACGTTCCCTGCTAAGGCAGTCAGGTGCATGACAAAATCATTTACGGTTTTATGCTGCTTATACTGACGCTTTAGCAAATGCAAAGTGGAATCCCAGCGAGTTAGAATGTCATGGATTAAGCAGTGTAACTGCAGACCATTCTGTTGCTGCAAATCTAGAAGAGTGTTCGTTACCATGTAAGAATGGTTGAAATGCGAGGACAGTCTCCTGGACATTGCCAGCACTTTCCATAGACAAGTATACTTTTTTTAAAAGCATGGCACAACTAAGTTAATGATGTTCACTTTGCAGGGAGCATGTATTATTTTACCTAGGTTCAGCACAGCCACTATGTTGCAACTATTGTCGTCTACCACCTTGTAGTGATGAGCGGATGGGGCAATATTCGAATTCGCGATATTTTGCGAATATTTGGGCGAATATTTTATTGATTGCGAAATAAATGATCGCCTAAAATATTCGCATAAAAATTTGCATGAACTGGTATTTTAAAAAAATTGAATATTCGCGATTACGAATATATTTTGCAATATTCTAAATATTCGCGAATTCTCAAAGTGCCGATATTCGCAATTAAAATTCGCAATTCGAATATTCATGATCAACACTACCACCTTGCACAGTTGGGGTTGGCATGGAGACAGCCAGTGAGATGTTTGCTGCTTGATGCACTTTATCAACTGATCCCCTGTGGGGTTACTCTCACCCAGCTCCAACACTGCATGGCAACTGCAAGAAAAAAAAAATTGGGGTTAGTCAGCACATCTCAATGCGCAGGTGCACATCGCCATGACTCAAAGCACAAAATCAAAAACAAGCAATGCAACAGCACTCTGCAAACGCAATTAATCAAGTAAATACAATAGTGCCATATTCACTATAGAAAATGTACTAATGTTAATGCTACATTATAAATGTGAAATTCCTGGCAAATACATTTTGTACAAAATCATTTGTACCTGTCCGCCAACGGCAGGATGATCTCTTTAGGACAGGAACCTAAACTAAATACTATATCTTCTGATGCCATACCAGTTTCCAAAAAATTCAGGGAATGCAGGTTACACATGTATGTTGCACAACCAGTGGAGTCAGCCACACCTTCAATGCAGACTGCAAAATAGAAAAAAATGGGGCTTAATCAGTACATTACAGTGAGCAGGCACACATTGCTATGGCTGAAGGCACAAAAGCAAAAAAACAAACAATGCAACAGCACTCTGCAAACACTAATAATAAAGTAATAATTGCATACCTCTTGGATAGCACTCATTGAACCATACATCTTATCATTTATTGGGTTTTTCCCCTTATCAATAAGGATTCCCTCACATGGAGTTTACTCCATTTCTTCTGGATCAACTAAAAGTTATATAGACATTCTTTGGTCTGACTTGTGAGCCTGTAAAATTTGATATAAGATATACATTTGACAGTCCTTCCTTTCTTACCAGCCGCTTTGTATCATGTGTAAGTAATATGCTTCCTTTTCAGTTTGTTTCTTATAGGCCATTTCTGCATCAGGTTAGCAATTCATAAAAAAACACATTCTTGTGAGCTATATAACAAATGACATCACCTACATCAAACAGAAAAGTTCTGAAAAGTTGTAAAATCCTGATGTTTCTGAGGTTTCAAAGAGAATCTATGAAATTTAAGACATGGGAGATTATGAAAGATTATAACATGTCACTGGTATAAAATATGGGTGTGTAGATTCCGCCGTGATCTATGGCGTTTTCTGCTACGTCTTATTAAGGTCAAAGCATTTTTTATAATTTTAAGGAATATCTTTTAGCATTTGGATCGAAATGTGTGACAATTCAGTGCACATTTCACCTATAGTGAACTAACTGCTGAAATGATGTATAAATCCCAGGAACCGAAAGTGTGAAGATGCCAACAACTGCAATGTTTAGAATATGTTCTTTGCTGATTAATGATGTGCTGGTGGAATCTTCCTTTACTTTTTAACCTCTTCCAGACCGGGCCATTTATCTCCCTTAGGGCTCTTTCACACGAGCGGATCCCGTGTGTAGAATCCACTGCGTGAAAGACAGCCAAGCCCCGTCCCAGACAGCAGAGACACGAAGCATTAACATGATTTATAATGCTCCATGCCTCTCTGTGATCTTTTTACTACAAAATCACAGTGAGAACTTTATCTATCAATCATGTTAATGCTCCGTGTCTGTGCTGTCCCGAGCAGGGTTTGGCTGTCTTTCACGCAGCGGATTCCACGTGCGGCATCCGCTTGTGTGAAAGAGCCCTTACCCCCCCACCTGACCAAGCCTAATTGTACAAATCTGACATGTATCACTTTATGTGGTAATAACTTTGGAACGCTTCTACTTATCCAATACATTCTGAGATTATTATTCGTGACACATTGTACTTCATGTTAGTGGCAAATTTGAACCGATATAGTTTACTTTTTATTATAAAAAAATCCCAAATTTTAAAAAAATGTGGAAAAATTAGCAATTTTTAACATTTTAATTCCTATGCCTTTAACCACCTCCGGACCGCCTAACGCAGGATCGCGTTCCGGAGGTGGCAGCCCTGCGCACAGTCACGCATATACGCGAGACGCGAGACTTCCTGTGAACGCGCGCACACAGGCGCGCGCGCTCACAGGAACGGAAGGTAAGAGAGTTGATCTCCAGCCTGCCAGCGGCGATCGTTCGCTGGCAGGCTGGAGATGTGTTTTTTTTAACCCCTAACAGGTATATTAGACGCTGTTTTGATAACAGCGTCTAATATACCTGCTACCTGGTCCTCTGGTGGTCCCCTTTGTTTGGATCGACCACCAGAGGACACAGGTAGCTCAGTAAAGTAGCACCAAGCACCACTACACTACACTACACCCCCCCCCCGTCACTTATTAACCCCTTATTAGCCCCTGATCACCCCTAATCACCCCTGATCACCCCATATAGACTCCCTGATCACCCCCCTGTCATTGATTACCCCCCTGTCATTGATCAACCCCCTGTAAAGCTCCATTAAGACGTCCGCATGATTTTTACGGATCCACTGATAGATGGATCGGATCCGCAAAACGCATCCGGACGTCTGAATGAAGCCTTACAGGGGCGTGATCAATGACTGTGGTGATCACCCCATATAGACTCCCTGATCACCCCCCTGTCATTGATTACCCCCCTGTCATTGATTACCCCCCTGTAAAGCTCCATTCAGACGTCCGCATGATTTTTACGGATCCACTGATAGATGGATCGGATCCGCAAAACGCATCCGGACGTCTGAATGAAGCCTTACAGGGGCATGATCAATGACTGTGGTGATCACCCCATATAGACTCCCTGATCACCCCCCTGTAAAGCTCCATTCAGATGTCCGCATGATTTTTACGGATGCACTGATACATGGATCGGATCCGCAAAACGCATCCGGTCGTCTGAATGAAGCCTTACAGGGGCATGATCAATGACTGTGGTGATCACCCCCCTGTCATTGATTACCCCCCTGTAAAGCTCCATTCAGATGTCCGCATGATTTTTACGGATGCACTGATAGATGGATCGGATCCGCAAAACGCATCCGGACGTCTGAATGAAGCCTTACAGGGGCATGATCAATGACTGTGGTGATCACCCCATATAGACTCCCTGATCACCCCCCTGTCATTGATTACCCCCCTGTCATTGATTACCCCCCTGTAAAGCTCCATTCAGACGTCCGCATGATTTTTACGGATGCACTGATAGATGGATCGGATCCGCAAAACGCATCCGGACGTCTGAATGAAGCCTTACAGGGGCGTGATCAATGACTGTGGTGATCACCCCATATAGACTCCCTGATCACCCCCCTGTCATTGATTACCCCCCTGTAAAGCTCCATTCAGACGTCCGCATGATTTTTACGGATGCACTGATAGATGGATCGGATCCGCAAAACGCATCCGGACGTCTGAATGAAGCCTTACAGGGGCATGATCAATGACTGTGGTGATCACCCCATATAGACTCCCTGATCACCCCCCTGTCATTGATTACCCCCCTGTCATTGATTACCCCCCTGTCATTGATTACCCCCCTGTAAAGCTCCATTCAGATGTCCGCATGATTTTTACGGATGCACTGATAGATGGATCGGATCCGCAAAACGCATCCGGACGTCTGAATGAAGCCTTACACGGGCGTGATCAATGACTGTGGTTATCACCCCATATAGACTCCCTGATCACCCCCCGGTCATTGATCACCCCCCTGTCATTGATCAACCCCCCTGTCATTGATCAACCCCCCTGTCATTGATCAACCCCCCTGTCATTGATCACCCCTCTGTAAGGCTCCATTCAGATATTTTTTTGGCCCAAGTTAGCGGAATTTATTTTTTTTTTTCTTACAAAGTCTCATATTCCACTAACTTGTGTCAAAAAATAAAATCTCACATGAACTCACCATACCCCTCACGGAATCCAAATGCGTAAAATTTTTTAGACATTTACAGGGAGTGCAGAATTATTAGGCAAGTTGTATTTTTGAGGATTAATTTTATTATTGAACAACAACCATGTTCTCAATGAACCCAAAAAACTCATTAATATCAAAGCTGAATATTTTTGGAAGTAGTTTTTAGTTTGTTTTTAGTTTTAGCTATTTTAGGGGGATATCTGTGTGTGCAGGTGACTATTACTGTGCATAATTATTAGGCAACTTAACAAAAAACAAATATATACCCATTTCAATTATTTATTTTTACCAGTGAAACCAATATAACATCTCAACATTCACAAATATACATTTCTGACATTCAAAAACAAAACAAAAACAAATCAGTGACCAATATAGCCACCTTTCTTTGCAAGGACACTCAAAAGCCTGCCATCCATGGATTCTGTCAGTGTTTTGATCTGTTCACCATCAACATTGCGTGCAGCAGCAACCACAGCCTCCCAGACACTGTTCAGAGAGGTGTACTGTTTTCCCTCCTTGTAAATATCACATTTGATGATGGACCACAGGTTCTCAATGGGGTTCAGATCAGGTGAACAAGGAGGCCATGTCATTAGATTTTCTTCTTTTATACCCTTTCTTGCCAGCCACGCTGTGGAGTATTTGGACGCGTGTGATGGAGCATTGTCCTGCATGAAAATCATGTTTTTCTTGAAGGATGCAGACTTCTTCCTGTACCACTGCTTGAAGAAGGTGTCTTCCAGAAACTGGCAGTAGGACTGGGAGTTGAGCTTGACTCCATCCTCAACCCGAAAAGGCCCCACAAGCTCATCTTTGATGATACCAGCCCAAACCAGTACTCCACCTCCACCTTGCTGGCGTCTGAGTCGGACTGGAGCTCTCTGCCCTTTACCAATCCAGCCACGGGCCCATCCATCTGGCCCATCAAGACTCACTCTCATTTCATCAGTCCATAAAACCTTAGAAAAATCAGTCTTGAGATATTTCTTGGCCCAGTCTTGACGTTTCAGCTTGTGTGTCTTGTTCAGTGGTGGTCGTCTTTCAGCCTTTCTTACCTTGGCCATGTCTCTGAGTATTGCACACCTTGTGCTTTTGGGCACTCCAGTGATGTTGCAGCTCTGAAATATGGCCAAACTGGTGGCAAGTGGCATCTTGGCAGCTGCACGCTTGACTTTTCTCAGTTCATGGGCAGTTATTTTGCGCCTTGGTTTTTCCACACGCTTCTTGCGACCCTGTTGACTATTTTGAATGAAACGCTTGATTGTTCGATGATCACGCTTCAGAAGCTTTGCAATTTTAAGAGTGCTGCATCCCTTTACAAGATATCTCACTATTTTTGACTTTTCTGAGCCTGTCAAGTCCTTCTTTTGACCCATTTTGCCAAAGGAAAGGAAGTTGCCTAATAATTATGCACACCTAATATAGGGTGTTGATGTCATTAGACCACACCCCTTCTCATTACAGAGATGCACATCACCTAATATGCTTAATTGGTAGTAGGCTTTCGAGCCTACACAGCTTGGAGAAAGACAACATGGATAAAGAGGATGATGTGGTCAAAATACTAATTTGCCTAATAATTCTGCACGCAGTGTATATTCCAGACTTCTTCTCACGCTTTAGGGCCCCTAGAATGCCAGGGCAGTATAAATACCCCACATGTGACCCCATTTCGGAAAGAAGACACCCCCAGGTATTCCGTGAGGGGCATATTGAGTCCATGAAAGATTGAAATTTTTGTCCCAAGTTAGCGGAACGGGAGACTTTGTGAGAAAAAAATTAAAAATATCAATTTCCGCTAACTTGTGCCAAAAAAAAAAAATTTCTATGAACTCGCCATGCCCCTCATTGAATACCTTGGGGTGTCTTCTTTCCAAAATGGGGTCACATGTGGGGTATTTATACTGCCCTGGCATTCTAGGGGCCCCAAAGCGTGAGAAGAAGTCTGGTATCCAAATGTCTGAAAATGCCCTCCTAAAAGGAATTTGGGCACCTTTGCGCATCTAGGCTGCAAAAAAGTGTCACACATCTGGTATCGCCGTACTCAGGAGAAGTTGGGGAATGTGTTTTGGGGTGTCATTTTACATATACCCATGCTGGGTGAGAGAAATATCTTGGTCAAATGCCAACTTTGTATAAAAAAATGGGAAAAGTTGTCTTTTGCCAAGATATTTCTCTCACCCAGCATGGGTATATGTAAAATGACACCCCAAAACACATTCCCCAACTTCTCCTGAATACGGCGATACCACATGTGTGACACTTTTTTGCAGCCTAGGTGGGCAAAGGGGCCCATATTCCAAAGAGCACCTTTAGGATTTCACAGGTCATTTACCTACTTACCACACATTAGGGCCCCTGGAAAATGCCAGGGCAGTATAACTACCCCACAAGTGACCCCATTTTGGAAAGAAGACACCCCAAGGTATTCCGTGAGGGGCATGGCGAGTTCCTAGAATTTTTTATTTTTTGTCACAAGTTAGTGGAAAATGCTTATTTTTTTTTTTATTTTTTTTTTCATACAAAGTCTCATATTCCACTAACTTGTGACAAAAAAATAAAAAGTTCCATGAACTCACTATGCCCATCAGCGAATACCTTGGGGTCTCTTCTTTCCAAAATAGGGTCACTTGTGGGGTAGTTATACTGCCCTGGCATTCTAGGGGCCCAAATGTGTGGTAAGGAGTTTGAAATCAAATTCTGTAAAAAATGACCTGTGAAATCCGAAAGGTGCTCTTTTGAATATGGGCCCCTTTGCCCACCTAGGCTGCAAAAAAGTGTCACACATCTGGTATCTCCGTAATCGGGAGAAGTTGGGGAATGTGTTTTGGGGTGTCATTTTACATATACCCATGCTGGGTGAGAGAAATATCTTGGCAAAAGACAACTTTTCCCATTTTTTTATACAAAGTTGGCATTTGACCAAGATATTTATCTCACCCAGCATGGGTATATGTAAAAAGACACCCCAAAACACATTCCTCAACTTCTCCTGAATACAGAGATACCAGATGTGTGACACTTTTTTGCAGCCTAGGTGGGCAAAGGGGCCCACATTCCAAAGAGCACCTTTCGGATTTCACAGGTCATTTACCTACTTACCACACATTTGGGCCCCTAGAATGCCAGGGCAGTATAACTACCCCACAAGTGACCCCATTTTGGAAAGAAGAGACCCCAAGGTATTCGCTGATGGGCATAGTGAGTTCATGGAAGTTTTTATTTTTTGTCACAAGTTTGTGGAATATGAGACTTTGTATGAAAAAAAAAAAAAATGAAAAAAATCATCATTTTCCACTAACTTGTGACAAAAAATAAAAAATTCTAGGAACTCGCCATGCCCCTCACGGAATACCTTGGGGTGTCTTCTTTCCAAAATGGGGTCACTTGTGGGGTAGTTATACTGCCCTGGTATTCTAGGGGCCCAAATGTGTGGTAAGGAGTTTGAAATCAAATTCTGTAAAAAATGACCTGTGAAATCCGAAAGGTGCTCTTTTGAATATGGGCCCCTTTGCCCACCTAGGCTGCAAAAAAGTGTCACACATCTGGTATCCCCGTACTCAGGAGAAGTTGAGGAATGTGTTTTGGGGTGTCTTTTTACATATACCCATGCTGGGTGAGATAAATATCTTGGTCAAATGACAACTTTGTATAAAAAAATGGGAAAAGTTGTCTTTTGCCAAGATATTTCTCTCACCCAGCATGGGTATATATAAAATGACACCCCAAAACACATTCCCCACCTTCTCCTGAGTACGGAGATACCAGATGTGTGACACTTTTTTGCAGCCTAGGTGGGCAAAGGGGCCCATATTCCAAAGAGCACCTTTCGGATTTCACAGGTCATTTTTTACAGAATTTGATTTCAAACTCCTTACCACACATTTGGGCCCCTAGAATGCCAGGGCAGTATAACTACCCCACAAGTGACCCCATTTTGGAAAGAAGAGACCCCAAGGTATTCGCTGATGGGCATAGTGAGTTCATAAAACTTTTTATTTTTTGTCACAAGTTAGTGGAATATGAGACTTTGTAAGAAAAAAAAAATAAAAAAAAATCATCATTTTCCGCTAACTTGTGACAAAAAATAAAAAGTTCTATGAACTCACTCTGCCCATCAGCGAATACCTTAGGGTGTGTACTTTCAGAAATGGGGTCATTTGTGGGGTGTTTGCACTGTCTGGGCATTGTAGAACCTCAGGAAACATGACAGGTGCTCAGAAAGTCAGAGCTGCTTCAAAAAGCGGAAATTCACATTTTTGTACCATAGTTTGTAAACGCTATAACTTTTACCCAAACCATTTTTTTTTTACCCAAACATTTTTTTTTTATCAAAGACATGTAGAACTATAAATTTAGAGCAAAATTTCTATATGGATGTCGTTTTTTTTGCAAAATTTTACAACTGAAAGTGAAAAATGTCATTTTTTTGCAAAAAAATCGTTAAATTTCGATTAATAACAAAAAAAGTAAAAATGTCAGCAGCAATGAAATACCACCAAATGAAAGCTCTATTAGTGAGAAGAAAAGGAGGTAAAATTCATTTGGGTGGTAAGTTGCATGACCGAGCAATAAACGGTGAAAGTAGTGTAGGTCAGAAGTGTAAAAAGTGGCCTGGTCTTTCAGGGTGTTTAAGCACTGGGGGCTGAGGTGGTTAAAACAGATAGTGATGCCTCACCAAATAGTTATTTATTTAACATTCTCCACATGTCTACTTTATGTTGGTATCGTTTTGTAAATGTTATTTAAATTTTTTTAGGAAATTAGAAGGCTTAGAATTTTATAAACAATTTTTCAAATTTTCTAAAAAAAATTCCAAAGAAAACCATTTCAGTTCTAAACTGACTTTGAGGGATGTACATAGTAAAAACTATCCATAAATGACTACATTTTAGAAACTACACCCTTCAAATTATTTAAGAAGTTATTTGAAATTTTATTAACCCTTTAAAGGTTCCATAGGTATAAAACCAAAATATAGGTACAATTTAAAATTTATTTTTTTGTGCAGATTTTCCATTTGAATCAATTTTTTCTGTAACACAGCAAGGTTTAACATGAAAATTAAACTCAATATTGATAATCTTGATTCTGTGGTTTCCAGAAACACAATTCAAAGTACTTATTACCACACCAGCTATCTCAACAACCTCAATTCTCACTGTTCCTTTTATGGAATGTTGAGGATGGAGGTTGCTGAGATAGTTGATGCGGTAACAAGTACTTTGAATCGTGTTGGCATTTATTGGCAGCAGTAGCGGTACTGTTGTGTTATCGCAGCGCTGTTGCATTGGTGGTGCAGGAATGAGGGAGCTAGTCACTATAGCAAGTTTACAGAAACACCCCATATGCAGTCAAAAACTACTGTATGGGCATACGGTAGGTCTCAGAAGGGAAGGAGCACCATATGGTTTTTGGAGGACTGATTTTACTAGAATTGTTTTTGGCTGCCATGCCACATTTGAAGAGACCCTGAGGTACCCCTACAGTGAACTCCCCCCCCCCAAAAGTGACCCCATTTTTCGAAACTACAACCCTCAAGGAATTTATCAAGGGGTCTTTCATAGAACTAAGAAACGCTTGACTGTAAAAATGAAAAAGTACATGTTTTACAATAAAATTCCTATATTTTTCATTTTCACAAGGTATAACAGGAGAAAATGCGCCCCATATTTGTTACAGATTTCTCCTGATATGACAACACCCCACATGTGTCTTAAACTGCTGTTTGTGGACATGGTAGAATGGAAGGAGCAGCATCTGGATTTCCTAATATGGAATTTTCAGAAATGGTTCTTAAGCCATAGTTTTTATTGGAATTTATTCTGAGATACATTTGTCTTTTTGATAAATTTTTATCTCATTATTTTGGGATGAAAAGTTGAGGTGGGCAAAAATTGCAATTCTGTCAGTGTTTCTTTTTTATTTTTTACGGGGTATATTAAGTTGTATATCTGATATAATTTTAATCTGCGGCTTGATACAATTATGACAATACCTAATGTGTCTACAGAGGTTTTTTCATGTTTTACTACTTTTGCATCGTAAAATCACTTTTTATTAGAAATGTATTATATTTTACAAACATAGGTGTCTGAGGGCTTGCCTTTTGCGGGACAGACTGTAGTTTGTATTGGTACCATTTTGGGGTATTTTTTATTGCTTTATATGTTTCTTGGAAGACGAGATGACCCCAAAAAAAGCTATTCTGGCACAGTTTTTATTTTATTCGTTTTATCAAGACATTCATCTAATGGGGTAGATAATGTGATATTTTTATAGAGCAGGTAGTTACAGATGCAGCGATACCAAATATGTCTATTTTTATATTTTTTTCAGTTTTGCACAGTAAAAGCATTTTTGAAAAGAATCGATTTTGATTTGCCATTTTCTGACAGCCAATTTTTTTCCTTGTGTGAGTGCTCGTTATTTGTATAATGAGGTGACTTTTTCATTGCCATCATTTTGGGGTATATAGTACCTTTTGATCGCTCACTATTATTATTTTTTACGTTCACCTGATAGGGGAAATTTCTTTTTTCTATTTTTTTACAATAATAAATGGCTTGCTGAGGAGAAACCTTTTATATTTTTTATTTTTTTTGTTTACACTTTGTGCCCCCCCCTAAAAGGTCATACAAGACCTTTGGGGAACATTTAACATTACATTTTATTATTATTATTATTATTACTGATTCTCCTATAACTGGCACTAATATAGTAGCTCCAGTTAATTGGGGAATACAGCCTCACTGCAGAGATGATCTGGGTCTAGTTAGCTCCTTCAGACTTCTGGCACCGGCCGTCACATGACCGTTGGGGCCAGGAGCAGACTGGCCATACACCTTACCGGGAAATTCCCCATTGGGCCGATGCCCAGGGGGGTCACACAAGCCCTCCTCATGACCGCCGGCCAGGTACATAATGTTCTAATGCTCTCATCATTAATTAATGCTGGGAGTCTCAGGAACTTATGCACCTGGTTAAAGGGCACAGGTGCCCTCCTGAACTCAACTGTATCACCATCCTCAGGACAATGAGGGTTGCAGTGTTTTCTATTGTGCTGTGATATTTGGTTCTGCTGGGAAGGGGTATTTTGTGCTGCAACATGGTATCGCAGGCCCTGCCTACTTCTGTTGTCTCTGCCTACATGTGCTGCCCCATTAATTATGTTAATCTGGACCTGCCTACAACGTAGGGCCACTCTTAGATTTTATACAGGGCCACCCCACTCTGGCTGGGGCCGTAACAGGAAGCGGCATAACACATAGCGCTCATTCATTGCTGTGTATACAGTGATCCAGAAGGCAATGACACCTAGGAACGGTCCCTGCTTTCTCTCTGGGGTGCCCTGCTGTCACTGACAGCAGGCCCCTGGCAGAGCAGCTGCACAATTAGCGTTCAGCTGTAATCTCTGAAAATACATTTTAAAAGTCTGTTCAGAGATAAATCCCGATCGCCCAGGCCAGGACGTTTATATTCTATGGGCGGTCAGGAACTGGTTAAAGAGAAATTTGGGGAGATTTATAAAAACTGGCTTAGATGCCAATAGCAACCAATCAGATTCTGCCAATCAGCTCTGAAAAATAATAAGTATAATCTGTTTGGTTGTTAAGGGCAACTAAGCCGGTTTTCATTAGAACTAGTTTTGATACATCTCCAACATTGTACTTTGTACATTGAATTTCAGCTATTTCAGACTATAGAGCTCTACATCAGAAATATATCTGCTCTAGGCGGGGGCGGACTGAGAACTTAAAGTGGCCCTGAAAAAAAAAAAAGGTAGCCTCAAGTTGTATGAAAGTTCAGATTGACAGAAGGTGGGACCAACACAAGTAGGCAGAGTCAGCAATACCATATTGCAGCAAAAATACAACTCCATATTATACTGCCCAAGCAGAACCAAATACTTTGTCAATGTGTCACCACGTTTGCTGCTTTCTGGAGTGGATGGTAAGGCCAAATAAGTCCAGAGAGTCAGGGTTTGCAGTAAGCCAGTGTGCTTCTTTACTGGGGGAATTCAAGTGCAAAACAATACAGGAAATGCACTGAGCTGGCTTCTCTAGTATCCTCCCTGGCAGAAGAAGGTTTGATGATGAGGAAAAGCATGAACTAGCTGTCTGTCCCTCTCTCTCTAAGAAGGCTGATACCCTGGTCAAAGGGCTGGTGGCCCATGGACTGTGGCTCAGTCATCTGTCTGGCTCCCTGGTAAAAGGGTTGGTGACCCAGGGTCTGTGGCAGAGTATCCCCTTCTCAGCATCTTCTTCTAGTCACTCGTGCAGTCTGGCAGAGTTTCTTCCACTAAACAGTAATCCCACTCCTCATCTACAGACCACTATGGGCTCAGACTGCCCATATTTTATAAAGTTTATACCCATAACGTTCTAGTGGGAGGGGTGGCAGGAGAAGCACAGCCTAAGAGGAACATTGTGCTTAAATACAAGTCGATGGGAATGACTATTATACAGACTTAAACACCAACTGACAGAATAAACCAGATAATCAAAAGTTCACTGTGTCTGTTTCACCTATAGGACCCACACCTATCTCTAGAATGGGGCTTCTAAAGTGAATAAGAGCATATTATGCAAGCACAGACATACTCCATTCACTTCTATGGGAGTGGCAAAAATAGGCGAGCGCTGGCTCGGCTTTTTCCAGAACTCCATAGAGGTAAATGTAGAGGTGACGTTGCTTGTGCATGGCACTCTTCATTCACTTCTACGGGAGTTTTAGAAAAAGAAGAGTACACTTGCTCCCATAGAAGTGAATCGTAAGCACTCCGCATAGGAGCGGTGCACTCTCCTTCGCTTTGGAGGCTCCATTCTAGAGATAGGTTTGGGACTCATACCTATCTGACATTGGTGGCATATCCCAATGATATGCCACCAGTGTGTGAGGGGCCAACACCTTTAAGCCTTCAAAATTCAAAGGGAGAGAGCTGCAGCTTCTGGCAGTAAATACAGCTGCTGACAGTTGAAGGATGGAACTGAGCATGTGAAACCACCTCAGTTATGTTTCTAAGGTGGACAGAGAAGTAAGCAAAAAAAGAAACAGTAGGTGGCTCTACACCGATACATTTTGCTGAATAGCTCACTGGCTATACTAATTTTTTTATTTCATGCAATTACAAAAGTATTCAGATCCAGGTGCTGGATTGACAAATGTAAAATCTTTTTCATGGGACAACCCTGTTAAGGAAAGTTACATAAAATACCTAGGTATTAAAATAACAGCATTTCGGTCTGGCTTCTACAGGTGGAAACTATGGAGGGATGTTTATAAGATTAAGGAAGAATTTATTAAAGTAGGACAGTTAAAATATTCAATTTTTGCTTTAGATAAACGTAGTTAAGATGAATGTACTCCCAAGATTATTCTATCTTTTTACATACTTTTAAAAATCAAGAAAAAAAAGAAATACATGATATACATGGTATAGTGATGCGTTTTGAGCGGAGAGAGAAGAGTCCCAGACAGAGGCGTAGCTATAGGCTCATGGGCCCTGGTGCAAGAGTTCAATTTGGCCCCCCCTACCCTCCAACTGTGTCACCATGGCCCGCCGTAGGCACTATCTGTGGCAGCATAGTGACTTCTGTGTTACAAGGGGGCTGTCCTCGCTGCCAAAGAATCTCTCCCTGGCACTTGATTGACAGGGACGGATATCTCGCCGTACCAGGACGATTGCACGCCTGCGCTGCTGCTCTGAGTAGTGGCGCATGTGCTCAGAGTCAGAGGCTCTGCTAGAACAGAGACTGTGTATTCACTGCAACCCAGAAGTAGCAGCACATGTACTCTGCTCTTCTACCATTGTAGCAGCAGTGCAGGAGGGAGATTTTCAGGGCCCCACAACATGTCCAGAGACTCCAGCCTCCAGGCTGTGGGTCCAGTGGAAGCTGTCCAAGCATCACATAGAGGAACTGCAGTTTGGCATTACATTTGCTGTAGTTGCTCATTGTAGATGTAGCAGAGCTGAGTTTGTCACTTGCCTAAGACTGAGGGGCGGAGGGGCAGTTTGTCACTTGCCTAAGGGGGGGCCTCCCACTGTGCACATTAATCCTGGATGATCAATCGCTGCTGGCCTGCTGCAGTCACATCTGATGAGACTGAGATTTCCTAAGGGGGTATTGACTGGTCTGGCAGTTTATCATGATCTCACCGGCGCTCTGGGTCAGCCACCAGGCGGGTCAGGGGACTCACTCAGGGACAGTCACTCACTGGACCGGACCAGGACCACAGTCGGACGGTCCAGTTAATCATGCCACCAGTGCCGGGCTCACTTCAGTATATCAATCAACAGTGTCTCGCAGTCGCAGAGTCGCAAGACAGGAGTCACTCCCTCGCAAGTTCGCTAACAATCCGGGGGTCAGCACACAGCTTCCTCTTCCTGAGACTTGAACTGAAGTCACTCCCCCTCCTCACTTCGCCTGCCCTGCACAGTGCACGTGACGCAGGGCTCGCCTCTCAGCCTCCGCTCTCCGCCCCCTATGATTTTAGGCAGGCCGCGCCGCCTGCTTTACTGTGGCTCTCCTGGCTTGAGGGGGCCCCATGAGCCCCCCTGACTTAGGGGCCCGGTTGCAATTGCGACCGCTGCGACCCCTATAGCTACGCCAGTGGTCCCAGAGCTGGAAGGAGTATTGCTTTTTTACATAAGAGAAGAGATGGTCTTTCAGTCCCACCAATATGCTCTTCATTCATCGCTATGGGAGTTCAGAAAATAGCAGAGAGAGTGCTTTATTTTCAGAAATCCCATAGCGGTGAATAGAGAGCATACCACACAAGAGTGGCCACCTCTCCATTCAAAATTATTGGACTGTCAGAGATTGCCAAGCTAGTGCTCGGCTATTTTCGGAACTCCCATAACGGTGAACGGAGGGTGGTCTCGCATGTGTGGCTGCTCTCTTTTTCTCTTCAGGGGTCCCATGGGACCTGCACCTATCTGACATTGATGGTGTATTCTAGCAATATGCCATTAATGTCCCAGATGATAATACTCCTTTAAATTTTGTTAGGTTTAAAGCTAAGGAGCAGCACTTGAGGACAACTAGCTTTGAAAGATTATATATAGATAATAAAGATTTAACATAGAGTTAAAAAAGTAAAGACAATTAAGTGTTAAGTTAGGTGAGGCAAGTAAATTGAAATTTATGGTTGATTGAGAAAATGTTGCGTATATACGTAGATATATGTAGATACGTACAGCCAGGTCCATAAATATTGGGACACAATTCTAACATTTTTGGCTCTTTACATCACCACAATGGATTTGAAATGAAATGAACAAGATGTGCTTTAACTGCAGACTGTCAGCTTTAATTTGAGGGTATTTACATCAAAATCCGGTGAACAGTGTAGGAATTACAACAGTTTGCATATGTGCCTCCCACTTTTTAAGGGACCAAAAGTAATGGGACAGAATAATAAGCATAAATCAAACTTTCACTTTTTAATAATTGGTTGTAAATCCTTTGCAGTCAATTACATCCTGAAGTCTGGAAGGCATAGACATCACCAGACGCTGGGTTTCATCCCTGGTGATGCTCTGCCAGGCCTCTACTGCAACTGTCTTCAGTTCCTGCTTGTTCTTGGGGCATTTTCCCTTCAGTTTTGTCTTCAGCAAGTGAAATACATGCTCAATCGGATTCAGGTCAGGGGATTGACTTGGCCATTGCATAACATTTCATTTCTTTCCCTTAAAAAACTCTTTGTTTACTTTTGCAGTTTGTTTACATTGTCCATCTGCACTGTGAAGCGCCGTCCAATGAGTTCTGAAGCATTTGGCTGAATATGAGAAGATAATATTGCCCGAAACACTTCAGAATTCACCCTGCTGCTTTTGTCAGCAGTCACATCATCAATAAATACAAGAGAACCAGTTCCATTGGCAGCCATACATGCCCACGCCATGACACTACCACCACCATGCTTCACTGATGAGGTGGTATGCTTAGGATCATGAGCAGTTCCTTTCCTTCTCCATACACTTCTCTTCCCATCACTCTGGTACAAGTTGATCTTGGTCTCATCTGTCCATAGGATGTTGTTCCAGAACTGTGAAGGCTGTTTTAGATGTCGTTTGGCAAACTCTAATCTGGCCTTCCTGTTTTTGAGGCTCACCAATGGTTTACATCTTGTGGTGAACCCTCTGTATTCACTCTGGTATAGTCTTCTCTTGATTGTTGACTTTGACACACATACACCTACCTCCTGGAGAGTGTTCTTGATATGGCCAACTGTTGTGAAGAGTGTTTTCTTCACCAGGGAAAGAATTCTTCGGTCATCCACCGCAGTTGTTTTCCGTGGTCCTCCAGGTCTTTTGGTGTTGCTGAGCTCACCGATGCATTCCTTCTTTTTAAGAAAGTTCCAAACAGTTGTTTTGGCCACGCCTAATGTTTGTTTTGTTTTTTTCAGCCTAATGATGGCTTGCTTCACTGATAGTGACAGCTCTTTGGATCTCATCTTGAGAGTTGACAGCAACAGATTCCAAATGCAAATAGCACACTTGAAATGAACTCCCGAATTAGGGAATAATGCACACCTGGCCATGGAACAGCTGAGAAGTCAATTGTCCCATTACCTTTGGTCCCTTAACAAGTGGGAGACACATATGCAAACTGTTGTAATTTCTACACCGTTCACCTGATTTGGATGTAAATACCCTCAAATTAAAGCTGACAGTCTGCAGTTAAAGCACATCTTGTTCGTTTCATGGTTTGTGTTGGTGTATAGAGCCAAAAATGTTAGAATTGTGTCGATGTCCCAATATTTATGCACCTGACTGTATATCTTTAGAACATTGGTATAATTGGTTCAGTAAAGGTTATAGAAAAGTGCAGGAAACAAAATTGCAAATGTAACTGTTATAGAAGCTAAAGGGCCCTTTACACAGGCCGAGAATCACACAGATTATCACTAACGAGCGTTCAGAGCAATTCTCGTTAACTATGATCGGGCGGTATAAGGCCACTTGCACACGAACATATCTTCATTTCGTGTCTGTTCCGTTCAATTCATTTCAATGGGTCTGCAAAAAGGAAGGTACTACATGTGCATTCCATTTCCGTTCCGCAAAAAAGTGGAACATGTCCTATTTTCTGAATTACGGACAAGGATAGTACTGTTCTATTAGGGGACAGCTGTTCCTTTCCGCAAAATACGGAATGCACACGGATGTCATCCATATTTTTTATGCAAAATACATACGGTCATGTGCAAGAGGCCTAAATGTGCTGCGATTACCTGATGAGCAAGTGAAATGCTGATTTACCAGGTTATCCGATCATTTGTTTGCATGCAGAAATGATCGTTTACAGGCAACAGATCGTGCTGTGTAAACAGTATCATGGCATTAGCGATCACTTCTCCCTATACTCTGGAGGAGTTCTCCTCCACCAGCGATCAGCAGATTGTCGGGAAGGAACGCTTCCTTCCCGGCTATCTGCTGCAATATCGTCCCGTGTTTGGCATATTTGATAGGCGTGTACAATGTTTAAAGGCTTTTGGTCCAAGGTTGGTCAATTGACAGTTGATATTTTTTTAAACTATAAAATTAGGATGTCACCAGCAATATATTTATTGGACAATAGGGTTAAAAATGTATCAAAAGCATAAATAATTCAGAATATCTTATTGGCTGCCATAGTATATATTGCATACAGTTGAAAAGCAGGGGAATTAAGAGCAGAAAAAAAATAATGGATAAGATGAATATTATTTTGGCAGACAATAAGATTGGAGCTATAAAAAGAGATAATACTTAATTTTGTGACAAAATGGGGCATTCATTGGACATCATGAACATTAAGGGACCATGGAAAGCAGTGAAATAAGCATCATAAGCAGAATTAATGAGAGGGATTAATTAATTTATTTATTTCTCTTTTTTTTCATCAGTGTAATAAATGTTTTTTTTCCCCCTATTATATCTTATTGTTTGTTTCATTGTTTTTGCCTTGTAACATGTTATAAAATAATAAGAAGAAGATATGAAACAAAAAAAAAAAACATTAGAGGCACCTCTACCCATTGTGTTTTATATGTTCTTTGAGGACTGTAATCTAATAGTCGTATAGGAATATAAAAAGTCTTAAAATACATAGGGGGGAATTTATCATTTGCAGGGGTTTTTGTGTTAGTTTTAGAGGGAATCTGTCATCAGAACCTGCATACTGAGCAATTTACATGCTTGTACTGGTCAAGCTGCCACATTTCAGAAACTGGTTTTGTTGAAACAATAATGGTGTTTTTGAAAAATTATGTTTTAAAAAGTACCTGAAAACAGCTCCAGTAGAGTCAGTGGGACTTGTCGCTGCCTGAGGCGAGTCACACTTGCTCTCCCGCCCATGTCACTGCCTGGCCATTCTAAATCTCACGCAGGTGCACAAGCATTCTGACATGAGCAGTGAGCGGAGGTGTATACTGTATACACCTCGTCTCCAAGGGCTCACTGCCCATGCACCTGTGTTACAAAACTGGCATAGCAGATTTGATAAATGACCCCCATAGTCATTTTATGATGTCATCCTTTAATTGAACCCACATGAATATCAACTATAAGTTAAAATATAACCAGCCTGATAGAATCTGTTATGTGCAGGTCTTCTTCCATAGTCCTCACCACCTCCATGAACACTGCAACACTTGAGATAGTTGTCAGTCAGCCTAGGTGATGGCCGGAGCACAGATTTGGCGTACCCTCGGCCTCGGCTGAGGGTTGCCTGGGCGTACTCCCGACTTCGGCTGGGAGTGGTCTATTTTGCCTCAGTCCCTTGCAGGAGGAATTCTGGCCCGGAGGGACTGGGGAAAGTTTATGGGGGACCCTTCTCTTATGGAGAGGGCCTGTGATGGACCGTAACCTTGTGCACATTTTTGTGTTGCACGCTGCACGATTTTGTTGCACGGGTGTAGAAAACTGTGTGGCACGCTGCACGATTTTGTTGCTCCTCAAGCTTTAAATTTTTTAAAAAAATATGTCATTCTGTTGCAAAATACAATATTCACATAAAATATAAGGGATACATTTATAATTTGCAGTGGTTTTAGTGTCAGTTCTTGCTTTGTGAGGTTGTGCCAAATTTATGAAATGGAGCGCATTAATTATATATTTGGCACAAGAGCAATCTGGTGTATGCCTATGTCTGTAAAAGTACATCAGAAGGTGGCCTGGTGTAAAGATGTGACCTTTTTGCGACTTTTGCAAACGTTGCACATAGTAAATGCGGCACGGGATAGGAGATAATTAACTGATCAGTGGCGGTCTGAAAGCTGGGACACTCACCGATTCAGAAAATGGAGGACCTGTTCCCCCGATCTAAGGGAGCTGCAGATCAAGCATACCCCCATAAATGTATTAACATAGAAACATAGAATGTGTCGGCAGATAAGAACCATTTGGCCCATCTAGTCTGCCCAATATACTGAATACTATGGATAGCCCCCGGCCCTATCTTATATGAAGGATGGCCTTATGCCTATCCCATGCATGCTTAAACCCCTTCACTGTATTTGCAGCTACCACTTCTGCAGGAAGGCTATTCCACTTCAGCTACCACTTCTGCAGGAAGGCTATTCTCTATTGGATGGCCGGAAAGAGCTGAGAACTGTACCCTGCTATCTGTCAGATCCATAGAGAACGAATGGAAGTGCAGGGCACAAAACTGACTCACCGCTCCATCAGATCGGGGGAACAGGCACCCCCGTTCTTGGTATTAGTGATGAGCGGCATAGGCAATATTCAAATTTGCAATATTTCGCGAAATTTTTGGACGACTATTCGCCATAAATTCGCAAATTCGAGAATTCGTGATCTCCAGTCATTGTTTACTTGATTGCAAAAATTGGCAATGTAATATATTCGTGATAAATTTGCTATAAATTTGCGATAAATTTGCAATTAGAATATTCAACACTATTCACGAATACGAATATACAGCACTATATTCTAAATATTCGAGAATTCTCGAAGTGGGGATATTAGCGATTAAAATTCGCGATTTGAATATTCACGCTCAACACTACTTGGGATCAGTGGGGGTCCTAGCTGTTGGACACCAATCAGTTAGTTATATTCTATCCATAACTTCAAAACTTGGGAAAACCCGTTTAATGATATATGAAAATAATATTTATTATATATACTTATTATGATAATCTATTATATAAAGCTGAGTGTATGTATGTATCTATGTCCGCTAAAGGAATCCGCACCGTCGCATTTACAATCACGACATTTTGCACAGTCGCCTGCTGTGACTCAGGGAACGTCATAGTCTATGTTTTGAGTGGAAATTTTCACCCTGCGCTTTCCACTTATTTGCCAAAAAATAAGCCTAGTAACCTAACCGCCAAACTACAGGAGTCATTGTCTGCTGGCTGTTGTTGCAGTTAGTCTGAATATTCATACGGTTGAATATAGCAACTAGAGATGAGCGAATAAAAAAAAAATTCAATTCGCCGGATGGCCGAATAATTCGGAACAATTTGCTTCAATCCGAATAAATTTGTGGTGAATTACGTAAAATTCCTGGCTGCAGAGAGCCTTTATAGTGGTATAGAACACTGTGCCTTGCAGTAACACACATAGGGAGTCTGCTGTGGTAGTGAAATAATACTGTGAGTCTGTATGACATGCAGATGACAGGCGTTGCTCTGCACACTTCACTTATTTGGGCAGTCACGGAGCAAAAAATGACCTGAAGTATCAACTCAGCCTAAGGGTCCATTCACACATCTGTAGAATGGGTCTGGATCCGTTCCGCAACGTTGCGGAATGATCCCAGACCCATTCATTCTCTATGGGGCCGGAAGAGATGCGGACAGCACACAGTGTGCTGTCTGCATACGCATTTTTGGAGAGCGGCCCCGATCTTCTGGTCCGCAGCTCCCAAAAATAATAGAACATGAATGGGCAGTTCTATGGGGGTGCCGGCCGGGTGTATTGCGGATCCGCAAAACACTACGGACGTGTGAATGGACCCTTACAGGTCAATGTTAGCGTCAAGAAGAAGCACAGTCCTTTTACACCCTCGTCACCTGATTCCACATAGATGCCTACAGAACCTGTTCTATTAAACGCTTATACATGTAGAGCCCCCCGGACAGAGTGGAGAGGGTGTCAGCAGTAAGTTTGTGTTGACATCACTGATTAATTTGCCTTTCCTCTGATCTGTCAGAACAATAAACCACAAAAAACGGATCCTGTCTGTGGAGCATCCGCCTTTACTCGGTCAGCATTTGCTCAATAATCCATCAGTACTTCTAATGCCAAAAAAACAGGAGTGGATCTAAAACTGAGTGAATGGAATATTTGCATGTCTTCTGTGTTTTGTACCCACTCCTGCTTTTGGCTACCAAATCATAAGCCAATTCTGATGGAACCATACAGGCCTTACATCTGCTACACAGACAGGATCCGTTGTGCGTCTAATTTTTCCTTTTTTCTGACAGATCAGAACAAAGGTCAAATAAATGATGATGTCAGCCAGGCCAAAAGCCAATAGTGGACCAGTCATGAATTGGGGAGGTTGGGAACAACATGAGAAGTCCACAGAGTGGACCTATGACATAGTGGTGAGGTGGAAGCAGCATGAGGAGACCACAGAGTGGCCTTAAGACAGATTGTGGAGGTGGCGGCAACAACAGCAGCGTCAGGAGGATACCACAGAGTGGCAAGGTGACATAGTGTGGAGATGGCAGCAAGGTACCACAGAGTGGCAAGGTGACATAGTGTGGAGATGGCAACAGCAGCATCATCACACCACAGAGTGGCAAGGTCATATAATGTGGATATGGCAGCAGTTTAATCAGACCACAGAGTGGTAAGGTGACATAATTTGGATCTGACAGCAGCAGTAGCAGGAGGATACCACAGAGTGGAAAGGTGACATAATGTTGATATTGCAGCAGCAGTAGCAGCAGGAGGATGCCACAGAGTGGCAAGGTGACATAGTGTGGATATGTCAGCAGCAGAAGCAGCAGGAGAATACCATACAGTGGCAAGGTGACATAGTGTGGAGATGGAAGTAGCAGCAGCAGCAGGAGACCACAGAGCAGCAAGGTGACATAGTTTGGAGATGGCACCAGCATCAGCATCATCAGACCACAGAGTGGCAAGGTGACAGTGTGGAGATGGCAGAAGCAGCAGCATCAGGAGACCACAAAGTGAACCGGTAACAGAGTGGGGCGGTGGGTGGCAATACCAGTACCCGCTAATGAAGGTGGATGAAAGAAGGAGCACTTGGCATTAGATGTGTGGCATCAGGCGGGTGGCAGCAACAGAGTTGCAGCTGAGGCAGGTAGTCAGAAGAAACTGGTCTCTTTAATCAAAGTGTTGGTGTGGCACCATGGATGATCTAGTCTGATGCATCCAGAATTGGTGGTTGAAAATCTTGGCTGATCCACTTCTGATTCATCTTGAAAAAGGTCAGTCTCTCCACATTTTGGCTGGACAGGCGAGTTCTCCTTAGGTTAACTATTGCCCCCGGCGCAATAAACACCTGCTCTGAAGCCACACTACTGGCCAGGCAGGACAGCTTTTCAATGGCAAACTCTGTTAGTTGTGCCCACAAATTCAGTTTGGCTACCCAGTAGTCCAGCGAATCTTCAATGTGGGGTGGCAGGGTGCTGTCCAAGTATGCCACCACCTGCAGGTTCAGGTCCTGCTTCAGGTCTAACAAAATAATAATATTAGCAAAGACAGGTGCACTCTGCGGTCTTCCTAAACCCTCAAACTGATGTTAAAATTTAGAGATTAGCCAACATATCCTACTGTGGAGAACATGTCTGAGCCCGAGCACCGTGCCAAGGTTTCTTAAGTAGCTTGGGTCCTAACAATCACTTGCTGTATGGGCAATACCAGGGGCCAGTGGGCGAATTACAGGAGCCTTGCAGGTGCACCTAAATGTAGCATGTGGATAGAAAACAAGCTCATTTAAATTGGAGTTTATACACCTTCAAGCCTCTCTATATACAAACAAATAAAAAAATGGCGTGGTGTTACACAGGCAGGAAGTGCTCAAACCCATATGCAGTTGTGCATGTATATACAGGGGAGCAAATCCTGCACTTGTGGCCCGTTGCTAATGGCGATCCCCAGCAAAAATGCATATAGTGGAGGATGCACGCAACAGGCCACAAGTATCACAATAAACATCCTACACAAGATAGCAATTATGTGGATGTGATAACCAATATAACAATATAAATATAAAATTATATTAGCAAAGACAGGTGCACTCTGCGGTCTTCCTGCTGCTGCTGGTGAGTCTTAAAGGGAAACTGTCAAAAATGTGCCCTGCTGGAGCCTAGAAAAATTTTATTTTAGACCACGGGAGTACGTGTCCCAAACATTAGGCATTCGCCGGACAGAAAACTTCAAGTGATTATGTGGCTGGAGGTATATTAGACAGTCATTGGATATTAATTTTACTCCAGTCCAGTGGAGTACGTGTCCCAAACATTAGGCATTCACCGGACAGAAAACATCAAGTATTGGCTGGAGGTATATTAGACGGTCAATGGATATAAATTTTACTGCAGGCATGTGGACTACAGGCCCCAAAAATTAATTATTTATCGTACAAAAAAGAACAATTCATAATGTGGCTGGAGGTACATTAGGCGATCACTGTATAACAATTTTATTGTTGGCCAGTTAGATTACAGGCCCCAAACATTATGCATTCACCGTACATAAAAGATCAAGTGATTATGTGGCTGGAGGTATATTAGACGGTCAATGGATATCAATTTTATATGCATTCACCGTATATAAAAGATCATCATCGTCACCATCACCACCACTGACATTAAAGATCTCGGAATAGGCAGCAACAGCCTCCTTGGGCTGATCTGGGTATTGTTGTCAGACCTCTGGGTGGCAGCCGTTGCTACCTCCTCTTCCTCATCCGATGCCAAGAATTGCTGCGCATCGGTAAGGTCTGGGAATGGATGGGACAATAATTCCTCTGACTCGAGTGGAGGGGCTATGGTGGTGGAGGTGGTGTCTTTGGGGGTGCACACAGCAGAGAGTAAGGAGGTTGCTGATACAGAGGATGAGGAGGGTGCAGAAGCTAAAGGCTAAGTGAGCCACTCAACCAACTCTGGTGCGTCCTTTGTCGTAATCGCACACACCTTCTCCAACTTCCCACTTAGTCTCCAGCCTGGTGCACCTGCCCGACCCCTACCACCCCTGCGGAATGGCCTGCCTCTTCCTCTGCCTGTCATTTTCAAAATGACCCTGTGACAAAGTCCCTATGGAAGAGCAGTATTTGTGGAAGCAGGTATATCAAACCCCTTAATCATTTTTTGGGGGGACCACAGGTATATCACACCAGTTGCAATTACTTGTTCAAATAGCGGTTGTCCCTCTGCATAGCTGCAGTATCGCAGCAGAAGCGCACACAACTGCTGCACAATACAAATGCACTATATAGAAAGTATATTATAGGTATATCACACCCCTGCCTCAATCAGTTTTTTTGGGGGGCAACTCGTATATCACATCAGTTGCAATTAGTTGTTCAAATAGCGTTTGTCCCTCTGTATAGCTGGGGTATCACATTAGAACCGCACACAACTGCTGCACAATACAAATACACCATATAGAAAGCATAATATAGGTATATCACACCCCTGCCTCAATCAGTTTTTTGGGGGGGCAACTGGTATATCACACCAGTTGCAATTAGTTGTTCCAATATCGTTTGTCCCTCTGTATAGCTGCTGTATTGCAGCAGAACCGCACACAACTGCTTCACAATACAAATGCACTATATAGAAATTATATTATAGGTATATCACATCCCTGCCTCAATCAGTTTTTTTTGGGGGCAACTGGTATATCACACCAGTTGCAATTAGTTGTTCCAACAGCGTTTGTCCCTCTGTATAGCCGCAGTATCTCAGCAGAACCGCACACAACTGCTGCACAATACAAATACACTATAAAGAAATTATATTATAGGTATATCACACCCCTGACTTAATCAGATTTTTGGGGGGGGCAACTGGTATATCACACCAGTTGCAATTAGTTATTCCAATAGCATTTGTCCCTCTGTATAGCTGCAGTATCTCAGCAGAACCGCACACAACTGCTGCACAATACAAATGCACTATTATAATATACTTTCTAACATAGAAAGTATATAAGTATATTACACCCCTCAGTATGTCACACCTATCGATAGAACACTTATACCAGTCCTTAACAGGACTTTTGTGGCACTATTAGCTAGCGTTTGATGTCCCTAACAGCCTTTCCCTGCTCCACACAGCAACCTCTCCGCCACCGCAGAACGAGGAGACCGGGCCCGGCCACCTCGCAGGCTCCGCCTACTATTTGGATTCCTCCCACGCCGGGGGGTACTGGAGGAAGCGTTCCCCGCCGACCCCCGGCCTGGAGGGTCCCTTGAGGGGCTCCGCTTGCGGCGCTGAGCCTTGGAAGGGGGCTGGGCAGACTGAGAAGCCTGCGGGCTATAGCGCGCCGGCGGCCTGGCCCGCCGCGGCCGGATTAACACTGGCTGAGGCCCAGCCAGAGCCTCAGCCGCCCCCTGGAGCATCTGCTGTACCTGCGCCTGGATCCAGTCGGCGCCACAGACCTCCGCTGCTGCCCTTAATCGAGCGATGGTTTCCTCTAGCTGCTCCATCCCGGTTACCAGCCACACTGCGCAAGGTACCAGCTCTTATCGGATCCTGACAAAATGGCCCCCGGTCTCCCCTCAGCTACCCTATTTAACCCCATAGCCACACCCCTACACTTAAACCACCCAATCCCCCCACTTCCAAAGATTCCTCCTCCCATCCCCTCTAACTCCACCTAACCTACACACTGGGGTCTCCCTAAACCAAACCACCGTCATGATGCCCTCCCCTAAGGCTGCGCCCCCAGTCCGGCCATGACTGTTCGCCGGCGAATAGTTCGGGACATCTCTACTGTAGACTCAGGCTGCTGCTGATGGAGCTGGTACTGCTCCTGCCACCCCACCCCTCCCTAGAAGCCATGGCAGTGGAACGTGAGCGCAGAGGGCCCCCCGGTCAGACCTTCGAGAGGATGGACGATGACGCAGATAGGCAGCGGCCAACTGACTACATAGGATGTCGCTGTAGTAGTTCAGTTTGTCCTTCCTCTCGGTGGGTGTAAAAAAGGCCCCCATTCTGGACAGGTAGCGAGGCTCCAACAAGGTTGAGAGCCAGAAGTCATCCCTCTGCCGAATGGTGACAATTCGGCTGTCACTACACAAGCAAGTGAGCATACATCGGGCCATTTGTGCAAGTGACTCGGAGTGACTCCATGCCTCCATCTCCACTGCATACTGCCACGGTATGTCCGGGTCTTCTGTCTCATCTTCCTCATCGCCCTGTACCTCCTCTGGCTGCTCCTGCTCCTCCTGTCCTGTCAGCTGAGTAGAAAAAACACCCATTTCCCTACACATTGCCTGTGCTCCAATGTCCTCTCCTCCTCCTCTTCCAGTTCAGTCCCCACAGGGCTCATGTGGCCATAAGATCTAGGTGCCACGTCTCCTGTCCCCTGACCAGCGATTGTTACCAGAATTTGTTCCAGGACATGAAGCAGTGGAATGACGTCGTTCAGCCCGTGGTTCTGGCGACTGACAAATAACTTGCCGTCTTCAAAGGGCCTGAGCAAACGGCAGGTGTCACGCATGAGCTGCCACTGGCTAATATCGAAGTTACACAGGGGAGTACTCCTATCCACTTGCATCATCAAGAAATCGTTAATGACCTTTCTCTGTTCATATAGTCGGTACAACATATGGAGGGTGGAATTCCAATGTGTGGAAACATCACATTTCAACCTATGTTGGGGGATGATGTTCTGCCGCTGCAGCTCAAGGAGGGTGTCCTTTGCGGTGTACGAGTGGCTGAAGTGCATGCAAAGTTTCCTGGCCATTTTTAGGATGTCTTGCAGATGGGTGGAAGACTTCAGGAACCGCTTGACAACCAGATTGAACACTTGTGCCAAGCAGGGCGCATGGCTCAGCCTTCCTTGATGCAGAGCCGACACTATGTTCTTGGCGTTGTCGAACGACCATGGTTCATGATTTTCATTTGTCGCAGAGAAAGTCAGGATTCGATTTCTTGATGAATCACACGGAGCAGTTCCTCCCCCGTGTGACTCCATTCGTCCAGGGAAATGAGGTGCAAAACTGTGTGACACCGCCATGCCCTGCACGTGTGGTATGCTGGAGGAGCACTGTGACTTGTCCCTGCAATGGAGGCTGAGGACATGGCGGAGAATAATTTTCGCTGGACCAACGGCGTGACAACGTGTAGGCGGAAGCAGCATGATCTGGCCAAGTTGCTGGTGTGGTTGTGAAGGAACCACATTCACCCAGTGGGCTGTAAAGGACATCTACTGTCCCTGACTGCAGTTACAGCTCCACACATCGGCACTGCCGTGCACTTTGGCATACACCGACAGGCTCAAGGACTGGCCCACCTTCTGTTCTACATATTTGTGCAGGGCTGGTACTGCCTTTTTTACAAAGCAACGATGACTTGGGACTCTCCATCTCGGCTCAGCTCAAGCAATCAGTTCTCTAAAAGGTGCAGAGTCCAACATTTTAAAAGGGTGGGACTACAGCACCAGCAACTTGGAAAGGAGCATGTTCAGCTTCTGCGCTGTTGGATGCATGCATGCATACTGCTGTCTCTTAGCAATCGCTTCGGTGATCAATTGCTGACAGAATGACTGACGAGGAGTAGGAGCAGGAGCATCTGGACTAGCAGAAGAACGGAATGACAGACAGCTCCCTTCGTCTGAGGTGGTGGAGCCTTGACTGGCTGAAACCCGATGCGTGCCACTGGGTGATGAAGCGGTTGCTGCGGCAGGCTGGACCTCCACTTGCAGCGTTCAGGTGTCTGTCTGCTGAGCGGAGCGGAGGCTGAACGCTGCCAGACTGATGCATTCTGAGCGGATCCGCATCCACTCAGAATGCATTAGGGCAGTGCGGATGCGTTCGGGGCTGCTTGTGAGCCCCTTCAAACGGAGCTCACAAGCGGAGCCCCGAACGGTAGTGTGAAAGTAGCCTAATGCGTATATATTTTTCATTTTTTATTGAAATATGCCCCTATACGCTTTCACCAGAAATAACTGCAACAGTGCAGTGTGTATATATTTTTCTTTTTTTTACTGTAATACACCCCTATATGCTTTCACCTGAAATAAGTGCAACAGCACAGTGCGTATATATTTTCCTTTTTTTACTGTAAAACGCCCCTATATGCTTTCACCTGAAATATCTGCAACAGTGCAGTGTGTATATAATTTAATTTTTTTACTGAAATACACCGCTATATGCATTCAACAGAAATAACTGCAACAGTGCAGTGCGTATATATTTTCCTTTTTTACTGTAATACGCCCCTATACGCTTTCAACAGAAATAACTGCAACAGTGCAGTGCTTATATATTTTTATTTTTTTAATGAAATACGCCCCTATAGGCTTTCACCAGAAATAACTGCAACAGTGCAGTGCGCATATATATATTCCTTTTTTTACTGTAATACGCCCCTATACGCTTCCACCTGAAATAACAGCAACAGTGCAGTGCGTATATATTTTTCTTTTTTTGCTGTAATACGCCCCTATACGCTTTCACCTGAAATAACTGCAACAGTGCAGTGCATAGATATTTTCATTTTTTTACTGTAATAGGCCCCTATACGCTTTTACCTGAAATAACTGCAAAAGTGCAGTGCGTATATAGTTTTTTACTGAAATACACCACTTTAAGCTTTCAACAGAAATAACTGCAACAGTGCAGTGTGTATATATTTTTCTTGTTTTACAGTAATACACCCCTATACACTTTCACCAGAAAAAAATGCAACCGAGCAGTGCGTATATATTTTCCTTTTTTTAAATGCAATACGCCCCTATACGCTTTCACCTAAAATAACTGCAACAGTGCAGTGCGTATATATTTTCTTTTTTTTACTGTAATAGGCCCCTATACGCTATTACCTGAAATAACTGTAACAGTGCAGTGCATATATATTTTTCTTTTTTTACTGAAATACACCACTATACGCTTTTTAACAGAAATAACTGCAACAGTGCAGTGCATATATATTTTCATTTTTTTTTACTGTAATACACCACTATTTGCTTTCACCTGAAATAACTGTAACAGTGCAGTGCATATATATTTTCATTTTTTTTTACTGTAATACACCACTATTTGCTTTCACCTGAAATAACTGTAACAGTGCAGTGCGTATATATTTTCTTTTTTTTACTGTAATAGGCCCCTATACGCTTTCAACAGAAATAACTGCAACAGTGCAGTTCATATACAGTACAGACCAAAAGTTTGGACACACCTTCTCATTCAAAGAGTTTTCTTTATTTTCATGACTATGAAAATTGTAGATTCACACTGAAGGCATCAAAACTATGAATTAACACATGTGGAATTATATACATAACAAACAAGTATGAAACAACTGAAAATATGTAATATTCTAGGTTCTTCAAAGTAGCCACCTTTTGCTTTGATTACTGCTTTGCACACTCTTGGCATTCTCTTGATGAGCTTCAAGAGGTAGTCCCCTGAAATGTTTTTCACTTCACAGGTGTGCCCTGTCAGGTTTAATAAGTGGGATTTCTTGCCTTATAAATGGGGTTGGGACCATCAGTTGCGTTGAGGAGAAGTCAGGTGGATACACAGCTGATAGTCCTACTGAATAGACTGTTAGAATTTGTATTATGGCAAGAAAAAAGCAGCTAAGTAAAGGAAAACGAGTGGCCATCATTACTTTAAGAAATGAAGGTCAGTCAGTCAGTTGAAAAATTGGGAAAACGTTGAAAGTAAGGGCTATTTGACCATGAAGGAGAGTGATGGGCTGCTGCGCCAGATGACTTGGCCTCCACAGTCACCGGACCTGAACCCAATCGAGATGGTTTGGGGTGAGCTGGACCGCAGAGTGAAGGCAAAAGGGCCAACAAGTGCTAAGCATCTCTGGGAACTCCTTCAAGACTGTTGGAAGACCATTTCAGGGGACTACCTCTTGAAGCTCATCAAGAGAATGCCAAGAGTGTGCAAAGCAGTAATCAAAGCAAAAGGTGGCTACTTTAAAGAACCTAGAATATGACATATTTTCAGTTGTTTCACACTTGTTTGTTATGTATATAATTCCACATGTGTTAATTCATAGTTTTGATGCCTTCGTAGTCATGAAAATAAAGAAAACTCTTTGAATGAGAAGGTGTGTCTAAACTTTTGGTCTGTACTGTACACTAAAGGCTTTTTAACATAACACTTGCAGCCCAATAACAAAAATCTGGAATGACAGAGCTATTTAATGGCTATTTTGATCCCCAAATAATCGTCCCCTGCCCTTGTCAATCGCTTTCCTATCAATGTCCCTAGCACCTTCTAACGTCTCTCCCTGCACTAAGATGCTGTAATCCCTACCCTTTCCCTGCACTTATAAATAGTTTTTTTTCTGTCTTTCTTTTCCACAATTGTTTTTCCAATTGCTGTCCCTAGAGCCTTAACACGTCTGTCCCTGCACTCGGAACACTGGAAAATGTCTGACTCTAAAATGGCCGCCATATTTATAGGGCTGTGACATCACAGGGCTGGCTGCTGATTGGCTGCATGCAGGCATGTTAATCTGGGTGATCCCGCTTTCCCAGAGTTTCTTGCCCTATGTCCTCAGTCCTCACACGTGTAGCCGCCATTGTAGGAAAAATTTAATTCGTTACCACGAAGCGCGAGGAAATTCCTGAAATTCAAAACAAATTCCACTTCTTCATCTTCGATTCGCTCATCTCTAATAGCAACCAATCACAGCTCAGCTTCTATTTTTCTACAGGTCATTAATATAAGCTCTGATTGGTTGCTATAGGCAGCAAAAGACATTCTTAGTATAAGAAGCTAATGTGTAAGTTAATATGATTTTGATTGCGACGGTTAGCCAACGTTGTTGTAACTCACATGACCTTAAGTGCATACTAAATCTGTGAGGTTTTATATGATGTCAATGAAAGACAAAAATGCTCCGTAAGAAAAGGAATTCGATTGTCAGGCCGCTGTGGAGGTCACTGTTAAAGGGGCGTGCACTGTGGAGGTCACTGTTAAAGGGGCGGGCACTGTGGAGGTCACTGTTAAAGGAGCAGACTGATGTGAAGGTCAAAGTTAAGGGATGGGCTGCTGTGGTGGTCACATTTTAAGGAGGCAGGCACAGTGGGGGGGTTATTGTTAAGGGGTTGGGGGCTGTGGAGTTCTCTGTTAAGGGAGCGGGGTGCTGTAGAGGGCACTGTTATGGGGGATACTGTCCATATCTTTTAACGACACACACAAACATTAAATGAAATAGATGAAATATACCCGTGCAAAGGCGGGTCCTTCTGCTAGTACTATAATATAATTAAAATATTTCAAATACTGAGGAGAAGTAATGAAGAAATATGATGCAATGCATAACAAAGTAAACTATATACAGGGTGGGCCATTTATATGGATACACCTTAATAAAATGGGAATGGTTGGTGATATTAACTTCCTGTTTGTGGCACATTAGTATATGTGAGGGGGGAAACTTTTCAAGATGGGTGGTGACCATGGCGGCCATTTTGAAGTTGGCCATTTTGAATCCAACTTTTGTTTTTTCAATAGGAAGAGGGTCATGTGACACATCAAACTTATTGGGAATTTCACAAGAAAAACAATGGTGTGCTTGGTTTTAACGTAACTTTATTCTTTCATGAGTTATTTACAAGTTTCTGACCACTTATAAAATGTGTTCAATGTGCTGCCCATTGTGTTGGATTGTCAATGCAACCCTCTTCTCCCACTCTTCACACACTGATAGCAACACCGCAGGAGAAATGCTAGCACAGCCTTCCAGTATCCGTAGTTTCAGGTGCTGCACATCTCGTATCTTCACAGCATAGACAATTGCCCTCAGATGACCCCGAAGATAAAAGTCTAAGGGGGTCAGATCGGGAGACCTTGGGGGCCATTCAACTGGCCCACGACGACCAATCCACTTTCCAGGAAACTGTTCATCTAGGAATGCTCGGACCTGACACCCATAATGTGATGGTGCACAATGGCCACCATGGTCACCACCCATCTTGAAAAGTTTCCCCCCTCACATATACTAATGTGCCACAAACAGGAAGTTAATATCACCAACCATTCCCATTTTATTAAGGTGTATCCATATAAATGGCCCACCCTGTATATTTTAATTACATAATATAATTAGGCTTCAGCAAATCGGCCTTCGGGTCATAGACCTTTGCTGGCTTGGTTCATTTTTCCATCACATTATACACTGTTTGTATCCATGGTTACGACCACCTTGTAATCCAGCAGTGATGGCCGTGCTTGCACACTATAGGAAAAAGTGTCAGCCTCACTGGTGGCTGGGACCGTGGGAGCTCACGTAAGCTGGTGCTTCTTTCTATAGTGTACAAGCACGGCCATGCTGCTGGACTGCAGGGTGGTCGTAACCATGGAAACTTTCTCTGCATAATAAATGTTATTTGCTGAAGTGGCAAAACCCCTTTAATGCTGTTTTCTTACAGCATTAAAATGTATTGGCTCCGTGGAGCCAAAGTTTGTCTTGCCCGAAGTTGCACGATACTTCAGTGAATTACTACTGTATTTATATCTGCGTACTTAAAAACAATTCAAAATAGCAATCCGAAGTGGACTTTTGTACTGGCTGGTACTTCGGTAACAAAGCCACCTTCGGATTGCTATTTTAAATTGTTTTTAAATACGCAGATATGAATACAGTAGTAATTCACCGAACTTCGGGCGAGACGAACTTTGGCTTCCCAGAGCCAACACATTTGAACAAATCAACTTCAGATCTATGATCCGAAGGTCGATTGGCTCAAGCCTAAATATAATATTTACTAGATATAGAATATTTTTTTGAAATGTGTTACACGAGTCATCTAAAAACCATGCATCAAGTCAAAACCATAGGTGGAAAATAAGGACGGATTTGCCGCTTCCTCCTCCACTTAAGATTGTCTTAAACACTTTAGGATGTAACTGAATCCTCATTACCACACATTTGATGTCAGATTAGTTTAAATAGACATTTGATCATCTCTACTATGTCAAGTGGGGTGGGGATTTTATTACAAATAGTTTGTAGAGACATCTGATCCGGCCATCAAACAGAATTTACTGGCCACAAAATGTGTGAGTGACTTACCTAACCAGCCCGGGAAGCAATTAACAAAGAAATCGGGACAATGATATGGATGCAACGTGTAATATCACAGACAATATGTTGGTGTGAAACCAGGAGGTTCGTCATTTATATGTTTTTCTTTTCTTTTACAGAGAGCGCTAACATATTCCAGAGCGGTGTACAACGCAGAAGGTGTGGTTATCCACACCACTTCCTACTCTCATAGGCGCTAATAATGAAATTCCCTTTAATGGTGATCAGTAGAAATGAGCGAAATTTAGTAAAAATCGATTTGGCTTCTTGGCCGAATTTTACCAAAAAATCAGCTTCATGACCAATTGCTTCATCATGAAGCGCATTTTTTTGTAAGTAGTGGGTGCAATGACAGGGGCCGGCCATTGCACCGCCACCCTTTATTGTACCCCTCAGATGCTGCGCTCATAGCTGATTGCAGGGTCTGATAGGAATAATACAGTGTAAAATAAATAAAATAATAATAATAATACTTACCTGATCCATTTGTTCGCAACTGGCCGGACGCCGCCATCTTGGTTGAAGGTCTGGAAATCTCGCGCGGCCCAGGATGACATCATCCCTTCGGCCGGCATGGTGACATCATGCGTCACCGCATACAGGATTTCGGCTGAGATCTTCAAGCAAGAACAAATGGATCAGGTAAGTATTATTTTTTTTTGTTTTTTACATCAAGGAAATTTGGCATCGCGGCGAATCAAATTTATCCTGAAATTCGGAGCCAAATTCGGAGCACAAGTGATGAGTTATCGATATATTGATTTAATGACTGAACTGTCAAAATTTCGGAGACGAGGACGTCTCTTTTATGATTGACCTCTACTTTTCTATGGCTAGCTTATCCATTACAGAGGAGCTGTCACCTCTCCTGACATGGCAGTTTTAAAAGTAGGCAGGACTCCAGCGCAAATGATGCAGTTTATTCACCTATAGTTCACACAGCAACGTTTCAGCTGCCCTATGCAACCATTTTCAAGCATAAAAGGGGTCATTTATTAAGACCAGCATTTTAGACGTCGGTCTTAATGACCCCTACACCTGGCGGTGGACGCACCAAAGTTATGAAAATGGTAAATGACACAGGCCCTTCCCCTCCCACGTAAGACTTTTTTAGACCTGGTGTGAGCGGGGAAAAGTTGCAGATTGTGGCCCAAATAACCTTTGCGCATTTCTGATGGTAAATGACCCCCAAAGTATTCACATACAGTACAACATGGTATATAAAGGGTAGCTATCAATCAATGATCATTGTCCAATTATCGCCAAAAATATATAATATCCAATATATAATATTCCTATAAAACTGGTGTAAAGGAAAACTGGCTTACTAGCTTATAGCAACCAATCAGATTCCACCTTTCATTTTCCAAAAGGGGCTGTACTAAATGAAAGGTGGAATCTGATTGGTGGCTATGGGCTACTAAGCCAGTTCTACTTTACACCAGTTTTGATAAATGGCCCCCTTAGTCCATAAAAAAAAATCACACAATTTTTGAACACAATCATGAAAAAAATTAATATAAATCCAGTGCATGATTCATAAAATAAGAAAGCGCCAAAGTGGCCAAAGTTCATAAATCATTGTGATTATATGAATATTAGAAACATTTACTGAAGCGCTCGCCAACTGATTATGTAAAAAAGTGGGAGGAGATGTGTATAGAGTCTTGACCACACTGCATCACTTGAAAGTAGCGCGCGCATCCGGTGAGACACCATTGTTCCGGCGGTATCACTGCACACGCCCACGCACAATGCTCCGCTTTGTCTAATCGAAGGAGGACCCTCACGTGCGCCGTGTCATCGCGTACCAGTAAAAATGCCAAACTGCCGGATTAGATCTTGGCAAAATCAGAATAGTCATGTATATATATATATACAGTATGTATATAAGGCCCAAACCCGTGCCTCCGTTCCGCATCTCCGTGATTGCGGACCCATTCAAGTGAATGGGTCCGCGATCCGTGATACGGAATGCACACGGCCGGTGCCCATGTATTGCGGACCCGCTGTATGCAGGCCGCAATACGGCCACGGGGGGCACACAGTCGTGTGTATGTAGCCTTAGTCACACATTTTTGCAGAAGTGACCCCCAAAAATTTGAAGAATTCTGGTGTGCTTGATAAATTTACCCCAGAGTTTTTACATTCAAATTTTGAAGACAACCCTTCGTTATAAATATATTCTGTAGTTTTGTTCCAGGCTGCCCATAGACAGCCGGCCTCTTTTCTCTATTACTGGGTTATTTTCTTACATTTCATATAACTCCTTTATTTGGGCTCCTATTGAGTTATGAAAGAGAGAGGAGAGAAATCCCAGCCCCTGCTCAGCTTATCACAATGCGCCTTTTCATCGGATCAGATTCTTCTCTCTATAAGATTGATGGGACTTCACCAGTGCAGCGGTTGATCTCCGGCGCAGCATAATGGGCGTTCCCCTCAGTGTGAATCAGCCATACAGAGGCGAGTGTATTCATGCAGTGAGAATATCATTCCTTCTGAAAAAATTTCACCTAATCTGATCTGTTTCTTTGGCTACGTACTGTGCATATAAATATAGTGATGAACAAAGTTCTTAAAAACAAAATTCGGCTGCTTCGCCCAATTTCTGCAATTGCATTCCATTGTATGGAGCGGGCGCAATGATGGGGAACAGCGATCATGTCTCCCCTCCCCCCCGTCATTGAACCCCTAAGATGCCACATTCAATGCTGATTGCCGCATCTGAGAGTCACATTGAGACCTTTCAGAGGTTAATCAGAGGTTAAAAAAAATACATACCTCATCCACTTGATCGTGGAGAAGACGTCGCGGCCATCTTGATTGAAGAAAACACGCCAAATCTCATGCCTGCTGACGTGATGTCATCACGCTGTCCGGGTGTGGTGGCGTTATCACTGATGACATCACCGTGCCCATCCAGCGTGTTGATGTCACATGTCAGCGCGCGAGATTTGGCACATTTTCTTCAATCAAAATGTCCACGATGGCCTCTCTGTGCAATTAAATGGATAAGGTGAGTAAGGCCTCTTGCACACAAACGATATGGATTAGGTCCGGATGCGTTCAGGGTGCGTTCAGTGAAACTCGCACCATTTTGCAAGCAAGTTCAGTCAGTTTTGTCTGCGATTGCGTTCAGTTGTTCAGTTTTTTGTTCACGCGGGTGAAATGCGTTTTGATGCATTTTGTACTAAACGGTCTGTAGACCCAAAAAATCCCTTATGGGGTCTCTAGCTAATAGTAAAATATACCTTTATTTAATCAATATTAAAACCTAAGTGTGATAAGGAAAAATTAATATTAAAATTATCAGAAAACAGTAAGGCGTAATATATAATGGACTGTTAGCTGCTGATGGTTGCTGACAGCAACTAAGGGATTTTGTCCCATTCAGGGAGGGGTGTTATAGTGTAGCGCTCAAGTTTTAGACAGAGGACAGTAAGGAGTATTAAAGGAGCAAAAGGATTAGCCGAGGGCAAGTTAGGCCTCATGCACACGACCGTTGTTTTATTCCGTGTCTGTTGTTCCGTTTTTCGTGATTTTCTGTGGACCCATTGACTTTCAATGGGTCCGTTGAAAACTCGGCTAATGCAGCGTTTGCCATCCGCGTCCATGATCCGTGGTTCCAGTCCGTCCAAAAAATATAACCTGTCCTATTTTCTTCACGGAAAATGGTTCGCGGACCCATTCAAGTCAATGGGACCGTGAAAAAACGCGGAGGCACACAAGATTGTCATCCGCGTCCGTTTTTTTCCTATCATTTGCATGGCAAAGATTTTTTTTTACTTTCCTTCATGTCTGGTGATCCTCCAAAAATAAAGGAAGACACACGGAAACGGATCACGGAACAACGGAACCCCATTTTGCGGAACGGAACACAACAACGATCGTATGCATGAGGCCTTAGAAGCATGTGTCCGGTTGGCAATTAGTCATATAGTATTCAAGTAGTTAGGCCTCTTTCACACTTGCGTTGTCCGGATCCGGCGTGTACTCCACTTGCCGGAATTACACGCCGGATCCGGAAAAACGCAAGTGTACTGAAAGCATTTGAAGACGGAACCGCCTTCCAAATGCGTTCAGTGTTACTATGGCACCCAGGACGCTATTAAAGTCCTGGTTGCCATAGTAGGAGCGGGGAGCAGGGGAGCGGTATACTTACAGTCCGTGCGGCTCCCCGGGCGCTCCAGAATGACGTCAGAGCGCCCCATGCGCATGGATGACGTGATTCATGTGATCACATGATCCATGCGCTTGGGGCGCCCTGACGTCATTCTGGAGCGCCCGGGGAGCCGCACGGACGGTAAGTATGCTGCTCCCCCGCTCCCCGCTACACTTTACCATGGCTGCCAGGACTTTAGCGTCTTGGCAGCCATGGTAACCACTCTGAAAAAGCTAAATGTCGGCTCCGGCAATGCGCCGAAACGACGTTTAGCTTAAGGCCGGATCCGGATCAATGCCTTTCAATGGGCATTAATTCCGGATCCGGCCTTGCGGCAAGTGTTCCGGATTTTTGGCCGGAGCAAAAAGCGCAGCATGCTGCGGTATTTTCTCCGGCCAAAAAACGTTCCGTTCCGGAACTGAAGACATCCTGATGCATCCTGATGCATCCTGAACGGATTTCTCTCCATTCAGAATGCATTAGGATAATCCTGATCAGGATTCTTCCGGCATAGAGCCCCGACGACGGAACTCTATGCCGGAAGACAAGAACGCAAGTGTGAAAGAGCCCTTAGCCGCAGTAGGAGTGAATGGCAGAGGAACGGGCAAACAGAGTCAAATAGTGGTTACAATTTTCAGCCACACTGTTGCAAATCGAGCGTCAGTACGCAGAGTTCAATGCAATACATCAGGGGCAGCCTGAAAGGACTACAAATTGTTGCACATTGTAGTATCAATTTCGGAATTACTGGATATAATGCGTACTGAGCTGTCTAGCCAGCCGCGCATTAATAGATTGCTGGGCTGAGCGTGTATTTCCACTGTGAATAAAGCTATATACCCACATCCTTGCCAACACCCCATTTAGGTTTAGGATACAGAGGTAGCAAAACTACCACTGCCAACACTAGCGGCAAATCATTCATACACACTCCGTGTGCTGTCCGCATCAGTTGCTCCATTACATGGCCCTGCAAAAAAATAGAACATGTCCTATTCTTGTCCGTTTTGCGGACAAGAATAGGCATTTCTATAATATGCCGCCCGTTCCATTCTGCAAATTGTAGAACGCACACAGCCACGTATCCGCAAAACATGGCACGGTCGTGGTGCATGTAGCCTAATACATATATATATATTTATTTATTTATTCATATATGAATTGCCGAGTGCTGAGGTTTGCTTTGCTGGCTTTCTGTATAAGCTCGGCATGCTTAACTCCAAGTTTACGATTTGTGTATTTTGCGGACACTTAACTAAACTGCTTCAGATCAGTTATTATTAGCAACACAAACATTGCTTTCAGAGAAAAGATAGAAAACGAGGCAAATTCAAAAACAACTGCAAAACGGACAGAAAACTGATGCAAAAATGGTTGAAAAATGGCCAATGAAAAACTGACGGTGTGTCCGTTGTTTATGACCATTTTTTTGACTTGTGTGAATGTAGCCTCACTAATGTCATCTAAAATTTAGACAGCATAAACCTAGATGAGATTCGTAAGTGGCTCATGGGGTGGGATAGATTTTGGACATCTTGGCACGTCTTGAAGTTTGACAAAAGGTTATAAACCTCTGGACCTCCAGCTTTTGGAAAACTACAACACATGCATGTTTCCTTCTTTGGGAGTTCCAAGAACAGCCGAGCAAGCTTACATGCGGGGAGTTGTAGTGTCATAACAGCTGGAGTGCTGCAGGTTGCTGACCCCTGAGTTATACACTCACTGATCGTGAATCTGCAAAACACGGATACCGGCCCAAGTGCATGGCGCCAGAAATGTCCTATCCTTGTCTGCCAAATGGACAGGAATAGGACATGGTCAATTGTTTTACAGGGCCGCGGAACAGACTTCCAGATGCTGACAGCACACGGGGTCCTGTCCACATCTTTTGCGGCCCCGTTGAGATGAATGGGTCCACAAAGAATGCGGATCAGATGCGGACCAAAACTACAGCCGTGTGCACGAGCTCTTAAGCTAGATTTTTTTTTTTTCGGTCAAAATTGGTGACTTTACAAATCCCTCTTTTCTAGACACTATACAGTACACAATGGGGGGTTATCAGGAGGGTAATTGTTTAATGTAAGTTTTGCTGGAGTGTGCATTGCCATAATTTGCACTAAATTTAATCAAATAGATTTGGTGCCTCATTAACCTTTTCAGGACACAGCCTAATTTCAGAAAATTTTGTTTTTCCTTTCCCCACCTTTGAAGAGACACCATTTGTTTTTGCTGTTTTCTGTTCAAATAGCCATACAAAGGCTTGTTTTTTGCAGGCCAAGTTGTAATTTTTAACGCCACTGTTTATTGCACCATAGCTTGTATTGGAACATTGGGAAAAAGTTCTGCATGTGGGGTGGAGTTAAATATTTTTTTTTTGCATTGCAATAATCTAAGAGCAATATATTGCTGTCTACAAACCTATGTGAGGGCTTGTTTTTTGTGAGGTGAGCTACAGTTTTTAATGGTACCTTTTTTGATCACTTTTTATTCAGGCAAGGAAATAAGCCATTTTTATTTAGTTATTTATTTATTTTTGCTGTTACAGCATTTTATATTTGAATAGCGCTGACATGGCACTACCAATGATGTTTTTTTTATTGTTATTTATTTTTAACTTTTTGTTTATACTAATAATTTTAGTCCTCTAGGGACACTTGAGCATACAATCTTCTGATCTCTTGTCTCATAGACTGCAGAAGAATAATATTGCAATCTACAATCGTGGCCAAAAGTTTTGAGAATTACATAAATATTGGAAATTGGAAAAGTTGCTGCTTAAGTTTTTATAATAGCAATTTGCATATACTCCATAATATTATGAAGAATGATCAGATGAATTGCATAGTCCTTCTTTGCCATGAAAATTAACTTAATCCCAAAAAAACCTTTCCACTGCATTTCATTGCTGTCATTAAAGGACCTGCTGAGATCATTTCAGTAATCGTCTTGTTAACTCAGGTGAGAATGTTGACGAGCACAAGGCTGGAGATCATTATGTCAGGCTGATTGGGTTAAAATGGCAGACTTGACATGTTAAAAGGAGGGTGCAAGTGCCAGCATCGTCTCCTAAAGAGGATTTAGCTGCGGGATCGGAGTGCCACCAGTGCAGAGCTTGCTCAGGAATGGCAGCAGGCAGGTGTGAGCGCATCTGCACGCACAGTGAGGCGAAGACTTTTGGAAGATGGCCTGGTGTCAAGAAGGCCAGCAAAGAAGCCACTTCTCTCCAAAAAAAACATCAGGGACAGATTGATCTTCTGCAGAAAGTATGGTGAATGGACTGCTGAGGACTGGGGCAAAGTCATATTCTCCGATGAAGCCTCTTTCCGATTGTTTGGGGCATCTGGAAATAGGCTTGTCCAGAGAAGAAAAGGTGAGCGCTACCATCAGTCCTGTGTCATGCTAACAGTAAAGCATCATGAGACCATTCATGTGTGGGGTTGCTTCTCATCCAAGGGAGTGGGCTCACTCACAATTTTGCCCAAAAACACAGCCATGAATAAAGAATGGTACCAAAACACCCTCCAACAGCAACTTCTTCCAACAATCCAACAACAGTTTGGTGAAGAACAATGCATTTTCCAGCACGATGGAGCACCGTGCCATAAGGCAAAAGTGATAACTAAGTGGCTCGGGGACCAAAACGTTGACATTTTGGGTCCATGGCCTGGAAACTCCCCAGATCTTAATCCCATTGAGAACTTGTGGTCAATCCTCAAGAGGCGGGTGGACAAACAAAAACCCACTAATTCTGACAAACTCCAAGAAGTGATTATGAAAGAATGGTTTGCTATCAGTCAGGAATTGGCCCAGAAGTTGATTGAGAGCATGCCCAGTCGAATTGCAGAGGTCCTGAAAAAGAAGGGCCAACACTGCAAATACTGACTCTTTGCATAAATGTCATGTAATTGTCGATAAAAGCCTTTGAAACGTATGAAGTGCGTGTAATTATATTTCACTACATCACAGAAACAACTGAAACAAAGATCTAAAAGCAGTTTAGCAGCAAACTTTGTGAAAACGAATATTTGTGTCATTCTCAAAACTTTTGGCCACGACTGTATGAATGTCTGACAAGCTGCCTTTAAAGCCTTTCCTTGGGCATTGCTTTTCAAGCAGTTAGCCATGACAGGCCTGGGAACCTTCACAAGACCCCAGGCTGTCAAAGCAGCAGATCGGAGCCCCACGATTTCACATAAGGGCTCCAATTGTAGGACAGAGGTAGCCCCCTTATATTGTCTCACCCTTCAGATTCTGTGATCGCTATTGACCTTGGCATCTGAGGGATAAAATGACAAGGATGAGTTTAATCTCATTGTGGCCTGGTGCCTGCGTATTACATAGCTGCCACCCGCTGCGTACGGAGTGGGCTTATTGTGTGAGCCCAGACCATACACTTTACACTGCAACACAACATACAGGTACACTGTGGTGCTTGTACGGGTTAAACATAATATTATAAATATCTACAGATGTCTCCCAATTTTTTTACGTAACTCTCTAAAGGAGTAAGGTTGCGGCTTTTTAAAAAATCTCAGTTTATCAATCTTGTGCACCTGATAAACATAGTTAACCACGCCAACTTTTCTACCACTTTTAACGGTAAGAGTGAAGTAAAATCACAAAAAGTCCAACTTTTTTGCTAAAAAATGACGTGCCCGAAAATGTCCTACTTTTTTTCTCCAGAATTTTGGTGCAAATAAAATGATAAATTCCCCTCAAAGCACCTTAAACACTTAGTAAATTAATAGTAAATCTGCCCAATTGTGCAAACTAAATAATTCTACAGATTTTAGCAATGAATCTTAAAAGTGTCATCCAGTATTGGGGCTCAAGCACACGATCGTATGTATTTTGCAGTCTACAAAAAACGGATCTGCAAAAATATATATGATGTCTGTGTGCATTCCGTATTTTGCGGAACAGGACAGCTGTCCCTTAATAAAACAGTCCTATCCTTGTCCGTAATGCGGACAATAATAGGTAATGTTCTATTTTTTTGCGGAATAGACATATGGAAACGGAAACAGAATGCACACAGAGTTAACTTCTGGGTTTTTTTCTGCATGCAGTCCGCAAAAAAAACGGAACAGACACAGAAAAGAAAATATATTTGTGTGCATAAGCCCTTATTCATTGGCTGGGTATGATATTGCAGCTTATAACCAAATAAATGGGGCTGAGATTGTATGTCGTAACCCTTTAAATTGTAAGACCTGTATAACAAGGATTCACTATCTTTAAATCAGTTTGATTTTTTTGATAATCTTTTTTTTATTTACCACGTCACTATCACTATTAGGGATGAGCGAATCAACTTCGGATAAAACATCCGAAGTCGATTCGCATAAAACTTAGTTTCAATACTGTATGAAGCGAGCGCTCCGTAGAGTATTAGAATGTATTGGCCCAGATTAGCCGAAGTTATTACTTCGCGAAGTCTCGTGAGACTTCGCATAATAACTTCAGAAATTGATTTAGACTGTAAAAAAACAGTTCCCGAACCAGAGCAAATCCACTTTGGATGTTTCATCCGAAGTCGATTCAATCAACCCTAATCACTATTTTAAAAAAATTCTTCAATCCTGAGCCTGACAACTCCTGTTTTGTACAGATGACTTCTCGGCAGTCTTCTCATTATAATCACAGACATGATAACACATGATACAATGACAGAAAAAACCTATAGATAGATAATACAGCATTTACCAGTCACAGTTGGCGATGTTCACAGCTCAATTTCTCTCCCTCCCTGCACAATGACCCCTGCACAGAACATGCCCACAACAGAAGTCGATGAACATCTCGAGTCTATGCTCCATGCGGCTGCTCTAAAGCATATATCAGAATGTTCTCGCCGTAATCATAAACAGAAAACAGAAGAACTACAATCAGAAAACAAAAACTGATTATAAAATATAATATGTATCAGTATATAGTTTAGTTTTAATTAGTAAAATGATACATTTCCTTTAACAATCATTGAAATAAGTATGGTGACTCCCTGGACCAACTCCTCTCTCTTCATGGGCCTCATAGCAGCAACACGATTGTCTCTATGGTACATATAACCTTCCTGCTGGGTCAGGGTACAGTTTTTGTTTTTACATTAGAGGATAAGAAATTAATATCATATACTGTATTTGCTGCTCATTAAAATGACTTTATACAATGGCACAACAGCACCTTGTGTGAAACGCCCTTGAAATAAACTCATTTGAACACATTTGCATACATTGCAATTTCCCAAATGCAAACCAGACACTTTGTCATCCACAACCTTGACCACAGCCGCCGCCTGACTTCGCAGCGCTGCAAAACTTTCCGCTCCGAAGTTCTACAAGTTTTTGTACAATTACAGCTAGAGTTGCAAATACAATCATCACAAAAAGCACAATTAGCTTTGTGTCTCATAGAAAAGGCTTGTGCATTTCAGCAGAAAAGTTCAAAATATGAGATCATAAAGACATAATAAATGAATAGATATTGACTGAATTATGATCTAATTTCATTAAAATGCATTAAACTATTCTCCATAGAACTGTGCACAAACCCGACTAAGAATTACATGCCTTATTCTTACATCCTTCAAATCAGCATATTACACAGGAAGATACAAAGTGTATGTGAGGAATGATCGCTACCGCAGTTGTTCTTCCCCATTCAGTTCTATTGATTATCAGCAACACATCCCTGATTACACACAGATATGTGCTGCCGGGAGTCATGCATTTTTCATCCTAATGAAAGATGCCAATCAGCCAAAAGCCGTTTGCTCGTTCATTGGATGATCAGACGTTCCAAATATTTGGGCCGAAAATTTACTGGTCAAATATGGCCTTAAAGGGAACCTGTCATGTTGATTATGGTGTCTGAGCTGAGGGCAGTATATTATAGAGCAGAAGGAGCTGAGCAGATTGATATATGGTTTTATGGAAAAAGATTCAGTAAACCATGTAATTTATACATTTAAATTCCTGCCTATTCTGGGCTTTGAATTCAAGTAGTCGGTCCCATCAGTGACTGACAGCCTTCCCTCTATGACTGTGTATACAGAGATAGCTGTCAATCACTGATAGGACCGCCTCCTGGACCTCAAAGCCCAGAATGAGCAGGAATTTATATGAATAAAACACAGGTCTTACTCAATATTTTCTCATAAAACTATATGTTAATCTGCTCAGCTCCTCCTGCTCTACAACACAATTTCTGGACCTTGCATTGCATTTTCATGGTGACAGGTTCCCTATAAGACAAGCATGTATGTTAATTCCTGCTGAAAAGTTAGTGGTTGCAAGAGAGATAGGGTGTAAAGATGCCTCATACATATTAACGTATTGGTAGCCAAAACCATTGGTTTTGGTGAGACTGGACAACAGTCCATTGTGAATGGGGAGCACCCGACTCTCCCCTGACAGATCATGTAGAGGGAAAGAACTATCAGGTCCATTGAATTTCAACCCACAGTCCTTTATTTCTCTGTGAGATAAGCTGCCATCAGAAGTGTCTGGCAGTGGCTTTCTCTTCTCTCCTGAGTGAAAACACATACACGCTAGGCCAAATCGGGCATGTATGTGGGAGTCGGGAGAGATAGCTGATGGTGGAACAAGTGTTCATCCACCTGAAAGGGGTTGTCCAGATTTTTCTACTTTTTAAATTTCAACCCTAGCCTAAAGTATCTGTGGGGAAAAAAACATACTCACCTGCTCCCTATTACTCCACTCCTGCTCCCTGGATCTTTTAACAGCTGTCTAGCAGTTACCCCTTACACATTAGACCATGAACAGAACATTGGCAGCATGGTGGCTCACTGGTTGGCACTGGTGCCTTGAAGCACTGGGGTCCTAGATTCAAATCCGACCAAGGGGAACATCTGCATGGAGTTTGTATATTCTCCTTCTGTTTGTGTGGGTTTCCTCCCACACTCCAAAGACATACTGATAGGGAATTTAGATTGTGGACCCCATTTTGGACTGTTGGATTGTAATGTTTGTAAAGCGCTGCGGAATATAGTAGCGCTATATAAGTGCATAAAATAAATACAGTACATAATCTAATAGGTAGGAAAGGAGTTTTATATAGGTAAAAATGTTTTTAGTATTTTGGTATTTGTCTTATTATATCCTAGTACAAACGTACTATATGTTCATACGAGTCCATATGGTTTAGGCCTCATGCACACGGCCGTGCCGTTTTTTTGTGGTCCGCAAACCGCGGATCCGCAAAAAATGGAAGCCGCCAGTGTTGCCTTCCACAATTTGCGGAATGGAACGGGCGCCGGCAATATAAATGCATATACTTGTCCGCAAAGCGCAGACAAGAATAGGACATGTTATATTTTTTTAGCGGGGCCGCGGAACGGAGCCACGGATGCGGACAGCACACACGGAGTGAACGGGTCTGCATCCGAGCCGCCAAAACGGCGGCTCGGATGCGGACCCAAACAACGGTCGTGTACATGAGGCCTTAGATGGCTTGGATTCTTCACCACGTGAACAGCAAATTAAACATTTGGATTGGAATGTCTCCAAATTTGATTGATTTGTTTGCCCCATGACCATTTTTGCATATACAGGGAGTGCAGAATTATTAGGCAAGTTGTATTTTTGAGGATTAATTTTATTATTGAACAACAACCATGTTCTCAATGAACCCAAAAAACTCATTAATATCAAAGCTGAATATTTTTGGAAGTAGTTTTTAGTTTGTTTTTAGTTTTAGCTATTTTAGGGGGATATCTGTGTGTGCAGGTGACTATTACTGTGCATAATTATTAGGCAACTTAACAAAAAACAAATATATACCCATTTCAATTATTTATTTTTACCAGTGAAACCATTATAACATCTCAACATTCACAAATATACATTTCTGACATTCAAAAACAAAACAAAACAAATCAGTGACCAATATAGCCACCTTTCTTTGCAAGGACACTCAAAAGCCTGCCATCCATGGATTCTGTCAGTGTTTTGATCTGTTCACCATCAACATTGCGTGCAGCAGCAACCACAGCCTCCCAGACACTGTTCAGAGAGGTGTACTGTTTTCCCTCCTTGTAAATCTCACATTTGATGATGGACCACAGGTTCTCAATGGGGTTCAGATCAGGTGAACAAGGAGGCCATGTCATTAGATTTTCTTCTTTTATACCCTTTCTTGCCAGCCACGCTGTGGAGTACTTGGACGCGTGTGATGGAGCATTGTCCTGCATGAAAATCATGTTTTTCTTGAAGGATGCAGACTTCTTCCTGTACCACTGCTTGAAGAAGGTGTCTTCCAGAAACTGGCAGTAGGACTGGGAGTTGAGCTTGACTCCATCCTCAACCCGAAAAGGCCCCACAAGCTCATCTTTGATGATACCAGCCCAAACCAGTACTCCACCTCCACCTTGCTGGCGTCTGAGTCGGACTGGAGCTCTCTGCCCTTTACCAATCCAGCCACGGGCCCATCCATCTGGCCCATCAAGACTCACTCTCATTTCATCAGTCCATAAAACCTTAGAAAAATCAGTCTTGAGATATTTCTTGGCCCAGTCTTGACGTTTCAGCTTGTGTGTCTTGTTCAGTGGTGGTCGTCTTTCAGCCTTTCTTACCTTGGCCATGTCTCTGAGTATTGCACACCTTGTGCTTTTGGGCACTCCAGTGATGTTGCAGCTCTGAAATATGGCCAAACTGGTGGCAAGTGGCATCTTGGCAGCTGCACGCTTGACTTTTCTCAGTTCATGGGCAGTTATTTTGCGCCTTGGTTTTTCCACACGCTTCTTGCGACCCTGTTGACTATTTTGAATGAAACGCTTGATTGTTCGATGATCACGCTTCAGAAGCTTTGCAATTTTAAGAGTGCTGCATCCCTCTGCAAGATATCTCACTATTTTTGACTTTTCTGAGCCTGTCAAGTCCTTCTTTTGACCCATTTTGCCAAAGGAAAGGAAGTTGCCTAATAATTATGCACACCTAATATAGGGTGTTGATGTCATTAGACCACACCCCTTCTCATTACAGAGATGCACATCACCTAATATGCTTAATTGGTAGTAGGCTTTCGAGCCTATACAGCTTGGAGTAAGACAACATGCATAAAGAGGATGATGTGGTCAAAATACTCATTTGCCTAATAATTCTGCACGCAGTGTATGATTTGAGAATGTTTATTTTTGATGAAGACTAAATAGGATTTATGGTGTATATATATATATATATATATATATATATATAGTGGGGATTCGCTCTGGTAGGCAGATTAGCGGACGCAGTACAGAGGCAAAAACAAAGTCTTTGACTTAAATAGTGCAGTGTTTATTCACAAATAAACAAAAATGACAGTTTGTTTTCTTGGTGTTCATTCATACCATGGCAAGTCCACAGAACAAAAAGCAATCACCTTGTCAGCGGTTTTGGCAGTAGCAGTCCCCAACAGGCTTTAGGGCCTGCTTCCCAGCAAAACGACTCTCAGCCCTTTAGTACGGCACACAATATGCAGATCCCAAACCACAGAGACTCCACAGATATTCACTGTGAAATGGAGGATGATCCACTCAGCTGAGACTGCTGGTTGGGTTTTATATCCCTAGGCCAAAACCGGGCCTGGAACGTGGGGAACAGCCACCCACCCTGCACTTTGGCTGCTCCCAGTAAGAGCCGGCCCGAATCGGCTTTACAGTCACACTAAATAACCAATAGTGTCAGTCAACACTAGCTGCCGCTGACACTTAAAATTACCGTCTCTTACCTCACCGAGGCCAGGAACCTCAGTGACACATATCTTCCGTTAATGACGGTCCCTTGCGCTTTCCTACAATATACACTGCTCAAAAAAATAAAGGGAACACAAAAATAACACATCCTAGATCTGAGTTAATTAAATATTCTTCTGAAATACTTTGTTCTTTACATAGTTGAATGTGCTGACAACAAAATCACACAAAAATTTAAAAATGGAAATCTAATTTTTCAACCCGAGGTCTGGATTTGGAGTCACACTCAAAATTAAAGTGGAAAAACACACTACAGGCTGATCCAACTTTGATGTAATGTCCTTAAAACAAGTAAAAATGAGGCTCAGTAGTGTGTGTGGCCTCCACGTGCCTGTATGACCTCCCTACAACGCCTGTGCATGCTCCTGATGAGGTGGCGGACGGTCTCCTGAGGGATCTCCTCCCAGACCTGGACTAAAGCATCTGCCAACTACTGGACAGTCTGTGGTGCAACGTCACGTTGGTGGATAGAGCGAGACATGATGTCACAGATGTGCTCAATTGGATTCAGGTCTGGGGAACGGACGGGCCAGTCCATAGCATCAATGCCTTCGTCTTGCAGGAACTGCTGACACACTCCAGCCACATGAGGTCTAGCATTGTCTTGCATTAGGAGGAACCCAGGGCTAACTGCACCAGCATATGGTCTCACAAGGGGTCTGAGGATCTCATCTCGGTACCTAATGGCAGTCAGGCTACCTCTGGCGAGCACATGGAGGGCTGTGCGGCCCTCCAAAAAAATACCACCCCACACCATTACTGACCCAATGTCAATCCGGTCATGCTGGAGGATGTTGCAGGCAGCAGAACGTTCTCCACGGCGTCTCAAGACTCTGTCAGGTCTGTCACATGTGCTCAGTGTGAGCCTGCTTTCATCTGTGAAGAGCACAGGGCGCCAGTGGCGAATTTGCCAATTTTGGTGTTCTCTGGCTGTCACGGAACCATGAACCAGACGTACAACAAGGGATAAGTGAAAATAAGAAGGCTTTATTGAAAATAAAGCTGTAAAGCAAAAGTCCAAACGGATGGCGAAACCGAAGCAGAGTCTTTGCGAAGCCAGAGGTCAGGAACCAGAAGGGTAGTCAGACGAAGCCAGGATCAGGAACCAGCAGGGTAGTCAGACGAAGCCAGGATCAGGAACCAGCAGGGTAGTCGGACGAAACCAGGATCAGGAACCAGAAGCAGCAGCAGTCTAGAAGCATGTGAACACAGGAGGACCAAGCAAGGAACTGAAGCCACAGACCTCCTATATATATGAGCTAGGCATCCAGCTCCTCCCAGTGGGAAGGAGGAGCCGCAGGGTGGGAGGCTACAAGAAACCCAGAAACCAAGATGGCCGCCAGCACATGTCAAACGAAGGAAAACAGCAAGAAGGTAAGACCATGACAGTACCTCCCCCTCAAGGGCCCCTCCTCCGCGGAGTAAAGAACGGTTTCTGAGGGAAGCGTGCGTGGAAGGCTCGGAGCAAGGCAGGAGCATGGACATCTGCGGAGGGAACCCAGGAACGCTCCTCTGGACCATAACCACGCCAATGGACCAAAAACTGCACCCGACCGCGGACCAGGCGTGAGTCCAGGATATTGCTCACCTCATACTCCTCACGATTACCCACTTGGACCGGACGAGGCCGAGGAACCGAGGAAGTGAAATGATTACACACCAGTGGCTTCAACAGGGAGACATGAAACACGTTGGAGATCCGCATGCCAGGAGGAAGCGCAAGGGCATAGGCTACCGGGTTTACCCTGCGAAGCACTCGGAAGGGACCAACAAAGCGAGGCGCCAGCTTGGGAGTGGGCACTCGAAGGTTGAGGTTGCGGGTGGACAACCATACACGGTCTCCGACCTAGTAGGAAGGAGCAGGCGCTCGTCTGCGATCAGCCTGGAGTCTCTGGCGCTGCGCAGAGACCTCAAGGGACTTCTGGATCAGTACCCAAGAAGCACGTAGGACGGAAAGGTGATCCTCCACAGCCGGAATATCCTGGGGAGAGAATACCTCCGGTAACACGGCAGGTTGGAACCCATAATTGGCCATGAAGGGAGACGTCCCAGAGGAAGAGTTCACCGCCGTGTTTCTGGCAAACTCAGCCCAAGGCAGGAGGTCAACCCAATTGTCTTGGTGATCGGAGACATAGCAACGAAGGAATTGCTCCAAGGCCTGATTGGATCGTTCTGCGGCCCCATTGGACTGAGGGTGGTAGGCCGAGGAGAAGGAGAGATGAATCCCCAACTGGGAGCAAAAGGCGCGCCAGAACCTGGACACAAACTGACTCCCCCGATCCGACACAATCTCCTTGGGCAAACCGTGCAACCGGAAGACCTCCCTGGCAAAAATCGTGGCCAACTCTTGTGCAGAGGGTAACTTCTTGAGAGGAACACAGTGGCACATTTTGGAAAACCGATCCACAATCATGAGAATGACCGTATGGCCTCGGGATGCAGGGAGGTCCACAATGAAATCCATCCCCAGGTGTGACCATGGGCGCTCCCCGGTGGCTATGGGTTGCAGAAGGCCCAACGGAAGGTGCCGAGGGGACTTACTCTGGGCACAAACGGAGCATGCCGCTACATATGCGGCGATGTCGGAACGTAGGGAAGGCCACCAGAACAGACGTGAAACAGCCCAGGACAGCTGATTCTTTCCAGGATGCCCCGCGGTCTTGGAGTTATGGTAGGTTCGCAACAACCGAGTGCGCAACTCCTCAGGCACAAAACATCTGCCGTTGGGTCTCCCAGAGGGAGCACCAGATTGAGCCGCCAAAATCTGCTCACCCAGGGGAGAGGTCAGGCTGGTGCGAATGGCGGCCAAGATCTGATTCGGAGGTATGACCGAAGTCGGAATCGACTCCTCCCTGGACAGCTCGGAGTACTGCCGTGATAAGGCATCCGCTCTGATGTTCTTGGAACCGGGTAGGTAGGAGACCACGTAATTAAAACGTGACAAGAACAGAGCCCATCTGGCCTGACGTGGTGTCAATCTCTTGGCCTCAGAAAGGTAGGTCAGATTCTTGTGGTCCGTCAGGATGAGGACCGGAACCACCGAACCCTCGAGCAAGTGCCTCCATTCTTTAAGGGCCTGCACGATGGCCAATAACTCCCTGTCACCAATCTGATAGTTGCACTCCGCGGAAGACAGTTTCCGGGAGTAAAACCCACAAGGAAGCAGAGGACCCTCTGGTGTTCTACGCTGAGACAGAAGGGCGCCTACTCCCGTCTCAGACGCGTCCACCTCGAGGACAAAGGGCAACCCAGGGTTGGGATGCGACAGAATCAGAGCCGACACAAAGGCGGACTTTAGAGCCTCAAAAGCTCGGATGGCCTCGAGCGGCCAGACCTGGGAATTACTGCCCTTCCTGGTCAGATCCGTGAGAGGCTTGGCTAGCATGGAAAAGTCCCTGATGAACTTCCGATAATAATTGGCGAAGCCCAAAAAGCGCTGCAGGGAACGAAGACCACTGGGCTGGGGCCACTGTAAGACAGCCGAAACCTTCTCAGGATCCATGGAGAACCCCTCAGCGGAAATGATGTAACCTAAGAAGGTTACCTGGGATCGGTGAAATTCGCATTTCTCAAGCTTACCGAACAGCTTGTTCTCTCGTAACCGTTGCAACACTCGTCTGACATCCAGAATGTGGGCCTCCATGGATTCAGAATATACCAAGATGTCATCCAAATAGACCACCACACACTGCTGCAACAGGTCACGGAAAACATCGTTGATGAATTCCTGAAAGACTGCGGGCGCATTGCACAACCCAAAGGGCATAACCAAGGATTCATAATGACCGGTCCTGGTGTTAAACGCGGTCTTCCACTCATCGCCCGCCTTGATCCTTACCAGGTTATATGCCGCCCTCAGGTCGAGTTTGGTAAAGACCGTGGCCCCTTTAAGGCGATCGAACAGCTCGGAAATCAAGGGTATCGGGTAAGCGTTCTTGATCGTGATGCGATTGAGACCCCTGTAATCGATGCAAGGCCTCAACTCACCGCCCTTCTTTTTCACAAAGAAAAATCCAGCCCCTGCCGGGGACGAGGATTTGCGAATGTGTCCGCGTGAAAGCGCCTCCCTCACGTACTCCTCCATGGCCTCATTCTCCGCTACCGACAGTGGATAGACTTTGCCACGAGGAGGAACGGCACCAGATTGTAACTCTATGGCACAATCGTATGGGCGGTGCGGAGGTAGGGCAACCGCGCGCACCTTATCGAATACATCCCGGTACTCCTCGTATTCAGGAGGCAACAGAGAGTCCGAGGAAGTACACAGCAACTTGACAGACCCATGGATGCAACTAGCCCCACACTGCGGTGACCACGAGAGGATCTCGGCCGATCTCCAATCGAAAGTCGGATTATGCTTCCGGAGCCAGGGGTACCCCAAGACCACCGAGTAGTGTGGAGACGAAATAACCTGGAGGCAGACCGACTCTCTGTGAACGGCACCAATGGCTATCCCCACTGGAAGGGTCTCATGAGTCACGTGTGGCGGCAGAAGGGGTCTGCCGTCTATCGCCTCAAGAGCCAGTGGGGAACCTCGAGCCTGCAGAGGAATGGAATTGGCGGCAGCGAACACATTATCAATGAACAAACCACCGGCACCAGAGTCCACCAACGCCTGGGTTGTCACCGAGCCCCCGACCCAGGAGAGGACAACAGTGATCAGTGGTTTGTCAACACGGGAAACCGGGGACGAGGAGACTCCACCCAAGATCTGCCCCCGACAGGATCTCAGGAGCAAGCGTTTCCCGGACGGTTCGGACATGCCAACCGAAAATGCCCACCGAGACCACAGTACATGCATCGGCCCTCGCGTCTCCGGAGTACCCTCTCCCCCTCGGACAGGCGAGCAAACCCCAGCTGCATGGGTTCACCCCCAGACAAGTCATCCCCAGGAGGCGTGGGAGGAGAGGGAGGCACGGGTGGGACAACAAACGTAGGCGCCAATCTGTTAGAAAACCTCCGCAGGCTCTCCTTAAAGGAAGGTCTCTCCCTGAGTCTGGTGTCAATCAAAATCAGGAAAGAAATAAGAGACTCGAGCTCCACTGGTAGGTCCTTAGCTGCAACCTCATCCTTCAAGGCATCCAAGAGACCATGAGAGAAAGCAGCGACCAGAGCCTCATTATTCCAGCCCACCTCTGCTGCCAGGGTACGAAACTCAATGGCGTATTCAGCTACGGATCGTGAACCCTGTCTGATGGACATAAGGAGCTTCGCAGCAGAGGCAGCACGAGCCGGCACATCGAATACCTTCCGAAGAGAAGCAACAAAACCGGAAAACTCGGCAACCACCGGATTGTTGTTCTCCCATAAAGTGCTGGCCCAGGCCAAGGCCTTGTCCGAGAGCAGCGAGATCAAGAAGCCCACCTTTGATCTCTCAGTGGGAAAGGCATGTGGCAGCAACTCAAAATAAATGCCCACCTGGTTAAGGAAACCTCGGCACTGAGTTGGCTCTCCCCCAAAGCGCTGTGGAAGAGGGGCAGAACCGGTCATACCCCGAAACACCGCAGGTGCAACAACAGGTGTCGGGGTAGACTCTGGCGCAACAACCGGAGCGGCAGTAGGAGCGGGCCCAGGAGCGACAACCGACCCATCGGCAACGGGAGCGAAATGAGCCGTGCGTTCAAGCAGGGTTTGCAACGCCACAGCGAACCGACCCAACAGGTGATCCTGCTGATCAAGTCTGGCAACCAGCGTGGGTAGCGAGGATGGCCCTGTACCGTCAGAATTCATGGCTTGGTCCTAATGTCACGGAACCATGAACCAGACGTACAACAAGGGATAAGTGAAAATAAGAAGGCTTTATTGAAAATAAAGCTGTAAAGCAAAAGTCCAAACGGATGGCGAAACCGAAGCAGAGTCTTTGCGAAGCCAGAGGTCAGGAACCAGAAGGGTAGTCAGACGAAGCCAGGATCAGGAACCAGCAGGGTAGTCAGACGAAGCCAGGATCAGGAACCAGCAGGGTAGTCAGACGAAGCCAGGATCAGGAACCAGAAGCAGCAGCAGTCTAGAAGCATGTGAACACAGGAGGACCAAGCAAGGAACTGAAGCCACAGACCTCCTATATATATGAGCTAGGCATCCAGCTCCTCCCAGTGGGAAGGAGGAGCCGCTGGGTGGGAGGCTACAAGAAACCCAGAAACCAAGATGGCCGCCAGCACATGTCAAACGAAGGAGAACAGCAAGAAGGTAAGACCATGACACTGGCAAATGCCAAACATCCTGCACGGTGTTGGGCTGTAAGCACAACCCCCACCTGTGGACGTCGGGCCCTCATATCACCCTCATAGATTCTGTTTCTGACCGTTTGAGCAGACACATGCACATTTGTGGCCTGCTGGAGGTCATTTTGCAGGGCTCTGGCAGTGCTCCTCCTGTTCCTCCTTGCACAAAGGCGGAAGTAGCGCTCCTGCTGCTGGGTTGTGGCCCTCCTACGGCCTCCTCCACGTCTCCTGATGTACTGGCCTGTCTCCTGGTAGAGCCTCATGCTCTGGACACTACGCTGACAGACACAGCTCGCATTGATGCGAGCTGTGAGCCAGGAAGCATAGGAACTGAGAAGTGGTCTGTGGTCACCACCTGCAGAACCACTCCTTTATTTGGGGTGTCTTGCTAATTGCCTATAATTTCCACCTGTTGTCTATCCCATTTGCACAACAGCATGTGAAATTGATTGTCACTCAGTGTTGCTTCCAAAGTGGACAGTTTGATTTCCCAGAAGTGTGATTGACTTGGAGTTACATTGTGTTGTTTAAGTGTTCCCTTTATTTTTTTGAGCAGTGTATATACAGTCCTGATCAAAAGTTTAAGACCACTTGAAAAATGGCAAAAAAACATATTTTACATTGTTGGATCTTAACAAGGTTCCAAGTAGAGCTTTAACATGCAACAAGAAGAAATGAGAGTGAGACAAAACATTTTTTGAGCATTCAATTAATTGAAAACAACAAATAAACTGAAACAGGCTGTTTTTCAGCTGATCCAAATTTTAGGACCACATGCCTTTAAAAGGCCAAATCTGTGCAAAGATTTGGATTCATTGTCATTTTCTGTCAGGTAGTCACACGTTGTGATGGCAAAGGCAAAAAAACTCTCCCTTTTTGAATGTGGTCGGGTTGTTGAACTACATAAGCAGGGTCTCTCACAGCGCGCCATCGCTGCTGAGGTCGGACGCAGTAAGACAGTCATTTGGAATTTCTTAAATGATCCTGAGAGTTATGGAACAAAAAAGTCAAGTGGAAGACCCAAAAAAATGTCATCAGCACTGAGCCGGAGGATCCAATTGGCTGTCCGTCAAGACACTGGACGATCCTCGACCCAAATTAAGGCCCTTACTGGTGCTGACTGCAGCCCCATAACCAGGGCCGGACTGCTTGTTGCTGGCATCATGGCATAGGCTGGCTGACTATCCAACCAAGTAGTTTCCAGCCCGCACACCCCAAAGGCCGGTGTAATGCTATACTTCCCTACTTCGTGAGATTTCCCTACCCTTGTCACTTCCAGTCGCACCGGACATGACGTAAGGAGGTGTGCAGCGCCGCGCAGGCGCACAACGACAGGTTAGGGAAATTTCACAGCAGAGTGCGCATGCGCCGGGAGCCTCGCCGGCGGTTAGGGTAGGGAAAAACTATGGGCCAGTGCGCAGGCGCAGTGATCGGATGGATGTTCTCAGCTGGACACCGGCGACACTGCGCATGCACCGGGAGCCTCACCAGCGGTTAGGGAAGGGAAAAATTACGTACGGGCCAGTGCTTTTTCCCTACCCTAACCGCTGGTGAGGCTCCCAGCGCATGCGCAGTGTCGGCTGGTGTCCAGCTGAGAACATCCATCCGATCACCGCACCTGTGCACTGGCCCATAGTGCGCCCCCCCCAGTACCCCAGTATAATAAACATTGGTGGCGCAGTGGGCCCCCCCAATATAACAAACATTGGTGGCGCAGTGCGCCCCCCCCAACACCCCAGTATGATAAACATTGGTGGCGCAGTGCGCCCCCCCCCCAACACCCCAGTATAATAAACATTGGTGGCGCAGTGGGCCCCCCCAACACCCCAGTATAATAAACATTGGTGGCGCAGTGCGCCCCCCCCATATAATACACATTGGTGGCGCAATATAATAAACATTGGTGGTGCAGTGCGCCCCCCCTCAATATAATAAACATTGGTGGTGCAGTGCGTCCCCCCTCAATATAATAAACATTGGTGGTGCAGTGGGCAGTGCCAATGAGGGTTAAAAAATAAAAAAATAATTAACTCACCTCCTCCAATTGATCGTCTCCTGTTCTTTCTTCATGACCTGTCAAAGGACCTGTGGTGACATCACTGTTCTCATCACATGATACATCACATGATCCATCACCATGGGAATGGACCATGTGATGAGCTCAGTGACGTCACCACAGGTCCTGAAGAAAGAACAGGAGACCGGCAGCTACGCGATCAACTGGAGGAGGTGAGTTAATTATTTTTTTATTTTTTTTTAACCCTCATTGGCACTTCCCACTGCGCCACCAATGTTTCTTATACTGGGGTGTTGGGGAGGAGGGGAGGGGGGCGCACTGTGCCACCAACGTTTCTTATAAAGTTATACAAATACAGGAGGCGGGTGCCGGAATCAAATAGCCGGCACCCGACCTCTGTGACAGGGAGCTGCGATCAGAGGCAGTTAATCCCTCAGGTACCGCACCTGAAGGGTTAACTCAACTGCCGCTGATCGCAGCTCCCTGTCACAGAGGTCGGGTGCCGGCTATTTGATTCCGGCACCCGCCTCCTGTATTTGTATAACTTTATAAGAAACGTTAGTGGCACAGTGGCCACAGCCCCTCCTCCCCAACACCCCAGTATAAGAAACGTTGGTGGCACAGTGGCCACAGCCCCTCCCCTCCTCCTCCCGTCTCTCTTCTTATTGGCAGCGGCGGGGGCAGCAGGCAGGTCAGACACAGGGGAGGAGGAATCAGGTCAGACAGAGGAGGGGGAGATGGAGGGGGCGCCCCGAGGGAGAACACAAGTGCAGCCTCGCCTGCCGCATATTACATTGCGAGCTGTCGGCCGCCCAGCGCCCCTGTTGCTATGGCGCCCTGTGCGGCCGCACAGCCCGCACACCCCAAAGGCCGGCCCTGCCCATAACCATCAGACGGCATCTGAGACTGAAGGGCTTCAAAAACAAAAAATGTCTTCAAAGACCTCGTCTCCTTGAACGCCACAGAACTGCTCGTTTGGACTTTGCAAGAGAGCACCAAACATGGGACATTCAGAGGTGGAAGAAAGTTTTATTCTCTGATGAGAAAAAATTTAACCTTGATGGTCCTGATGGTTTCCAACGTTACTGGCATGACAAGCAGATCCCACCTGAGATGTTTTCTACACGCCACAGTGGAGGGGGCGCCATAATGGTCTGGGGTGCTTTTTCCTTCAGTGGAACAATGGAGCTTCAGGATGTGCAGGGGCGTCAAACGGCCGCTGGCTATGTCTAGATGTTGCAGAGAGCATTCCTCATGACTGAGGGCCCTCGTCTGTGTGATAACGACTAGGTTTTCAACAGGACAACGCTACAGTACACAATGCCCGCAGGACAAGGGACTTCTTCCAGGAGAATAACATCACTCTTTTGGCCCATCCTGCATGTTCCCCTGATCTAAATCCAATTGAGAACCTTTGGGGATGGATGGCAAGGGAAGTTTACAAAAATGGACAACAGTTCCAGACATTAGATGGCCGTCACCTCTTGGAGAAATGTTCCCACTCACCTCATGGAAACGCTTGCATCAAGCATGCCGAAACGAATTTTTGAAGTGATAAACAATAATGGCGGAGCTACTCATTACTGAGTTCATGTTTGGAAGTTGGATTTCTGTTTTGGGGGGGTTTAGTTTTTTTTGGGAGGTGTGGTCCTAAACTTTTGATCAGCTGAAAAACAGCCTGTTTCAGTTTATTTGTTGTTTTCATTAAATTGAATGCTCAAAAAATGTTTTGTTTCACTTCCATTTCTTCTTGTTGCATGTTGAAGCTCTACTTGTAACCTTGTTAAGATCCAGCCATGCTAAATATGATTTTTTGCCATTTTTCAAGTGGTCTTAAACTTTTTATCAGGACTGTATATATATATATATATATATATATATATATATATATATATCATAACTGAAAGGGAAACAACAACTGGGAAAGGAACAAGGGATATTGCAAATTTGATTGCGGCAATCAATTTCTGAGAAAATTCTGGTGATCTTTGATATGCTTCATGACCCCCTTCCCATTGGAAAAAATTGCCCTTGATCCAATATAGCAGCTTTCAAGATGGCGGTCATGTTCCAGAAATAGCAAAAAAATAGGCCCCCTCATTCATTACTTGCTGAGGTATTCAGATATTTCATTTTCCCTTTCATTAATATAAAAGGTTGTCCTGAGACTTTTGAGTCACCCTGTTTATATATATATATATATATATGTACTGCACTAAAATTTATATATTCCTATTAACCCCCATGTTTTTCTAAATTGCCTACCTGAATAAAATAAAATAAAAGTAACAAACTGAGCAATCATTTTCACAGTTGTGATTAAATCTGGATTGTTTGTGATTGGATTGGATTCTATAGGTCTTAAATACATATAGCACATATAGACATAAATGCCAACCGTCCCACAAAACAAGAACATAAATGATGGAGCTTATGAAAATGTAGATAAACTGTCATTTCTATTTGTAGGACTTTTCTTGTGCTACACTCATTCTGGGGAACTCACTGCCTTGGACTACTCTCTTCCAGTAGACCTGTGTCTCATTACTATAGTCAGGGCAGTATTTGGAATTTCTTGGGCCCCAAGGAAAAATATGTTTAGGGTCTCTGTCTCTGGCAAAGCTTCTCCCTTGGACCCTACTTTGCTTTACTAGGCTCCACCCCAGCCTGCCTGCAGAGCCCCACACTCACCTTGACAGTGCAGACTGGCCATTTCTGCAACTGCTCCGGGAAGGGGAAACAGGACTTTTTTTTTCCATCATGCATAACGGGGAAAATTGTGCCCATGGAAATATATCAGGATGGAGAAAACGGAATGCCTCTTAAAGGGTTCCGTTTTGCATTCTCTACAAAAATTCCATTATATTTTGTTATAACTCTGTTATAATTGAGCTCTATAATGGAATGCCTAACGCTGGTGAAAACCCGCTCTAAGGTGTAACACACACTGGTCACTAAATGCTTATTTCAACTACAACTGAATATAAGAAATTTTATAATATATCTTATCATAGAAACATAGAAACATAGAATGTGTCGGCAGATAAGAACCATTTGGCCCATCTAGTCTGCCCAATATACTGAATACTATGGATAGCCCCTGGCCCTATCTTATATGAAGGATGGCCTTATGCCTATCCCATGCATGCTTAAACCCCTTCACTGTATTTGCAGCTACCACTTCTGCAGGAAGGCTATTCCATGCATCCACTACTCTCTCAGTAAAGTAATACTTCCTTATATTACTTTTAAACCTTTGCCCCTCTAATTTAAAACTGTGTCCTCTTGTGGTAGTTTTTCTTCTTTTAAATATGCTCTCTTCCTTTACCGAGTTGATTCCCTTTATGTATTTAAAAGTTTCTATCATATCCCCTCTGTCTCTTCTTTCTTCCAAGCTATACATATTAAGGTCCTTTAACCTTTCCTGGTAAGTTTTATCCTGCAATCCATGTACTAGTTTAGTAGCTCTTCTCTGAACTCTCTCTAGAGTATCTATATCCTTCTGGAGATATGGCCTCCAGTACTGCGCACAATACTCCAAGTGAGGTCTCACCAGTGTTCTGTACAGCGGCATAAGCACTTCACTCTTTCTACTGCTTATACCTCTCCCTATACATCCAAGCATTCTGCTGGCATTTCGTGCTGCTCTATTACATTGTCTTCCCACCTTTAAGTCTTCTGAAATAATTACTCCTAAATCCCTTTCCTCAGATACTGAGGTCAGGACTGTGTCAAATATTCTATATTCTGCCCTTGGGTTTTTACGCCCCAGGTGCATTATCTTGCACTTATCCACATTAAATTTCAGTTTCCAGAGTTCTGACCATTCTCCTAGTTTTCCTAAATCCTTTTCCATTTGGCGTTTCCCTCCAGGAACATCAACCCTGTTACATATCTTTGTGTCATCAGCAAAAAGACAAACCTTACCAGCGAGGCCTTTTGCAATATCACTTATGAAGATATTAAACAAAATCGGTCCCAGTACAGATCCCTGTGGAACCCCACTGGTAACATTACCTTGTTTTGAATGTTCTCCATTGACTACAACCCTCTGTTGTCTGTCACTCAGCCACTGCCTAATCCACTCAACAATATGGGAGTCCATGCTCAATGACTGCAGTTTATTGATAAGTCTTCTATGTGGGACAGTGTCAAAAGCCTTACTAAAATCTAGATATGCGATGTCTACTGCACCTCCACCGTCTATTATTTTATTCACCCAGTCAAAAAAATCTATAAGATTTGTTTGACATGATCTCCCTGAAGTAAACCCATGTTGTTTTTCATCTTGCAATCCATGGGATTTTAGATGTTCCACAATCCTATCCTTTAATAGGGTTTCCATTAATTTGCCTACTATTGATGTCAGACTCACTGGTCTATAGTTGCTCGATTCCTCCCTACTACCTTTCTTGTGAATGGGCACGACATTTGCCAATTTCCAATCTTCCGGGACGACTCCTGTTACTAATGAGAAAATTGTCTCCCCCCCTCCTTAACTAACATTCTCTGTTAAGTTTTGGGAGACAAGACCATCTTTCAGCTCACTGAAGGATCAGATTACATGCAATCCATAGACGCTTATGGAGAGGAAAGGATGGAGGAGGAGAAAGACAGTGCAGACACAGACAGATATGCTGCCCATAGAAGTCTATAGAGAGGGGAGGGGCAAGAAGGAGGGAGGAAGTGCATAGAGACTCACACAGACATGCTGCCCACAGAAGTCTATAGAGAGGAGAGGAGTGAGGAGTAGAGAAAAAGTTCAGAGAGACTCACAAAGATATGCTGGTCATAGAAGGCTACAGAGAGGAGGACCAAGAAAGAGGGAGGAAGTGCGGAGACAGACACATACATACATTTAGCCCATAGAACTTTATATAGAGGGGGGAGTGAGGAGGAGGGAGGAAGGGCATAGAGACTCATACAAACATGTAGTTCATAGAATTCTATAGAGTGGGGAGGAAGGGAGGAAGTTCAGAGAGACTCACACAGACATGCTACCCATAGACGTTTACCGAGAGGGGAAAGTGAGCAGGAGGGAGGACGTGCAGAGAGGGACACACACAGACATGTAACCCATAGAAGTCTATGGAGAGTCAAGAGATGAGGAGGAGTGAACTGCTAGGGGGGAAAAAAGGCATTTTTCTGTACTATGCAGTTATGCAATGTTGTATGAAAGTAAACTGACCATTTAATAGTCCAGGCTTTAAACATAAGCCTTACTGTTCTATGGCGCTTTAATTTAGGTTCAATGAAATTGCAGAGGTCCGGAAGTTACATGCAAAATACAAATAGTTGAACACAGGTACCATAGGGGTGTATGAGATGAGATTCTGGATAAGGGGAGCAGCAAGAATTCTTCACTATATAGTAAATCATCATCCGCATCATCTTCATCATCAAAGATAGCTTGGTCGGTCAATTAAGGTGTAAACTGCACAATATCACAGTCCACATCAAACATAAAAAAATGCATATAAAAACCTCCTACATCCAGGCTTTATGCCAAAGCACACATGTCAAACTCCCCGCACAGAGGCCTATATCTCTGTTATATTAGTCACCCTGAATGTTTTTGTGATATATTCTGCTTGCTTAGTAAAATATTATGGCCAGAAAAGTATCCGTGCAACTGAAATATTGGTTAAAAGTTTAAACAACTTTATCTACCTCATTCATTGGCAGACTTCCTTTGTGCATTTGTAAAATAATATCCAGCCGTATGTAGCATCATCAGTATGAGGAAAATTCCCAGCTTACGCCAAGAAATAAATATGGCCAGGTCTGACTCAGCTACTCCTAAACCTTTCACTTCATGAAGCTAAGATTTGTGACCAGCACAATCCTATAAACTTAATTGCTACTTCCTAAGAAATATTCTGGTTCCCAAGTTTGCAAATAAAATTCTGAAGTGAGCTGAAGTATGTGTCATATCCAAAACGTTATTCATATACAGAGTGCCTTACGACCCTTGGAGCGTTACATAATATTACAGTTTGTGAATGAGATAAGCAGAAAGGGCTAATTCCGTAATTAGCAAAAACATTACTGCATTTACTTTTGACCACATGATGTAGAATATCTGCCTATTACCTGGATGAGTGTTATGTTGGCCATACACGTTAGGTTAAAGTCATCCAAATCCACCAGTTTTGGTGGGAGTGGGACCATCTATTAGATGTTCAGCCATCATTCTGTCTGCAAATGTCTGGGGAAAAAGGGATCGGGGATACTGAATTTCTACATGCTCTCAAAAGACATAAGTCACCACTAGAGGTGTCTGACAGTCATTTATTCTCCTTTAGGCTGGGTTCACACCTGAGCGCTTTACAGCGCGTTCCTACGCGCTGTAAAACGCTCAACAGGCAAGAACCAATGATTCCCTATTGGCATGGTTCTCACCTGAGCGTTTTACGCCCTACGCCCCAAGAAGTACAGGAGCTTCTTTGGGGTGTATGATCGCTCGTTCCCGTACACATACGCTCATGTGTGAACCCAGCGTTATTCTCCTCTGCCCACTGAGAACACATCCATGCTTGGTCAAACTGAGCAAACACGTGTATGGTGTGGTCGGAAGGAAAATCTGTTGGCCAAATGAGTGTTCGACCAATGGCTATTGAACATGTTTGGGCAGTTGCATGCTTGCATTGGAATCTATGAGAGAAGCAATCTGATGATTGCTTGTTAGGCTGAGTTCAGACTTCAGTTATTTGGTCAGTTATTTCCATCAGTCATTGTGAGCCAAAACCAGTAGTAAAGCCTACTCAGAGATAAGATATAATGGCAAGATTTGCACCCGTTTTTTTTTTTTTACCCGAACGTGTAAAAAAAGAAAGCTTTTTAAAAATATTTAAAAAATAAAAAAATATATAAAAATTTAAACCCCTCCCTTTCCCCAAAATGAAAATAAAAATACATAAACAATAAAAATAATTAATGGCATGGCCGCATGCAAAAATGGCTGTACTATTAAGATCTAAAACTATTAATCTCATATGGCAAGTGGAAAAAAGGAAAAAAATTGGCCGATTCGCCATTTTTTGGTCGCTTCACCTCACGCAGAAAAATTAATAAAAAGTGATCAAAAAGTCATACACAACCAAAAGTACAATAAAAGTACAATAAAAAGTACAGATCACCCCACAAAAAATGAGCCCTCACACAGCTCCGTACACATAACTACAAAAAAGTTATAGGGGTTAGAATATGTAAAAAAAATGTAATTATTTTTTTTTCAGTATTAACCTCTTCCGGACATAGGGCATACAGGTACGCCCTGTGTATTTTCGATCACCGCCGCGCGGCGGGCGGTGATCGGAACCCGGTGCCTGCTCAAATCATTGAGCAGACACCTGGGGCAAATGCGCCGGGGGGGTCCTGTGACCCCCCCGTGTATGCGATCACAGAAAACCGCAATTCAGACCTGCAGTTTTCTGCGTTTCCGGGTTATTCGGGTCTCTGAGGACCCGATAACCCGGAACAGGATAGTGATCGTTGGTGTGATTTTACCCCACCAATCACCATCCTGCGATCCTGAGTGGTGATGGTGACATCACCTCTCAGGATCGCTTCTAAATGGTAGGAGGGCGGGTCGGCGGCAGTTTCAAATTATAGCAGCGCTCCTCTCCTCCTCCTTTTGTGTCCGCAGCCCGAGGAGAGAGGAGCGTTGCTGCTGCACATGCCATCTGTGCCCTAGCACCCATCCTTGCCCCCAGGACCCGATCTGTGCCCCAGCACCCCCATCTTTATCATCAGGTAATTAGGGAAAGTATAGGGAAAGGTTGGGCTAGGCAGGGATATAAAAGGGAAAGTTAGTGGTAAAAAAAAGTTTAGTTGCATCACCCTAAGTAGGGTGTCTGGGGTCCACAGCACAGCTTTGTGACCCTAGACCCCCCCAGGGGTGCTGCTGCTTGCCCCCCTGCCCCCCACAACTTTTTTGGGGCGCAAGCATTTATTTATTTATTTTTTTGTGCATACGCTGACTGTGGCCGGCACTCTTAGCGTCCGGCCACTGTTAGCGCATCGCACACCCCACCGCTGATCAACTTCGGACGGTTGATCAGCGGTTTTGAATTTTTTTTTACTTTTTTATCACATTTTCCCCCTTTTTTTAGTTAGTCTTTTTTTTTTTCTGTTAGTTTTAGGGATAAGTCCGCGAACACCCGTGCCCCCACACACACGCACACCAAATAAAGATTTACACACACGCACATACACACGCAGACACACACTCCCCTATGGCCCGCCGGACGTTCTCGGGCCGAGGAGGCATACGCCCAGCTTGCCTCCGACTCCGAGAGTCCCAGTGAGGACGAGGATGACCCCACTTTCCTGTTGTCATCCGCGTCCTCCTCATCATCTATCGATGATGATGAGCCCACAAGGCGGCGTAAACGCCGCCAGGTGGAGCAAGGGGGCCACCATGCTAGGGACCCTGTGGCCCACCCTAGTACGAGCAGCGCTGGGGCTCGTACTAGTTTTCCGGCCCACCAGTTAAATCAACTGGAGCACCCTGCCGGTGAACCTGTCTGTGCCCCAGAGCGAGACACCCAAAAAAACTAAAATAATTTTTAAAAAAGTATACAAATTAGGTATCGCTGCATCGGTAATAATCTCCTCTATAGAAATACCCCATAACCTAACCCCCCAGATTAACACGGTCCAAAAAAAACAAAACACGGTGCAAAAAAAGAATTTTAATAGCAAGCGATCAAAAAGTCCTATAGCCCCCAAAATAGTGCCAATAAAACCGTCCTCTCATCCCACAAAAAATGAGCCCCTACATAAGATAATCGACTAAAAAACAAAAAAAAATGACTCTTAGACTTTAGAGATACAAAAACATTTTTTTTGTATCAAAAAGGATAATATAATCTAAAACCTAAATAATTGTAAAAAAGTAGACTTATTAGGTATCGCCGCGTCCGTAAGAATCTCCTCTATAAAAATACCCCATGACCTAACCCCCCAGATTAACACGGTCAAAAAAAAAAAAAACGGTGCCAAAACAGCTATTTTTGGCACTTTTCCATTTCAATCCGTTTTTTCCGGTAACAAAGCAAGGGTTAACAACCAAACAAAACTTAATATTTATTACCCTGATACTGCAGTTTACAAAAACGCCACATTTGTGGTCGTAAACTGCTGTATCACTAAAAGGCAGGGCGCAAAAGGAAAGGACCGACATGGTTTCTGGAAGGCCAATTTTTTTATTGACACTATGTCCCTTTTGAAGCCCCCCTGATGCCCCCCCTTGAGTAAAAACTCCACAAAAGTGACCCCATCTAATAAACTACACCCCTCAAGGTATTCAAAACTGATTTTACAAACTTTATTAACCCTTTAGGTGTTCCTCAACAGATAATGGCAAATGAAGATGAAATTTCAGAATTTCAATTTTTGGTAACCTTGCCTCACAAAAATGTAATATAGAGCAACCAAAAATCATATGTACCCTAAAAATAATCCCAACAAAACCGCCACCTTATCCCGTAGTTTCCAAAATGGGGTCACTTTTAGGGAGTTTCTACTCCAGGGGTGCATCAGGGGGGTTGAAACAGGACACAATTTAAATAAACCGGTCCATAAAAATCAGCCCTCCAAAAACCAAACGGCGCACCTTTCCCTCTACGCCCCGTTGTGTGGCCGTACAGTAGTGTACGGCCACATATGGGGTGTTTCTGTAAACTACAGAGTCAGGGAAATAAAGATACAGTCTTGTTTGGATGTTAAACCTTGTTTTATTAGTGGAAAAAATGGGTTAAAATGGAAAATTCGGCAAAAATAATTTTTTTTCAAATTTCATCCCCATTTGCCAATAACTTTTGTGCAACACCTGAAGGGTTAACAACGTTTGTAAAATCAGTTTTGAATACCTTGAGGGGGGTCGTTTCTTAGATGGGGTCACTTTTAGAGAATTTCTACTCCAGGGGTGCATCAGGGGGGTTAAAACAGGACACGGTGTAAATAAACCGGTCCATAAAAATCAGCCCTCCAAAAACCAAACGGCGCACCTTTCCTTCTACGCCCGCGGTGTGGCCGTACAGTAGTGTACGGCCACATATGGGGTGTTTCTGTAAACTGCAGAGTCAGGGCAATAAAGATACAGTCTTGTTTGGCTGTTAACCCTTGCTTTGTTAGTGGAAAAAATGGAAAATGTGGCAAAAAAATAAAATTTTCAAATTTCATCCCCATTTGCCAATAACTTTTGTGCAACACCTAAAGGGTTGACAAAGTATGAAAAATCAGTTTTGAATACCTTGAGGGGTGTAGTTTCTAGAATGGGGTCATTTTTGGGCGGTTTCTATTATATAAGCCTCACAAAGGGATTTCAGGCCTGAACTGGTGCAAAAAAATTGGGTTTTTGAACATTTCTAAAAAAAAATTCAAGATTTGCTTCCAAACTTCTAAGCCTTGTAACATCCCCAAAATATAAAATATCATTCCCAAAATGATCCAAACATGAAGTAGACATATGGGGAATGTAAAGTAATAACTATGTTTGAAGGTATTACTATGTATTATAGAAGTAGAGAAATTTACACTTCGAAATTAGCAATTTTTTTCAAATTTTTGGTCAATTTAGTATTTTTTTAGAAATAAAAATGATTTTTTTTTTACTTCATTTTACCAGTGTCATGAAGTACAATATGTGACAAAAAAAAACAATCTCAGAATGGCCTGGATAAGTCAAAGCGTTTTAAAGTTATCTGCACTTAAAGTGACACTAGTCAGATTTGCAAAAAATGGCCTGGTCCTTAAGGTGAAATAAGGCTGTGTCCTTAAGGAGTTAAAACGCAAGACAAACTATACATATGTGGTATCACCATAATCATACTGACCTGGAGAATAAAGGTAACACCGTTTTACCGCATAGCGAACGTTGTAATACAAAAAAATAAAACTGTTGCGGAATTGCTTTTCTTTCCCCAATTTCATCCCATCTATATGTATGGAATGTTAAATGGTGGCATTAGAAAGTGCAACTTGTCCCGCAAAAAATACGCCCACATATGGCTGCGGAATAATAAAAAAGTGACACTGGAAAGGCAGATGAAGTGAAAAACGAGCTTGGCCTAGGTCTGGCACATTTTGAGCCTGCGCCCACAGTATTAGCAGCATCACCAGTACCCAAGTTGACCACAAGAGAAACAGATCTGTCCTATATATATATATACACTGCTCAAAAAAATAAAGGGAACACTTAAACAACACAATGTAACTCCAAGTCAATCACACTTCTGTGAAATCAAACTGTCCACTTAGGAAGCAACACTGAGTGACAATCAATTTCACATGCTGTTGTGCAAATGGGATAGACAACAGGTGGAAATTATAGGCAATTAGCAAGACACCCCCAATAAAGAAGTGGTTCTGCAGGTGGTGATCGCAGACCACTTCTCAGTTCCTATGCTTCCTGGCTGATGTTTTGGTCACTTTTGAATGCTGGTGGTGCTTTCACTCTAGTGGTAGCATGAGACGGAGTCTACAACCCACACAAGTGGCTCAGGTAGTGCAGCTTATCTAGGATGGCACATCAATGCGAGCTGTGGCAAGAAGGTTTGCTGTGTCTGTCAGCGTAGTGTCCAGAGCATGGAGGCGCTACCAGGAGACAGGCCAGTACATCGGGAGACGTGGAGGAGGCCGTAGGAGGGCAACAACCCAGCAGCAGGACCGCTACCTCCGCCTTTGTACAAGGAGGAACAGGAGGAGCACTGCCAGAGCCCTGCAAAATGACCTCCAGCAGGCCACAAATGTGCATGTGTCTGCTCAAACGGTCAGAAACAGACTCCATGAGGGTGATATGAGGGCCCGACGTCCACAGGTGGGGGTTGTGCTTACAGCCCAACACCGTGCAGGACGTTTGGCATCTGCCAGAGAACACCAAGATTGGCAAATTCGCCACTGGCGCCCTGTGCTCTTCACAGATGAAAGCAGGTTCACACTGAGCACATGTGACAGACGTGACAGAGTCTGGAGACGCCGTGGAGAGCTTTATGCTGCCTGCAACATCCTCCAGCATGACCGGTTTGGCATTGGGTCAGTAATGGTGTGGGGTGGCATTTCTTTGGAGGGCCGCACAGCCCTCCATGTGCTCGCCAGAGGTAGCCTGACTGCCATTAGGTACCGAGATGAGATCCTCAGACCCCTTGTGAGACCATATGCTGGTGCAGTTAGCCCTGGGTTCCTCCTAATGCAAGACAATGCTAGACCTCATGTGGCTGGAGTGTGTCAGCAGTTCCTGCAAGACGAAGGCATTGATGCTATGGACTGGCCCGTCCGTTCCCCAGACCTGAATCCAATTGAGCACATCTGGGACATCATGTCTCGCTCTATCCACCAACGTGACGTTGCACCACAGACTGTCCAGGAGTTGGCAGATGCTTTAGTCCAGGTCTGGGAGGAGATCCCTCAGGAGACCGTCCGCCACCTCATCAGGAGCATGCACAGGCGTTGTAGGGAGGTCATACAGGCACGTGGAGGCCACACACACTACTGAGCCTCATTTTTACTTCTTTTAAGGACATTACATCAAAGTTGGATCAGCCTGTAGTGTGTTTTTCCACTTTAATTTTGAGTGTGACTCCAAATCCAGACCTCGGGTTGAAAAATTAGATTTCCATTTTTAAATTTTTGTGTGATTTTGTTGTCAGCACATTCAACTATGTAAAGAACAAAGTATTTCAGAAGAATATTTAATTAACTCAGATCTAGGATGTGTTATTTTTGTGTTCCCTTTATTTTTTTGAGCAGTGTACATTGCCATCATTATTTATTGCTACTGCAGCCACCACCCTTTTCCTCTGATGTCTCCTCCTACTTGTCAGCACCTTAATCCAGCTCCCAGATCCTGTCCAACAAACAATCATCTCCATAGTTCTCACCCTCCCAGTCTCACTTTTATCAGCTGTGATATCTCATGGTGGTATCCTCCCCCCCACCCCCAATTCCCTGCTCTGTATTTGCTAATGGTGCCACTGTCACTACCACTGCCCCTACTACCACCACCATGGCAACAAATGCCATCAGCACTACCACTAACACAGATATACATGAGGTATACATGGAACCTCCTCCTTTTGGTAGTCCAAACACTGACTGCTCTCACACAAGTCATCAACAGGGAGACTCTTTTGACTATCTGCCAAAGTGCCTGTGGGGTTTTGTTGCCTCTTCTTAGGAGGGGGCAGTGAAGACAGAGAGGGCGCCACTGAAAGGATTCTCTGAGGCTGCAAGGAAGAGGAGCAGGAGAAATGCTGTGACCACTGGCTTCGAGGCATTGTGTCAGACTTCGAAGTGACTGGGAGGAGTGAGCCATCCCGTCCACAATCTCATCTTCCTTGTTTTCAGTAATAATGTTGTGCCTTTATGAAGCAACGTATTTAACTGGAACACTGGAATAGATATAATGCATTTTTTTTAAATGTGCATTTGCTCAGCAGCAGAATGCTATTGGGATGCTGTGCTGGCAATAATAATATGTAGAAACCTGAGTTTTTTGGGGGGAAAAACACCTGTCTCTTTGTTCAAATAAGAAAAAAACAATATTTTTTTCTTGTAGGTGGCTGATTTTCTAGCATAGAAGAGAAATAATGATATATTGCAGCAGCTATATTATTAAGCACTGTGCCCCAGCCCCTCAGTCCCTTATTGCCTCAAACTGCTTTCCCTGATCGAAGTCTTTAGTATTCTACAGAATTATTAATTTCTATCCTGTTCCCACACTGGCCTTGTTACACTATAAGGGATGTTTGCTTGTGAATCTGTATACTAAGATCAATTTCTGTCGGACTCCGCATAGACACTTCCACCATCATTAACAGTTCAACACAAAATGACGTTCTGCTCATTCTGCAAGGGAACATCCCTGCCTGCTGCAGCACTTATTGCCTCAACCAGGCAAGTAGCCTTCTTATTCCTTCCTAGTGGTTTTGCCCTCCAACATGTGCAGTAAAATGGCGCTGTGCGAAGCGTACCTGAAAAGTTTAAGATTTGTTTGGCAGACATAGTTTTGTGAAATTCTTGATGAACCTGGCTCATTACAAATGGATTTGCTCGTTCCTACTACAAGGAGTTTTGCCTATAACAGTCTATCACCTGGTGACAATTTTTCTTTAAGGACGACAATCAAAAGATGTCTGTCTCCCAATGAGGATTGTGCAATTAGTTTCTTTAGGGATCATTGTCATATTGCGCATGACATGAAAGAAGGATGCGGTGCCCAGTGAAAAATATATGGACCCATGTAGCAGTTTCTGTGAGAATTTGATCTTGACATGCAGCATCTTGTACAATAAGAAGATATTTTTCCCTTGGAGCAATGCTTCTAAGGGTAAATATGGTGCCTCGTGGATTGACATGCAGAGTACCTGAAGATTCATATTATGGATGAGTAATGTACTCCATGCACCAATGCACAGTGGTGGCATCCATGTGCATAAGGTATTATTCTCAAACTAGCATCATTTGTATTCCTTTGTCCAGATGGAATTCCCAAAGGTCTTTCAGCTCACATATGGATCAGACTTGGTGCACTGTGCTGTCTATGTTCTGCAACCTATAGTAAATTACAACTAAAGTAGCTATATTAAAGGTATATTCTGTGACAGCCTAGCCTCGGATTCCTGCCAAAGGAAAAATCCACTGGCCCACATTTCACATTTCCAAGGGCGTACCAACTACCATTATATGAATCCAGGAACACGGCTGAGAAAAACTATGTAGTGTTCTCCAAAAACGCTTGACGCAAGTCAGCTGGATCACCCTGCTAACAGATGTGTTCATAACAGCATTAGTGGCTGATTTATATCCTAGGAAGACAACAATGGGTTCAGAAATGGTCAATCTGCACTGTAGGAAGAAATGAACCAGAGCAAATCCCGAGAAGAAATCACTCTGTGTTTCTACATGTTTATTAAGATCCGCAACCACAGCTACCTTCATGAACAGCATTCTGGTCCAGCATTCTCAAAAAAAAAAACACCATTTACTTAACTCTTTAAAAGTAGGTAGGAAAGTGGACATTGTTAACCTGTCAAGCTGATTTAAGCCAGATCTATCAAGCCCGACTACTTTTGCTAAACTTGTTGCCATCCTACCCCAGTAAAATGGATGGCATAGAACATGGAAGATAGAAGTGTTAGAGTTAAAGGGGGTTTTCTAGTGTGCATTCACATCCTTTAAAAAAATCATTTATGAAGCTAGCTGTAATTTTGTAATGTATTTATCTTTCTGGGCTGTGGTCACATGACCATGTCCATGCAGCTCTTTCTTATTTCCTGTTGTGTTATGTCCATGGGCGGGGCAGTTATAGGGGAGCGCCTACATGATTAGCTGGGTGGGAGGAACTATAATCTATCTAGACGTTGTCAGGGGCGGTGCTGGAGCTGTGGTAGAGAAAGGAGAAGTGCATCATGGGTTTGGTTGGATACAGCAACAGGAAGCGCTACCTACAGGATGGAGACAAACTGGAGCGATTGGTTTACATGGTGAAAATGGGTCAGGAGAGTCCACGCTGAAAAAGAAAAAGTATGGTAAAAATGTACATGAGGTATTACAAGAGCACATCTGATAAAATCATAGTAATATCCTTGGAAATGAATTTAAACATGCACCAAATTTAGCAAACTTCTTGAGACATTTTTACAATTTGACACAAATTAGGGCAATGCAGACTCCTGTAAGCTGACCTTGAAAATAAACCTCATGACAAATCCCCGCAATGTGTTTTAATTAGTGATGATCGAGCATGTGGTGTTCGGCCGAATACTGCATGTGCTCAAGCACGATGCTCGAGTCTCCTCCCCGCACATTTGTTGGCAGCTATGCCGCCAATAAATGTGCAGGTAAGTACTGCCATTCACTGTAATGCCATAGCAGACATCCCAACCTGCAAAAACTTATTTCAGGGAGGTGCACTTCTCATTTCAGGGAGTTTTTTTTTTTTTTCTCAAACTTTTTATTACATTTTCCAAACATATGCAGTATCTGCACACTGCTCTATGGTGTGGAGGACTAGGCTCATTATCCTGCCCCAAATTATCATATTTATGTATATGTAAGGGGTTCTGTCACCACCTATAAGTCCTGTGAGCTAAACATCTGCTCATGTCCAGGGTAGCATTCTGATTTCTAAGGTGGCCTTATAAAAGCTATTTGTGGCTTTATTCTGCGGAAAAACAGGTTTTACTAACCTGTCAATCATTCAATTAAGGTGCCCAAGCAGGGGAGGTCTGTGGATGCATGGTGCCCAGTGCCGCCTTCTACTCCTCAATGCCGCCTTCTACTCCTCAGTGCCGCCTCTCCCTCCCTCCCCCTCCTCCCGCTTTGAGATCCCACGCGTGCGCACAGGCTTAGCCTGATGCGCCGTTGCGGACTGCTGGCATCGGCTTCTTCTTGCACTGTGCGCACACGCCGAGAAGGGGACACTGCTACAGGTTGCCGGAAAGGTTTACTGCGAGTAAACTAGAGATGGGAAGTTCAGATCTTTCAAATGAACCGATTCATGAATTGAATCTACGGTTCACTCGCTGAGCTGACAAGAAGCAAGTGAACCGAAGTTTAGGTTGCGCAATGCGCATGCGCGGATGCTTCGATTCACTTGCTGACTCGCTGAGTCGGCTCTTGGTCTGAGTCTGGAAGTTTGTTCTTTAAAACCCTGTGTGTAATTATCTACCCCACTGTAGGAAAAAACAAGCATACAGGGGGTGTGAATTTAACACTGGGGTAAATAATATCATTAAAATGGAGGGTTAAATGTGTAAATGTATTTAAAAAAAAATACATCTCTCTCAATAGTTCTATAGCTACTGAATGAGACAGAAGAAGGGATGCCTTTAACATATATCTCTCCTTGAGAAGCCAATTTGACCCTAAAGGGTTAATTCAACCTGTAATCTAAACTCTGTCCTGTCACTTCTCTTATCTCTCTGCTCTGCTATCAGTAAACCTTTCCAGGATATATTGTTTCACATGTGGGTGTCAGGGAGCCGCTATCTAATAGCGGGAGACTCCCTGAACCTCCGGGAGACTTGAGATCCCTGCCATAGCCATGTTGGTTACTGGCATTACAGTGATTGGCTGGCCGGAACGCGTCATCGGGTGCTATAATGCACCCGATGACACGTGGTTCAGCCAGTCTTAGTCAGGCAGAGCTGTTCTGTAGAAGGGACAGATAGTGTGGGGAATTTTATTTTATTTTTTGGTTAGGCAGGGTTGGTGCTAGAGACCCAAAAGTCCTTTTAAGGACTATTGTTGTATCTAGTAGCAAAATATATTATTAGCGCAACCTGCGCTAAATTGCGTGTAATTGTTAGAGACCCAAAAGTCCTTTTACGGACTATTGTTGTATCTGGTAGCAATATATATTTTTAGTGCAACCTGCGCTAAATAGCTTGCAATTGTTTGGCTGCTGCAGACAGCGACATTATCTGCGCTACATCTCCTGTGTAACGTGTGCGCAGCCTAAAAATATCTGACATCCAGTGTAATTTTTCCGTAGACGGTGTCCGCTGCGGACAGTTACATTACCTGCACTACATCTCCTGTATAACGTTTGCGCATCCTAAATATTAGTGCCATTTTTTTGCTACTGGCTGCAGCGACATTACCTGTGCTACATCTCCTGTATAGCGTTTGCGCATCATAAATATCAGTGATATTCCCTGTCATTTTTTATTAGCCGCTTGTGACAGCGACATTACCTGCGCTACATTTTCTGTATAATGTTTGCGCATCATAAATATCAGTGACATTCAGTTAAATTTTTTTGCCACTGGTGACAGCGACATTACCTGCGCTAAATCTCCTGTATAAGGTTTGCGCATCATGAATATCAGTGACATTCAGTCTAATTTTTTCTCTGCTGGTGGCAGCGACATTACATGCGCTACATCTCCTGTATAATGTTTGCACATCCTAAATATCAGTGACATTCAGTTTAATTTATTTGCACATACACTTACAAAACCTGTGCTACTGTACGTGTGACATACTTGCAAGCATATATACCATTTAATATGCAGAAGGCGAGCCGTAAGAGACGGGGAAGTGGCCGTGCTGCTGATGGTGCACGCAGAGGCCGTGGCCCTGGGCGCAATGAAACTGTGCCTGCTGCCAGAGCACAAGAAACACAATCATCCACGATACCTAGCTTCTTTTCCCAGTTTGCAGGGCGGCGCAGGACACCACTCTCGAAGTCAGACCAGTGGGACCAGGTGGTCGGTTGGATTGTAGCAGATAATGCTTCCAGTCAGTTAATCACCACCCTGTCTTCCACAAAGTCCAGTCTCAGTAGCCAAGAGTCTGGCTTGATTTGGGCCTCTCACCAAGGCCGCTTGAAGAGGGACATGAGGAGATTGTGTGCACTGATGCCCAAACTCTTGAGCATCCAGAGTCACAAGAAGATGATGGTGGGGAACAGCAATTAGTGTGTCACGGTAGGTAAGATAAGGGAAGGAAACAGAACACGACAAGGCAAACAAAACTGACTAGGCCCCAAATGCTAGGGAACAAAAGGGGTAACCTCCTAGCAATCCCTAAAACACTTTCCTTAAGCTGCTAAGCCCATGTGCATATCTCGATGGTAGATATGCAAATGCCCATGTACCTAAGACTATAACACACTGAACCAAACCCTCAGCTGTAGGGAAGAGGGAAAGAGACACCCAGCTCCTTCAACAACCAAAGTAGCTAGCGTCACCCTAGAGGCCTAGCAAAAAAAGACACAGAAGGAAAAAGGGAAAAGGAACTATCTAGAGATGTGTTGGCGCAGACGATCCACCAAACTTCCAGAGCTCACACAAGGCAGAAATATAACCCGCAAAGGCTATAGGGAGAGTGAGGAATAAATAGCCTCACCAATTACCTAAAGAACAACACCTGAGAGGAGGTGGGATTCAGTTCAAACCCACAACAAAACAAACTGTAAGATCTAGTCACATGCAGCAACTCTGACAGATCTCCTCAGAACACCCACAGGGCAGGGTGTGACATAGTGTTTCACGAGGTGGATGATGATGATGAGACACAGTTGCCAAAAAGTCAACGACAATTAGTGTCTCAAGTGGTTAATGATGAGGATGAGACACAGTTGTCAATTAGTGAGGTTGTTGTTAGGCCAACAAGTCAGGAGGATGACTAGAGTGAGGAAGCGGAAGAGGAGGTGGTGGACGATGAAATCACTGACCAAACCTGGGAAGGTGGCAAGCCGAGCGAGGACAGCAGTACAGAGGGGGAGGGATCTGCAGCACCGCAACAGGCTGGAAGAGGCAGTGGGGTGGCAAAAGGGAGAAGGCGGGCCACACCAAACAGGCCCGCAACTGTTCCCCGGAGCACCCCCTTGCGGCAATATCCCTTGCCAATGGCAAAGTGTTCTGCAGTCTGGCGCTTTTTTTTTGTAAATTATTTATTTATGAGATTTTCAATAAAGAAAAAGTGGACAACAAATTAGTACATTTATCCAAATACAAATAAGGCAAATAGTACATTTACAGGAGCTCAAGTGGACAATCCCCACTTAAATCACCCCATGAAAAGTTTCCAAAATTGCTGGAATTTCTTAATAAGATAACTGAACGATGTCTGCAGAAAACTCCAACAAATCACAAAATATTCTTGAGGAGTGTTATAAACCTATGAAGTACAGGCATTGCTATTAGTGAGGAATAGTTAGACTATCAGCCTTAGGTCTCCAGTATTGATTGTACTATCAACTAATAAAAGAAAAGAAAAGAAAGACGGGAGGGTCTGAGACAGATCTTTATGACCTCGATGTATAAACATTTTCAGATAATATATCAGTTCTCACTGGTACACAACCACTGGTATATGAGTATTAGATATGACTGGATATATATGTTCCATGTATGGACCCTATATGAAGCGGAATCAGAAGAGATGAATGTTCCAATAGTGGTTCACCTAAAGGAGGAGAGGAGGTGTCAAATCTGCTCCCTATAAAGTCAAAAGTTAATGAACAAACCCCAAAAACATATGATCAAGAACGTGTGGACAAGGATTAAATCTTTCTGTGATCTCTATAGAAATTCAACCACGGCTGCCAAGTTTTTAAAAAACCTTTCCTGTTGGCCCTTTCCCACCCCAGCATTTCCTCCATAAGACATATTTGGTGGACCATTCTTTAATGGTGGGAGGTTCAGAGTTTTTCCACTTGGTAGGGACAATGTACTTGGCAGCTGAGATCATATGCGTGGTCAAATCCCCAGTTGAAGGTCTGAGATCTCTCTGTGGAAGCCATAACAGAACTAGTGTTGGGGTCAATGAGATGTGAGAGCCACAGACCTTATTGATGGTATGTTCTACCTCTGACCAGAATTTTGAGATAATTTTACAAGACCACCATATGTGGGAGATGGAACCCCGTTCTTCCTGGCATCTCCAACACTTATCTGAAGGGGAGAGGTGTGCTCTGTATAGGAAGTCTGGGGTTTTGTACCACCTAGAAAGTATAACTCTAACTTCTTCCCTTGAGAAGGAAGTCTGTAGCTCTCCCTCCCATGCACTTAGATATGTTGGCTTCTCAGGCGCAGAGTTCAATATTAGTTGGGAATATAGTTTTGAGAGAATCTTAGGGGGGGGTTCGGTAATAGGGTGTAATTTTCAAGCCAAGTGGGGTCAACATGAGCATTAGTGTGTAGGTTCTTATACTTTTTACAGCAGATTTTGACATCTAACTCAGACAGAACTGATCTCAAATGTCCAGGTATGAGGCTTTGGGCTTTTTTAAGGAATTCTGAAAGATCTGTGGATTTAATCAGGTCAGATATACTTAAGTTCAGTTAGATAATACCATGCTCTATGAGAGTCACTTTTGTCTGAATTAAGGAAGAAGGGAAGAACAGATAGGGGGGCTATAGGTGATAATTTGGAAGTAGACATTGAAAGGGCCTCGGATTTTCCACAGTATTGGAATAAGCACCGTGTTAGGGCACTGATGGGGGATTTACCTTTTTTAATACGTGTGTTAACCCAAAGACGATGACAGGCGTCTTCACCTAGCAGAGCTTTCTCCAATTCAACATGTAAGGCCTTATTATGGGGTCTAGCTAACTTAATCCACCGAACTTCCCACTGAATAGCATGGAGGTAAGATTGTAAATCCGGCAGGGATAAACCTCCAGTGTTAGTTTTCCTAATAAGCAAAGAGTATGCTAAACGTGGTTTTCTATTAGACCAAAGGAAATTGCTAAATAAAGTGCGAAAATCCGAGAAATATCTGCATGATAAAGGGATTGGTACACATCTTAAAATATATAAAATCTGTGGCAGGACATAGGTTGAAATAAGGTTTTTCTTTAGTCTGGTGCTTTTTTGAGGAAAGTGCGTACGATAAAAGAATTGTCATTTGCAACCTGTGCCATACCAAAATGAGCAGGGACGTGAACTCTAGCAATCTTACCACCACCAGCATGATCTGCCACATGGCATCCTAATACGTGGGCCGAAACCCTGGGTCCACAGTCAGTGTCTGCGGGTCTTCCCATGTGTACGTGCTGGCCAATCCCCTATCCAAGACGCAGGCCCGGATGCCTCTCACCCAGCACCTGGACCTTCGCAAGCACCATCAGCTAGCACGTCCACTACTGTGTCCCAGTGCAGCGTACAGATGTCCATACACCAGGCCGTTGAACGAAAGTGCAAATACCAAGCCACCCATCCACAGGCCATAGCACTAAATGCAACCCTTTCCAAATTGCTGGCCCTGGAAATTTTGACATTTATGCTTGTGGACACTGAGGCTTTCCGCAGCTGCCATTTTTTTTCCGGGTGTGCCATGCCCGCCTTACACCAGCATGTGTCCCGTAACATCACCCGTGCCCTGACCAACACAGTTATTGGGAAGGTCCACTTAACGACTGACACATGGACAAGTGCTTGTGGCCAGGGACACTACATTTTCATGACGGCACACTGGGTGAACGTTGTGGAGGCCGGGAGTGAGTCGTACCCTGGGATGGCACAGGTGCTACCGACGCCAAGGATTGCGGGCCCTACTTCCATCAGGATTTCTGCCAACACCTACATTAGTGGCTGCAACCCCCCCTTCTCCTCCTCCACCAATTTCTCCACTTCCACCTCTGAATTATCATCTTGCAGCACCAGTCAGCCATCAGTCAGTAGCTGGAAGCAGTGTAGCACTTCAGTGGGGAAGCGGCAACAGGCCGGCTTAAACTAATATGTTCAGGTGACAAACAGCACATCGCCGCAGAGCTGTGACTGGGTATAAGGGGCCAGACTGAGCTGTGGCTCTCGCCACTCAACCTACAACCAGGCATTGTTGTGTCTAATAATGGCCGTAACTTGGTGGCGGCTTTGGAGCTCGGCAAGCTCACACACATACCATGCCTAGCCCACGTGTTCAATTTAGTGGTTCAGTGGTTTTTCAAAACCTACCCCAATTTGCCTGAGTTACTGGTAAAGGTGCGCCGCGTGTGTGTCCATTTCTGAAAGTCATCTACAGCTGCCACTAGTCTGGCAATGCTGCAGCAGCGCTTGCAATTGCCAGCTCACCGACTGTTGTGCGGCGTGAGCACGCTGGAACTCCATGTTCCACATGTTGGCCAGGCTTTGTGAGCAGCAGAGGGCAGTAGTGGAATACCAGCTGCAACATGGTCATCGCTTTTACAGTCAGCTTCCGCTATTGACAAGCGAGGAGTGGGCATGGATGTCTGACCTCTGTGAGGTTTTACGCAACTTTGAGGAATCAACACAGATAGTGAGCAACAATGCCGCTGTTATTAGCGTCACCATCCCACTTGTGTGTCTACTGAAAAGATCGCTGCTCACAATGAAGGCTGACACTTTGCATGTGGAAGAGGTGGAAATGGGGGAAGACAGTACACAGGGTGATAGCCAGACCACCCTCCGTTCGTCTTCTCAGCGCAAATTGGATGATTGATGATGAGGAGTAGGAGGAGGAGCAGGAGACGGTTGCCTCCGCTACAGAGTGTAGTACCCACAGCAGGTTTATTCCATCTGTTGAGCGTGGATGGGCCCAAGAGGAGGAAGAGAATGAGGAGATTTAAAGTCATCCTCCTAATGAGGACAGCGAAGTCTTGTCTGTTGGGACTCTGGCACACATGGCTGACTTTATGTTATGCTGCCTTTCATGTGACCCTCGCGTTATACACATTTTGGCCAACACCGATTACTGGTTGTTCACCCTTTCGACCTCCACTACAAAGAGAACTTCTCATCTCTGTGGTGGAGAGGACAAGCAAAATGGTGCAATAACAGAAGGTCCTTGTGGAAAACTTGCTCCAAAAATTTCCAGCTGAGTACGTAGTTCCTTGGGCAACCGAGGAGGGGAGATGAGGGGAACACACAGCAGTTCCAACAGAGGCAAGGCAACACTCTCCAAGGCCTGGGACAGTTTCATGACACCCCGCTAGCAACCTCACCCTGATGCACGGCCTAGTGTCACAAGGAGAAAAAAGTTTTGGAAGATGGGGAAGGAGTACGTAGAAGACTGTGTCAGCGTCCTCAATGATCCCTCTGTGCCTTACAACTATTGGGTGTCCAAGCTGGACACGTGGCATGAACTGGCACTCTACGCCTTGGAGGTGCTGGCCTGCCCTGCCTCCAGCGTTTTGTCAGAGCGGGTATTTAGTGCTGCTGGGGGCATAATAACTGATAAGCGCATCCGGCTGGCAACTGAAAATGCTGACAGGTTGACTCTTATCAAAATTAACAAGGCCTGGATTACCCCTGACTAGAGATAGCCTTGCAGTTCGCCTGGCGGTCATTTTGCACGAACTTTGCTTGTTCGCGATTTGCCGAACATGCGAACATATGGCGATTTTCGCACGCGCCATATGTTTTTTTCTATAGCGCCGAACTTTGACCCATGACACATCCATCAGGTGGGACAGGACAGCCAATTGAGAAGTTTCAGCACATGGACACACCCCCTACCCTATAAATAAACCCAATCTGGCAGCCATTTTACATTCTGTTTTTTGCCAGTATAGGGAGAGGTTGCTGTGTGGAGCATGGACAGACTGTTAGGGACGCTAGCTAACAGGGCCACAAAAGTCCTTTTAAGGACTGGTAAAGGTGTGCTATTGATAGGTGTGACATACTGAGAGGTGTGTTATACTTATAATATACGCTATAACAGAAAGTATATTATAGTGCAAATGTGCAGCAGTTGTATACGGTTCTTCTGCGATACTGCAGCTAGATAGAGGGACAAACGCTATTGGAATAACTAATTGCAACTGGTGTGATATACCTGTTGCCCCCCCCCCCCCCCCAAAAAAAAAAAAACTGATTGAGGGGTGTGAAATACTTATAATATACCTTCTAACATAGAAAGTATATTATAGTGCATTTGTATTGTGCAGCAGTTGTGTTCGGTTCTGCTGAGATACCGCAGCTAGATAGAGGGACAAATTTTATTGGAATAACTAATTGCAACTGGTGTGATATACCTGTTGCCCCCCAACAAAAAATGATTGAGGGGTGTGATATACCTAGTATATACCATATACCTTCTAACATAGAAAATACGTTATAGTGCATTTGTATTGTGCAGCAGTTCTGTGCGGTTCTGCGGAGATACCGCAGCTAGATAGAGGGACAAACGCTATTGGAATAACTAATTTCAACTGGTGTGATATACCTGTTGCCCCCCAAAAAAACTGATTTAGGGGTGAAATATACCTGCTTCCACAAAATACTGATTAAGGGGTTTGATATACCTGCTTCCACAAAATACTGATTGAGGGGTGTGATACACCGGCTTCCACAAAATATTGATTGAGGGATGTGATACATCGGCTTCCACAAAATATTGATTGAGACCTGTGATACACCGGCTTCCACCAAATATTGATTAAGGGGTTTGATATACCAGCTTCCAGCAAATATTCATTAAGGGGTTCTATATACCTGTTTCCATAAAATACTGATAGAGGGGATAGATATACCGGCTTCCACCAAATATTGATTGAGGCCTGCGATACATCGGCTTCCACTAAATATTAATTAAGGGGTTTGATTTACCGGCTTCCAGCAAATACTCATTAAGGGGTTCTATATACCTTTTTCCACAAAATACTCACAGAGGGGATTGATATACCAGCTTTCACCAAAAATTGATTAAGGGGTTTGACATACCAGCTTCCAACAAATACTCATTAAGGGCTTTTATATATATGTTTACACAAAATACTGATAGAGCGGATTGATATACCGGTTTCCACCAAATATAGATTGAGGCCTGCGATACACCGGCTTACACCAAATATTAATTAAGGGGTTTGATATACCAGTTTCTACCAAATATTGATTGAGGCATATGATATACCTTCTTCCACAAATACTGCTCTTCTATAGGGACTTTGTCACAGGGTCATTTTGAAAATGACAGGCAGAGGAAGAGGCAGGCCATTCCACAGGGGTGGTAGGGGTCGAGCAGGTGCACCAGGCAGGAGCCTAAATGGGAAGTTGGAGAAGTTGCGTGCGATTACGTCAAAGGACACACCAGAGTTGGTTGAGTGGCTTACTCAGCCTTCCGCTTCTGCACCCTCCCCATCCTCTGTATCTGCACCCTCCTCACTCTCTGCTGTGTGCACCCCCAAAGACACTACCACCACCACCACCATAGCTCCTCCACTTGAGTCAGAGGAATTATTTTCCCATCCATTCCCAGACCATACCGATGCGCAGCTATTCTTGGCATCGGATTAGGAAAAGGAAGTAGCAACGGCAGCCACCCAGCGGTCTGACGGCAGTACCCAGATCAGCCCAAGGGCCGAGGTCCCCGCTGTTGCTGCCTACTCCGAGATCTTTAATGTCAGTGGTGGTGAAGGTGATGGTCATGACGTGTCGATGGATGTCACGTGGGTGCCCACAAGAGAGGAAGAGGAGGGGAGTTCAGAGGGAGACACAAAGCAGCAGATAGAGGGGTAGAAGGAGGAGAAGCAGGCAGAACTCGCAGTGCACAGGAGGCAAAAAGCAGACTGCAAATGTATCTGGAGCGAGTCATCCACCATGCACAGTCACATCTGGCGCTCCCAGGACACCAGCACGTGGCTCCGCAGTGTGGGCTTTTTTTAACGTGTCAGCTGCTGACAATAAAATTGCCATCTTCAGCCTGTGCTGTCAACGCATAAGTCGCAGTAAGCCCAACACTCACCTAGGGAGGACCACCTTAAAAAGGCTCCTGGCTTCCCATCACCGAGCCCAGTGGAAGCAACTCTGTCAGAACCCACAAAGCCACACTCCTGGTGCTCCACGTCCTGCCTCTTCTCCTCTCTCCTCTCATTTGTCCTGCACTTCACCTTCCACCGTGCCGTCGTCACGTTCATCTGGAAAAAGGCAAGCTTCAGTGGCCCAAATGTTCAAATGTAAAAAGTTGATGACGCCGGATAACCCTCTTACCCAACGGCTGACTGGCATGTCGGAACTGCTAGCCCGTCAACTACTGCCATATAAACTGATGGACTCGAAGGCCTTTAGAAAATTTGTTTCCATTGGCACACCGCAATGGAAGGTTGCCAGAAGGAAATATTTCTCCCAGAAGGGCATCCGAGAGCTATATGGCCATGTTCAGCGGCAAGTGAATGTATCTCTGGCACACAGTGTCGGTGCAAAGATACATCTGACCAAAGAAACGTGGTCTAGCAAAGACGGGCAGGGAAGGTACATAACTTTTACTGCCCACTGGGTGAACCTTCTGACGGCTGTCAAGCATGAAACCCGTCGCACCCGTGTGGATTTGGTGTTACCACCACGGATTGCATGCAGGCCTGCCTCTTCTTCTCCTCCTCCTCCTCCTACTCCATCCTCCATCTCCTTCTCGGCTGACTCCTTCTTTTCCACTGCAACCGCCTCTTCCTCTGCACCCCCAAGCTCCCAGAACCTATTCGACGTGCCAGGTGAGACGTTGCCATGCTGTGCTGCGGCTGTTGTGCCTGGAAGCCAAGAGCCACGCCATTCCTGCACTGCTTTCAGTACTGCGGTCACAGGTCGATCAGTTCACTAACCCCACTCAATTTGACAGTTGGTAAAGTGGTGTGCGACAACGGTGCCAATCTGCTAAGCGCGCTGAAACAGGGAAAAATGACACATGTGCCGTGCATGGCACACGTCCTGAACTTAGTCGTGCTGCGATTCATTGCCAAATACCCCGGGTCCAGGACGTCTTGCGGCATACCAGGAAAATCTCTGGCCATTTTAGAAGATCTTACACTGACATGGCTCGCCTTGCTAATGATCAGCGGCGACACCACCTGCCTGTCAGATGTCTGATTTGTGACAGCCTGACACGCTGGAATTCTACCTTGTATATGCTTGATAGTCTGCTCCAGCAGCAACGTGCCGTTAATGACTACCTATACGAACTCTGCAGCAGGACAGGTTCTGGGGAGCTTGGTTTCTTTTCACCGCGCCAGTGGCTGCTTATGCGCGATGCATGCAGACTTCTGCGGCCATTTGATGAGATCACCAAACTGGTCAGTCGCAGCCATGGCACCATCAGTGACATCGTACCTTACGCCTTCTTTCGGGAGCGTGCATTGCGTTGTGTCTTTGATCAAGCCGTCGAGGAGCAGGAGCTGGAAGATGAGGAAGTTACAATGCTAAATTAATTCCTAGGGGGAGCTACTCCATCTGAGACAAGTCAGCAGGAGTCTGAAGAGGAGTCAGAGGGGGATGGTGGCTGGGGGGAGGAGGAGGAGCAAGAAGAGCAGGCTTTACATTTTTCGGGGATCCCTGGTATTGTCCGTGGCTGGGGGAGGAGACCGAGGATGACATTCTCCTGGGCGATAAGCAGGAGCCAGGGCGCTCCACCGCTTCCAATTTAGTGCAAATGGGGGCCTTCATGTTCCAGAGTTTGAAGAGGGACCCCTGTATAAAAAGCATAAGGGGCAAGGACCAGTACTGGGTGGCAACGTACTTAGACCCCCAGTACAAACACAAAATGGCGGACATGTTACCAGCATCACAGACGGCTGTCAGAATGCAGCATTTCCAGGCCTTGCTGCGAGAGATGCTGCATTCTGCTGTTGCTGGCGCTGGTAGAGGAATTTCCACCCACAGCCAAACAGGTGCGGGTAACAATCCTACCACGCCTGCAAGAAGAGGGCGGTTTGAAGATGTGTTGATATCTTTCTTGCAGCCAACCCATCGACAGCCGCCCTCCGGATCCACTTTTGGTTTGCCCCTCATCGAATGTCCTGTCCGAAACGACGTTCAGCGCAGCAGGGGGATCGTGACCGATAAGCGCACTCGCCTAGCTCACGACAGTGTGGACTACCTCACATTTCTAAAAATGAATGAGGCATGAATCTCGTAGGAATTTGAAACCTGTGAGGGCCTGTACTCCACTGATCTGCATTAAAATTGTTACCCAATGACCGTCTAATATACTTCCAGCCACATAATCACTTGATCTTTTCTGTCCGGTGAATGCTTAATGTTTGGGGCCTGTACTCCACTGGCCTGCAGTAAAATTGATATCCAATTAACATCTAATATACCTTTCCAGCCACATAATCACTTAATCTTTTCTGTACTGTAAATGCATAATTTTTGGGGCCTGTAATCTAACTGGCCAACAGTAAAATTGTTATACGGTGACCGCCTAATGTACCTCCAGCCACATTATCAATTGTTCTTTTCTGTACGGTGAATGAATAATTTTTGGGGCCTGTACTCCACTGGCCTGCAGTAAAATCTTTATCCACTGACTGTCTAATATACAGTACCTCCAGCCACATAATCACTTGTTCTTTTCTGTCAGGTGAATGCCTAATGTTTGGGGCCTGTACTCCACTGGCCTGCAGTAAAATTGTTATTTAATGACTGTCTACTATACCTCCAGCCACATAATCACTTGATATTTTCTGTCCAGTGAATGCTTAATGTTTTGGGCCTATTCTCCACTGGCCTGCAGTAAAATTAATATCCAATGACCGTCTAATATACCTCAAGCCACGTATTCACTTGATCTTTTATATACGTTGAATGCATAATTTTTGGAGCCTGTAATCTAACTGGCAAACAGTAAATGCTATACAGTGACCGCCTAATGTACCTCCAGCCACATAATTACTTGTTCTTTTCTGTATGATGAATGGGTATTTGTTTTGCAATGACCGTCTAATATACCTCCAGTCACATAATCACTTGATATTTTCTGTACGGTGAATGCATAATGTTTGGGGCCTGTACTCCACTGACCTGCAGTTAAATTGATATCCAATGACCGTCTAATATACCTCCTGTGGCTTTTATGGTGTATGGAATACACTGTATTCCATTCACCGCTTCCACCACAAAAAAGGATATATAGTTCAATCTTTCTTTTCTCATCCTCCTCCTCCATCATATCAACATGCTTATTAGGCTGCCCTCTCTCCTAATGTTTTAGAGGGTCAGCTCAGCAGCAGGCCCTCAACCATAATTTTTTCGATGGTCAGCTCAGCAGCAGGAAAGAGAAAGTGCGCTGGAGTACAACAATGGCTGGGTGAGGCCGGTATACATGTCCATTCTGCACAAGGTATGGACAAGTCCTGTGGGATCCCTGCCTGGTTCATTTTAATGAATGTGAGCTTGTCCACATTGGCTGTGGACAGGTGGCTGCGCTTCTCTTTGATGACCCCCTCCAGCCGTGCTAAACAAATGTTCAGACAATACACTGGCTGCAGGGCAGGCCAGCACCTACAAGGCGTAAAGGGCAAGCTCAGGCCATGTGCCCAATTTGGAGACCCAGAAGTTGAAGGGGGCAGACCCATCAGTTAGTACATGTAGGCGTGTGCACACATACTGCTCCACCATGTCGCACGTCCCCGTGATGTCCACGATCCAATTGGATATCTTCCCTATCAACTTTCGATGTTCTTTTTTGCACCTATTATGGTGATCACAGGTAACGGGCAATCAGGGTTCCATGCCAGAGAGGGAGCTTGAGAAAGGGATACCACATCCAAGGGAGGTCAATGGCTGAAATGTGATTGAGCGGAAATGTCGGACAAGTTATTGAAGCAGAAGCATCCAAGTAAAGGAGGGGGCGCACGGCAATTACCTACTCCCGACTCGGGGAGGTAGTGACGATAAATAACTATACAGGACTCTTAAGATGCCCTGTTATTGGAATGATTAATAAAAAATTACAGGGAATGTCACTGGGGTATTTTGGATTTGAAAAAGTTAGACAGGAAAGGCCCTGTTGCTGCTTTGTTGACTCTAGATAACTTCTGCCTGATCGCACGTCCCCGTGACATCCACGATCCAATTGGATATCTTCTCTATCAACTTTTGATGTTCTTTTATGCGTCTACCATGGTGATCAAGGGTAACAGGGAATCAGGGTTCCATGCCAGAGAGGGAGTGTGAGAAAGGGATACCACATCCAAGGGAGGTCAATGGCTGAAATGTGATCGAGCGGAAATGTGGGACAAGTTGTTAAAGCAGAAGGATCGAATGAAAGGAGGGGGCACGCGTCAATTAAAGATGAATTTTAAATATTTAAGTCACTGCCACCTGTGCAGAGCAGGGGTTTTTCATTGGCAAAAATGTGTTAAAGTCACCGACCAATGGAACCAACGATTTTCAAAAAATCGGTCCCTGTCAACTATGCAGAGCAGGTGTTTATTCACGGCAAAACTGGGTTCATGTCACCCACCAATTGAACAGACGATTTTACAAAAATTAGTTCCCTGTCACCTATGCAGAGCAGTGGTTTGTATACGGCAAAAATTGTAAAATGTCACCTGAGAATGTAACAGACGATTTTTAGAAATGTATGTCCCTGTCACCTATGCAGAGCAGGGGTTTATTCACGGCAAAAATGGTAAAATGTCACCCAAGAATATAACAGATGCTTTTGCACCCTGCTCCCTCTTTTGCTGTGCTGGTGCATCTGTGCGACCACCGCCTCTTCCTCCGACCTAGACAGGTCACTCGCATGACCTTGATTCCATGTGGGGTCTAGTACCTCATCATCCTCCACATCATCTTCCACCCACTCTTTACCCCTGCCCTCCTTGTCGGTCTGCAGACTGCAGAAAGCCACAGCAGTTGGCACCTGTGTTTCATCATTATCAGAGACGTGCTGCGGTGGTCTTCCCATGTCCTCATCCTGAAACATAAGTGGTTGGGCATCAGTGCACTCAATGTCTTCCACTTCTGGTGCAGGGCTATGTGGATGGCCCACAGAAACCCTGCCAGCAGAGTCATCAAAAATCATAAGAGTCTGCTGCATGACTTGGGGCTCAGACTGCTTGCCTGATTTGCAAGGGGGTGAGTTGAAAGACAGATGGCCATGGGCTGTAGGTGCCAACTCTGATCTTTCAGTAGGAGACTGGGTGGGAGACAATGTGAAGGAACTGGAGGCACTGTCAGCCACCCAATCTACTATCGCCTGTAATTGTTCTGGCCTCACCATTTATAGAGCCGCATTCGGCCCGACCAAATAACGCTGAAGGTTTTGTCGCCTACTCGCACCTGAGGAAGGTGTTTCACTTGTGCGTGTAGCTGGCACAGATCGACCACGTCCTCTCCCTGCAACAGGAGCTCCACCAGCAGCATTATGACCGGGGCCACGTCCCTTATTTGACGCTTTCCTCATTCTTTGCGTTCACCAACCAAACTAACAGATGGTTTATGTCAGGAGACAATGTAATCGCCAATATTCAACAATTCAGTTCACTGACAGAAAGGCAGTGCCGGTGTCATAAAGAGGAAAAATTTCTTGAGGTCACACAACAGTGTGACAGGCAAATTTTATACAATTACTTCACGGTCACAAAAAATGTTAATTTGTCAACCAACAATGTAACAGCAGTATTGACTCGTTGTATTGGACTGTCAGAAATGCAGCAAAGGCTGCAGATGTAGTATCCTGCACAAAATGGGTGTTTTTTTAAAACCAGAATATAACAGCAGTATATAACGCTTGTACTAGACTGTCACAAATGCAGCAAAGGCTGCAAATGTAGTGTCTTGTACAAAATGGGTGTTTTTTTTTAAACCAGAATATAACAGCAGTATTTAACGCTTGTATTGGACTGTTATAGATGCAGCAAAGGCTGCAAATGTAGTATCCAACACAAAATGGGTGTTTTTTTAAAACCAGAATATAACAGTAGTATCTAATGCTTGTATTGGACTGTAACAAATGCAGCAAAGGCCGCAAAGGTACTATATGGAAAAGAATATATGATTTTTTTCACCCACAGTTAAACAGATGAATTTACTGATTTTATTTCACTATCACAAATGCAGTGTAGGGTGCAAATGTACTTTTTAGCAAAAAAATAATAATATTTGTCCCCACAGAATCTAACAGATGGATTTACTTGGATTTACTTTACAGAAAAAAAATTGAATTTGTCACCCCCTGGGTCCCTGAACTCACAGATGGATTCCCTATATTATTTTCCCTTCCCCTGGCACATATGCAGTGCAGGTGCACTTAAAAATGGGTATATGTTGCCCACTGAACTAAAAGAACAGGATTAAATTATTGTCCCTGGCACATATGCAGTGCTGGTGCACTGAACTTGCACAAAATGGCCGCCGACTCCCCACCTAACTAACACTTTTTTTTTCTGTGTCACTAGGCTCAGGGCAGGGTACAAAAATGTTGCTATGCACCCACACAAAAAATCGCTGTAGAGTTAACAATAAGTTTTGATATCAGATAGATTCTTTCCTATTCTCTCCCTCACAGCAGCAGCATCCTATCCCTACACTAGTAACAGCAGAGTGATGTGCAGCGCTACGTGACTCCAGCTTTTCAAAAAGCGCCATTAAATCGCTGAACACCGAACTCAAACCCAAACTTTTACTGAACTGAAAAGTTCGGGTTCGGGTCCGGGGTCCAAAAATCCTAAAGTTCAGTACGAACCCGAACTTTACAGTTCGGGTTCGCTCAACCCTAGTCACTGTCACTAGTGGGGTACCTCAGGGGTCAGTACTGGGCCCTATTCTCTACAATATATTTATTAATGATCTTGTAGAAGGCTTGCACAGTAAAATGTCATTTTTTGCAGATGACACTAAACTGTGTAAAGTAATTAACACGGAAGAGGACAGTATACTACTACAGAGAGATCTGGATAGATTGGAGGCTTGGGCAGATAAGTGGCAGATGAGGTTTAACACTGACAAATGTAAGGTTATGCACATGGGAAGGAATAATGCAAGTCACCCGTACATACTATGGAAAAGGACATGGAAAAGGAGTTAGGAATATTAGTGGACAGCAAACTGAGCACGCATCTGACGAGAACATAGTCCTGCCACTTTACAAATCACTAGTCAGACCACACATGGAGTACTGTGTACATTTCTGGGCTCCTGTGAACAAGGCAGACATAGCAGAGCTGGAGAGGGTTCAGAGGAGGGCAACTAAAGTAATCAGAATGGGTGGACATGGGTGTGACTGTAACAAGGGGACATCATCTGCGTCTGGAGGAAAGAAGGTTTCTGCACAAACATAGAAGATTATTTACAGTAAGAGCAGTGAGACTATGGAACTCTCTGCCTGAGGAGGGGGTGATAGTGAATTCACTGGAGTTCAAGAGGGGCCTGGATGTATTTCTGGAGTATAATAATATTACAAGTTATAGTTTTTAGATTTCTAAGGGTTGTTGATGCAGGGAGTTATTTAGTCAGAAAATTAGGAAAATTAGCCCTATAATGAGGAGAATTGGCTTCTACCAGCCTTACAAACTATGGAGGAAAGTTTTCAAAACTGGTGTAAAGAAGAACTGGCTTAGTTGCCCACAGCAAACGATTAGATTCCACCTTTCATTTTCCTAATTTTTTTGGAATCTGATTGGCTGCTATAAACAAATAAACCAGTTTTCCTTTACACCAGTTTTGATAAATCTGCCCCTATGTTACTATGTGCCACTCATTGTTAAAAAAAAAAACATCATTAAGAAATGGTAACACAAATTGTACAGAAACACCAATAGATGTCTGTGGCAGAGAAACACCACACTGTAAGCATGCTGTGGTTTGAAAAAAAAACACCAAAAAAAACTCACAAGGATGAAAAATTGCCATAAAAAAAACACTTTTTTTGCCCTGTGTTTAACACCTTAAGGATTTTTTGTTTATTCCTCCTCACCTTCCAAAATTCATAGCTTTTTAAAGTGTTCAACCTATATAGCCATATGATGGCTTATTTTATGTAGGACAAGTTATATTTTTTTGTGGTGCAATTTAATTTACCATAGGTTGTATTGGAAAATGGGGAAAAAAATTCCTTGTGGGGTGAAACTGAAAAAAAAAAAACTATTCTGCCATGGGTTTTGGGGATTTTGTGTTTACATCTTTGGCAGATTTTAGTTCTTGAAAGAAGTCACGCGTGGTAAATTGGCTTGGTATATAGGGTGTGCGATAGGCTGTCTGCACAAAGATCCCTCGTTGGTGTCATAGGTAAAAGGGGCAACTTATCAAAGTTGCAAAAAGGGTGGCCATATTCCTAAAACTGCACAGTTTTTTAACTGTTCAGGTGCTGCTGTGGTGAAAGTGTGTCGTGAGTGGACAAATGGCACCATTGAGAATAAGTAATGTGGAAACTGTGGAGCACCATGTGCCAGTGATGTAAGAAGGGAAAATCGGCTACAATGGTGCATGAGGGTGGACCAACATGCTACAGTGGAACTGCTCACCAACAAAATGAACCAAGGGGATACTAGACGTGTGCCTAAAACAACAGTTCAGCGAATACTACTGTGTATGGGGCTCCGAAGCAGACAAATAGTCATTGTACCTCTGCTACTGAAGTTGCATCAGCAGAAAGGGTTTCAATTTTGCTGCAGTACCAGAACTGGACCTCCACTGATTGGCAAAGGGTTGCCTTCCCTGGTGAGTCACATTTTCTGCATCATTGAACGGATGGATGTTGGCTTGTCAGGCAAGAAACATCAGAGAACAAATACCCTGCAACCATTCCTGGAAGAACACACGCTGTTGGTGGCAGCGTTATGGTCTAGGAAATGTTTTCATGAGATTCTCTGGTCCGCTTATCCACCTGGAAGACTTCCATGTCCTACGCTGATTCCCTAATTCCTCAGACATGAATTGAGCATCTGTGTTGCCTTCTCAACTGTCGTTTTCACTCTATGGATCCTCCCCCACGCCCCCTCCAGCAGCCGTGGGATGCACTGCAGTCAGCATACCTGTGACAACCCACCAGGACCTTACTGAGTCATAATAAAGCTGCTGGTCATAATAATGTGACTCGACTGTCTCTCTCTCTCTCTCTATTTATATATATATATATATACACTCACCTAAAGAATTATTAGGAACACCTGTTCTATTTCTCATTAATGCAATTATCTAGTCAACCAATCACATGGCAGTTGCTTCAATGCCTTTAGGGGTGTGGTCCTGGTCAAGACAATCTCCTGAACTCCAAACTGAATGTCAGAATGGGAAAGAAAGGTGATTTAAGCAATTTTGAGCGTGGCATGGTTGTTGGTGCCAGACGGGCCGGTCTGAGTATTTCACAATCTGCTCAGTTACTGGGATTTTCACGCACAACCATTTCTAGGGTTTACAAAGAATGGTGTGAAAAGGGAAAAACATCCAGTGTGCGGCAGTCCTGTGGGCAAAAATGCCTTGTGGATGCTAGAGGTCAGAGGAGAATGGACCGACTGATTCAAGCTGATAGATGAGCAACGTTGACTGAAATAATCACTCGTTACAACCGAGGTATGCAGCAAAGCATTTGTGAAGCCACAACACGCACAACCTTGAGGCGGATGGGCTACAACAGCAGAAGACCCCATCGGGTGCTACTTATCTCCACTACAAATAGGAAAAAGAGGCTACAATTTGCACAAGCTCACCAAAATTGGACTGTTGAAGACTGGAAAAATGTTGCCTGGTCTGATGAGTCTCGATTTCTGTTGAGACATTCAAATGGTAGAGTCCGAATTTGTCGTAAACAGAATGAGAACATGTATCCATCATCTGATGGCTACTTCCAGCAGGATAATGCACTATGTCACAAAGCTTGAATCATTTCAAATTGGTTTCTTGAACATGACAATGAGTTCACTGTACTAAAATGGCCCCCACAGTCACCAGATCTCAACCCAATAGAGCATCTTTGGGATGTGGTGGTACGGGAGCTTCGTGCCCTGGATGTGCATCCCTCAAATCTCCATCAACTGCAAGATGCTATCCTATCAATATGGGCCAACATTTCTAAGGAATGCTATCAGCACCTTGTGGAATCAATTCCACGTAGAATTAAGGCAGTTCTGAAGGCAAAAGGGGGTCCAACACCTTATTAGTATGGTGTTCCTAATAATACTTTAGGTGAGTGTATATATATATATATATATATATATATAAATATATGTTTGAATTGTAATCGTACATGTGATAATAACGAGATGACTGCTAAAAAGTGATATCTACAGAAAAAGTATCAGCCTATTATTAGACATTAGAGGCCATTTTGAAAACTGCAGGATTTTAGGATTTTTTTTAAACATAATGACATGGAAAAAGTATTTTCTTCTCTCAATCTATATCTCATATCTATCTTTCTATATATTGTATTTTTTTCTTTATAAGAGCCATTTTCCCCTAAAAGTGAAGGAAATATGGAAATTCATCTTATAAAACGAATACTGATGAGCGTTTTCATTATGGAAGTACTCATTAGTATGCTGGAAGTGCGGGGAGCAGTGAGTTTAGTGCTGCTAGCACTGGCTGTACTCACCGCTCCCTGGTCTTCTTCAGAAGTACTTCTATGCTGTGTCCTGACTGTGTGTAGTGTCAAGATATAGTGCACGTAGGCGCACACTATGACCTGATACTGTGCGATGTCAGGTCGCAGTGCAGCACGGGGCTGGCAGAAGACCAGGGAACGGTTACTTTTTTCAGATTTTTCTCCTCTAAAACCTAGATGTGTCTTAAAAAGCAAAAAATACTGTATCTATTTCTCACACCTGTTATCTATCTATTTATCTATCTTTCATATCTACCTATTATCTATCTATTTATATCTATCCATATCTATCCATATCTATCTGTCATTTATCTCTATAGCTCTAATATATATATATATATATATATATATATTTCAATATACTCCAGAAGACAGTACTTCCCTTTCCTCCTAAGATTTCTGTAAGGCTACATGCACACGACCGTATGTGTTTTGTGGTCCGCAAATTGCGGATCTGCAAAAAAAAAAAAACGGATGAACCTTTTTTTTTTTTTTGGGCGGATCCATTGTAACAATGCCTAAAACGGACAAGAATAGGGCATGTTCTATTTTTTTTTTTTTTGCGGGGGTACGGAACGGACGTACTGATGTGAAATACATTGAAATGAATGGGTCCACATCCTATACGCAAAAAAAAAAAAACGGAACGGACACGGAAACAAACAACGTTCGTGTGCATGTAGCCTAAAGGCGCACTTACACGTGCCGACGGAGCAGGCAGTTCCCAAGAAGGGAGCGTTTCTCCCTGATAACTGGCTGCTCGTCAGTGGAGGAAAGAGCAGCATTTACAGGCAGCGATCCCCTCCATTGTACGGGAATAAGCGATGGCTACTGCAGATTTCTCATCCTCAAACTGATTCATTGTGCCTGATCAGCAGATTGCTGTTTACACAGTACGATCTGCTGCCCAAATATGATGATTTTGGTGTGCGCATGAAAGATGATATGACTTGACGGACTATAGTTTTTCCTATTACACGGGCTGAGATCAGGAATGAGTGTTCCGATAATTACCCCAACATTTGCCCCCTGTAAATGCACCTTTTGTGTTCAGACTCCTTCTAAGTAACCAAAAGTCCATCTAGTGTAGAATATTAACTAGAAGCCATGGAGAAGGGGGCGCAGTGGCCATGACTCTGTCTCAGTGTGATTGGTCAGAATAAAAATGTACAGAGCTTTCATCCTACCATGAAGTCCCCGACCACTAAGCAAATATAAAAAGAGAGGATGTACATTTACAGAAACCATCAGAAGGAAGGAAGATAAGAAAAAAAAAGACCCCAAATCTTCACATTATACACATTTCTGGCCGTGCTGCATCCAATACACATCTACAGCTGACTAAAGGAGGTGTCTGTATTATTTTTATTGTATTGCCCAACTAAATGTGAAATAACATATGCCTCTCTATATGCAAATGTAGTAGTTTATGTCCTTCCAACGCAGCTACCTCATAAGGCACAGATTCCATGGTGTAGAAGATCTTCCTTCAGTCGTGGACAGGAACCTAGGCTGTAAGTGCCCTGGGTGACAGAGCTGGCAAAGCTGGCATATAGCGCTACTATATTCCGCAGCGCTTTCTAGACATTAGCATCCAACTGTCCCCAATGGGGCCCACAATCTAAGGTCCCTATCAGTATGTCTTTGGAGTATAGTGTTAAAAACGTATCCCTTACCGCCAATGCGCTGTATAATAAATGCTGGAGTGACGCAGCCTTGACGGTGGGGAGCTACAAAGTAAACAGCTCTCTATAGGATGTGACCCTTTATATTTATTCTGCAGACGCTTCCTTTCTTACTAAATCCATCTGTTCCACAGAAGAAAATAAGTTTCTTGCAGAATGAATGTACTTGCAGTGCAATCAGTGAATGAGCCGACCCTTTTCATCCGTTTTTGTTTCCCTTTAGGAGAAATATTGCTGCACTTTCATATCAGGAAGCACAGTAAATGGACTGGGCCCGTATAGCACCAGAACAATATGGCGGAACTACATGTCACGCATGGTTCTGTACCGCTACATAGGTGTAGTAAAAAAAAACTGCATAAATGAGCACCACAGAGACCTTGTAGTGACTTCATAGGAAAGAGGATCTGTCTCCTAATAGGATTATTGTAGTAAATGCTGGTTCTCCCCTATGAAATTACATAGTTGGATCCTCATTTCTTGAGATTCTGCATTGTGCTGTTCCTCGGTTTGAATAAATTGACAACATGGTGTTACCATTGCCCCAACATTGACGTGAGTCACTATGCAATCCATGAAGGGGAAAGCCAATGGTCAGGTATAGTAATTGGCAAGTTGTTCGAAATGTAGTAATATGACCTGTTGCTGATTGAGATTGACCCGTGACCTCGGCCTGGGTTCTGGTGATGGGTGCAGCACACAACATGGTCCAATATAAAATCCAATACAGAAGATGGTAATATTGGACCCCAGTCAGTGTCAAGAGAGGAGCCAAGAGTTCCTAGAGAATGGTGCATTAAAGGGGTATTCCCACCTAAGACAGTTAAGGTGTGTATCTAATCCTGTCATGTGTGATACTGTCTGCTGAGCTGTGTATCTAATCCTATCCTGTGTGCTACTGCCTGCTAATCTGTGTATCTAATCCTGTCATGTGTGATACTGTCTGATGAGCTGTGTATCTAATCCTATCCTGTGTGATACTGTCTGCTGAGCTGTGTATCTAACCCTATCTTTTATGATACTGTCTGCTGAGCTATGTATCTAATATCCTATCCTGTGTGATACTGTCTGCAGAGCTGTGTATCTAATCCTATCCTGTGTGATACTGTCTGCTGAGCTATGTATCTAATATCCTATCCTGTGTGATACTGCCTGCTGAATTGTGTATCTAATCATGTCATGTGTGGCACTGTCTGCTGAACTGTGTATCTAACCCTATCATGTGTGGTACTGTCTGCAGAGCTTTGCATCTAATCCTATCCTGTGTGATACTGTCTGCAGAGCTTTGCATCTAATCCTATCCTGTGTGATACTGTCTGCTGAGCTATGTATCTAATCCTATCCTGTGTAATACTGTCTGCTGAGCTTTGTATCTAACCCTATCTTTTGTGATACTGTCTGCTGAGCTATGTATCTAGAGATGGGACGAATCCAATTTTTTTCTAATCTCGAATCCTACGAATCCTGTACATAATTGTGTGAACGCACGGTGTAAGAAACAAAGTCAGACCGCGTCAGTTTGTCTGAACCTCCACCTCCCAGTCACGGTCGCACCCTATATGACCGCGATGACCCCTGCTATGACCCCTGCTCCTATCACTACAGAACATACAGGGTAATACAGCCCCATACCTCTTTCATCCAGTGACGTCTCTTGTAGATGTTCTCTTTCCTCATCTTCTCCTTTCAGACCTTCAGACCAGACACCATTTTTCGTCTCTGCAGCTTGACAAAAAAAAACTTAGTTTACTACTTTTCCATCATCCTCCCATCTTCTGGACAAATCATCCTAACACCCCCAATACTGTGCCGCTGTGCTCCCCAATACTATACTGCAGAAACAGATAATACCCCTGATAATACTAGTACCACACAGAGCCCCCCATATAAAATACCCCTTCTTTGTGGCCTCAGTAGATGCCCCCATAGTGCCCCCCAATAATGTGCCAATAAGAAGTAGCCCCACAGTGCCACCCAATAATGTGCCAGTAAGTGTCCCCATAGATGCCCCCCTAATTATGTGCCAGTATCAAGTGCGGAGTGCCTCTTTCCCCCCCCCCCCCATATGCCGGTATCATAGTTCCATCTCCCCCCCAATGTGCCAGTATCATAACAGTGCCATCCACAGACCCCCCCCACCCCATAACAGTGCCATCCACAGACCCCCCCCACCCCATAACAGTGCCATCCACAGACCCACCCCCCACCCCTTAACAGTGTCATCCACAGACCCCCCCATTGCCACTCCAGTATTTATAAAATGTGTAATTGTGATTAATAATCATGCTGCTCCCTCTGTCTGTAGTATAACATTCAATGAATCTTACTCACAGGGCTACTGCTATCGTAATGCAGGCCGGCCGGGCAGACGAACGGCAGCGTCACTGACTGACGTCACCTGCCTGCACCGCCTGCTTTATGAATGAAGCAGGCGGCTCAGGCAGGTGACGTCAGACAGTGACGCCTCCGCTCGTCTGCCCGGCCGGCCTGCATTACGATAGCAGTAGCCCTGTGAGTAAGATTCATTGAATGTTATACTACAGACAGAGGGGGCAGCATGATTATTAATCACAATTACACATTCTGCAACTGTACTGGAGCGGCGGGGCCGGAGCACAGTGAACGCACCGGCCCCCAGCTCCTCCTCCCAGTCCCTCCCACCGGGATTCGTCGGATTCGTTTCAGGCAAATTACGTCGGGATTCGAGTCCACGAATCCCACGAATCCAGCAAGATTCGAGGGATTTGTGGATTCAACGAATCCCCCGTCCCATCTCTGTATGTATCTAATATCCTTTCATATGTGATACTGCCTGCTGAACTGTGCATCTAATCATGTCATGTGTGGTACTGTCTGCTAAGCTGTGTATCTAATCCTATCCTGTGTGATACTGTCTGCTGAACTGTGTATCTAACCATATTCTGTGTGATATTCTCTGCTGAGCTATGTATCTAATCCTATCCTGTGTGATACTGTCTGCTGAGCTATGTATCTAATCCTATCCTGTGTGATACTGTCTGCTGAGCTTTGTATCTAATATCCTATCTTGTGTGATACTGTCTGCTGATCTGTGTATTTAATCCTATCCTGTATGATACTGTCTGCTAAGCTGTGTATCTAATCCTATCCTGTGTGATACTGTCTGCTGAGCTTTGTATCTAATTCTATCCTGTGTGATACTGTCTGCTGATCTGTGTATCTAAATATATCCTATGTGATACTGTCTGCTAAGCTATGTATCTAATCCTATCCTGTGTTATACTGTCTGTTGAGCTTTGTATCTAATTCTATCCTGTGTGATACTGTCTGCTGAGCTTTGTATCTAATCCTATCCTGTGTTTACTGTCTGCTGAGCTGTGCATGTCGTTGTGTAGCCCTAGCCTAAGGATTCGTTCACACAAACGTATTTTGCGTTCCGTATATGGGCCGTTTTCTGTGTTCTGCGTACGGTCTGTATACGGAACCATTCATTTCAATGGGTCCGCAAAAGATGTGGACAGCACTTTGTGTGCTGTCCACATCAGTAGCTCCATTCTGTGGTCCCGCAAAAATTTTGCGGACAAGATTAGGCATTTCTATAATAGGCCTCCTGTTCCGTTCCGCAAATTGCGGAAGGCACACGGGTGCCCTACGTGTTTTGTGGATCCGCAATTTGTGGACTGCAAAAAAAGGCACGGTCGTGTGAATGAGCCCTTAAGCTGATTAACAGCAGTGAAGAAAAATGGCTGGGTTGTTATGGAAACCTGGAGTAGAATTGTGTGTATGTGGAGACTAAGGCCCCTTTCACACGGGCGGGACTTCTGCGCGGGTGCAATGCGTGAGGTGATTGCATTGCACCCGCACTGAATCGGACCCATTCAATTCTATGGGGCTGTGCACATGAGCGGTGATTTTCACGCATCACTTGTGCGTTGCGTTAAAAAATCGCAGCATGCTCCTCTTTGTGCGTTTTCCACGCAACGCAGGCCCCATAGAAGTGAATGGGGCTGCGTGAAAATCGCAAGCATCCGCAAGCAAGTGCGGATGCGGTGCGATTTTCACGCACGGTTGTTAGGAGACGAATGGGATGGGGACCCGATCTTTATTATTTTCCCTTATAACATGGTTATAAGGGAAAATAATAGCATTCTGAATACAGAATGCATAGTACAATAGGGCTGGAGGGGTTTAAAAAAATAAACAATAATTTAGCTCACCTTAATCCACTTGTTCGCGCAGCTCGGCTTCTTTTCTGTCTTCTTTCTTCAGGATCTGGGTAAGGGACCTGTGGTGACGTCACTGCGCTCATCACATGGTCCGTCACATAATCCATCACCATGGTGATGGATCATGTGACGGACCATGTGATGAGCGCAGTGACGTCATCACAGGTCCTATTCCTACTGCACAGCAAAGATGAAGACAGAAGAGAAGCCGGGCTGCGCAAACAAGTGGATTAAGGTGAGTTAAATTTTTTTTTTTTAACCCCTCCAGCCCTATTGTACTAAGCATTCTGTATTAAGAATGCTATTATTTTCCCTTATAACCATGTTATAAGGGAAAATAATACAATTTACACAACGCCTAACTCAAACCCGAACTTCTGTGAAGAAGTTCAGGTTTGGGTACCAAACATGCCGATTTTTCTCACGCTCGTGCAAAACGCATTAAAATGTTTTGCACTCGTGCGGAAAAATCGTGCATTTTCCCACGATGCACCCGCATCTTATCCGGGCCAAAAACATGACGCCCGTGTTAAAGAGGCCTAAGAGCCTGCGAGCTACTATTGGCTGATAAGGGACATGTGACCATGTGCATGGCTGTTGGGGGCTTTTATTGGCTAATGCAGGCTCATTTTTGGGGAATATCTCAGAAATGGTACGTCCTAGAGAGCCGAGAGCCGCTCTAAAACCTTCCCGGACACCTGATGTACCTGTGTGCCAAATTTGGTGAAGATCAGTCCAGTTGTTTGGTCGCGCATAAAGAAGAGATAGACATACGTCCAGAAAGACAGACGGACAGACAGAAACTAAATTTTATATATATAACAGATATCTCAATGTATACGTTAAATATATAGGGTAGAATGCTTCCTATATATACCAGAAGAGGGTCCTAGTTTATTAGGAGACCTTTATTTTAACTGTATTGGAAAATGAATCTAAGAACATATTCCAATACAGGGGGATCCCAGAAAAAATGCTGCCCAGTGTACCAGTATATACTGGGTTATATGTTCGCAGTATATATCAGAAGATTTTCCCAGTGTATACTAAGAATGTACACTATGCGGTGCATACAAAACCTTAGGCATTCACATGCCCAGTGTTGCCATTTTACTACATGCAATGTGTAATTAATCAGAAGATGAATTAATCAGTGATTTTGATACATTTTTAGGGCCCCTTCACATATGTCCAACAATTCGGCTCAGTTTCCCTCTGGCGTGGTGCAGAACCTGAACCCAGAACTCATCCTATAGTTTTCTAGGGGATCATTCATATACATCCAGTGATGCCCAATGTCAAATAGCACCAGCAGGAAGAAGGCTGCATGTTGCATTTTTCTGTCCGCCGCTATCGGCCTATAGACATCAGACCTGCACCGAATGCATAAACCACATATCAGTGGTGGACACAGCTAATGTATGGGTGCATCCAGCCTTAGCAGCTTTTGGAGTAAAATGGTCCAAAGTTTTAATTTTGCAATTTTTTTGCAAAGTTAATTTATCATTGCATTTCTATTCTGTAACGTATGTCATGTTAGTCTGTATTTTATTATATAAAACATATAAATATATAAACTATTTAAAAAAAAAAAAATATATATATATATATATATATACATACACTATATATATACTAGAATATACAGTACATACACTATATATATATATATACTAGAATATACATACACTATATATATATATATACTAGAATATACATACACTATATATATACTAGAATATACATACATTATATATATACTAGAATATACATACACTATATATATATACAGTATATATACTAGAATATACATACACTATATATATATACTAGAATATACATACACTATATATATATATATATATACTAGAATATACTATATATATATATATTGTACGCACACACATGTACACATTTACATGGGGTAGCCTTCATCATCTCATTTCTTATCATGTACAGCAATGACTCTCCTTACTCCCCTTATACCTACTGCCTGGGCTCCTGGCTTTTCAAGCAACACCCTGTAGTAGTGACATTCCAAAATAGACAAATAAACACTTTACCCTGCGAAGTAATGAAAGTATTCTGCAAAAAATAAATAAATATACAATACAGAAAAAAATATATGAAACGACAAAAAAATAAACAAACAAAAATAAAAAAGTTATATATATATATATATATATATATATATATATATATATATATATTAGTAATAAGAATTAGTAATAAGAATGTAGATGCATAGATCCTGTATGTATGTAGCTGCTCTCTGCAACCACATTAATTATATATAAGGCAGTTAAAAGCATTTTGAAGCTCCAGTGTATATACAAATAACAGGACCATAAAAATGTTTATGATATGAATATATCACTGAGGATAGAAAGTGTGTGGGGGAGGGGTGGTGCAGTAAATATTGCAATTATTGTGCAGGTAACTTGGGTGTAAAGGGCGGGGGGTCACATAAGGCAGGGCAGGTTCTATAAGTGACTGTGATTTATGGGTTTGGCCTGGAAGCACACATCAGATATTGAGACACCAGCATTAGACTGTTCACTAATTGGTGGAGTTCACTATTAGCATGATTTACTGTTATTAAAGTGATGATGTAGTCACTGTCTGCCCCTGACACCAGGAGGGGCCTCCAAAGTTGGTGTTAATTTTGGAAGATTAAGGGCCACTTCCCCTTAATGGTAACATAATAAAGCCATACAGCCCAAGCATACTTCATGGAAGGTGTCATGGATTCTGGTGGGATCCAAGGAGAGCTCCTGTGTGTACAGGTTCTTGTCTTCCTATATCAGTGTGATGTTTAGGGCTGTGTTGTGTGTATGGTTGTTGTGTGAGGTTTGGGAGTGGTGTCCCCAGGCCCCCTGGTCCAGGCACATATTATAGCTGTGGGCAGTAAGAGAGACTCTTTAGGCTGATCCCAGAGATAGATAAGGAGCCGCCTAAGCCCCAGCTCTGTCTAGACTGTGGACCTCACAAGTCAAACTTGTTTGGATTAGCCTTCAAGATCTCCCAACTGATCAGCAGCTCCTTCAGGAAGGGACAAGACACAGGCTGACACCCTATTTTCCTCTCCCCAGGGACTAGATTACTGGTACTGAATCCAGAGCCCTGGTGATTTAGGATGAAGACATTTCATGTGTGGGAATCAGGAGCTGATGACACTATCTCTTCAACTAAAGAGACCAGGGATTAAAGTCTAGTGAGTTATATACATGCACTGTATAGTGAGGCTGAAATGTGTGTGTATACAGGGTAGGAGAAGTGTGGAGGAGATATAGAAGTATTACATAGAGTATAGAGGCTGGAAGGTGCAGGCCTGAATTATATATAAAGTACAGCAGCAGTGAGGAGCAATTATAGACGTACATAGTGCATTGAGGCAGAGTGCAGAATTGTAACATATATATATATATATATATATATATATATATATATATATATAAAATGAAAAAAGAGATAGCAACACTCCAAAATTGCCAGGGGCAAAGTCCTTTAGTTGGATATGTACCCACAAGGTAAAAATAAAAAATGAACAAGGCATCACTCCAGTCTTGATGGCTGGATGGATCTTTAATACACCCAATGGGCATCAAGACTGGAGTGATGCCTTGTTAATTTTTTTATAATATATATATATATATCACTGCTATCTTTAATAGACTCTCTGTATGTGTCTGCGTATCTAACTATAAATGTATTGTTAATTTAACTAAAATTGAACTTGCAGTACATTGTATACATGACTTACTGCACAATGCACTGTATTGTTATAATCCCTACACTGAACTCTATCCATATAGCTTCTGTATATATATATATATCTAAAATCCACTAGACCTCAACAGTTTCTGCTCAGGGCACTTGTACTGGACTGCATACCTATAATTTAAGATCTGTAGTAAATATATCCATCAGTATTAGCCAGTGCCTTAGCTATATCTATATATCTACCTATATACCTATCTATACCTATATAGAGAGAGAGAGACAGAGAGATACAGACAGACATGTGTGTATATATATTACAGTATGACAGATAGATTATATATATATATATATATATATATATATATAGATGAGATACATGTATAGATAATAGATAGATTACACAGCCCTGCTCCTACTCTTCCTATAGTACAGTGAGACATATACCTATAATCTCCACATTATATATAATAATCCTGCACCTGCTTTATTTATCGGGAAACAAGGGAATAACACACAAAACACAACTAGATCTCTAGTCACACACAAGATTATGAACTAGAAGGAGAAATGCACAGATGATGATCAGGATGATGCGGATGATGGTTTTCCTATACAAAGCATATATGAACAGAACTGCAATTTGGAAAGCTTTTAGGTTATTCTTGTTAGTTGTATTATTCATGCGGCGCCCTGTATTGTAGGAGGAAAAGTAATAAATAAAAACCATCATAAATAAATAAATAAATAAAGTAATCCTCCCGGCAGAAGCCCACCTCACATAATGCGGGCCCCTGAAGCCAGGGAGGTGCAGAGCCCCCCCAGTACTGTGGCGCCTGTCACTCAGCTCTTATCTGCAGAGCTCCAATCTGCCACCATCAGTAAACAGGATTTACTTCCAGTCCTGGCAGCCCGGATTAACCCCTTCCCTGCTGCATCACAACACATCCGTTCCGGGGGAGGGGAGGGGGGGGGGGGGGGGGCGCAGACCCTCTAAACACTGCCCCAAGTCTTGTGTCACTGATGGATGGTCATATATGTAACGACTAGAACCAGAGTTTTCATTGTAATGCACACTATACTTATCCCTTGCAAAGAAACGCAGCTGCTGTGGAACTACAAGACCCAGCCGTCTGCACAAGACCTCTGTCCCCTAGCGGAAAATATCGTTTTTCAAATAAAATACTGAAACTACGGAATGCTATTGTTTTCACAGACAACACAAATGCTGATAATAATTGTGGACTGAAACAACCTATGTCGCTTCCGGTTGTAATAAAAAGCTCCTCTGCGCCAAACTTGAAATGTGGCAGAAAATAACGCATTTGTGGCAGATTTTCGGGCAGATATATATTTTTTTTTTACAGAAATAGGAGCCGAACACTAAATACATGTCATCTACTATACTGATGTTTTTTTTTTTTTGTTTTTTTGTTTTTTACTGGATATGTCGCATTAGAAGGCGAAAGTCTCACCATGCCCGCTGAGAACAAAAGGCTAAAAAATGTAGTAGAAGTAAATTGGTAAAATGACTATAAAAAAACAGTGCAAGTATTTTTACCGCAGCTGCGTCATTTTAGAAAGCAGGAAGGTTCGGGTTGGCCATATGGGCGCCTCTATTATTACAGGATAACGTTGTACCTAGCTATGTACAACAGGCTTCCAGAAAGGCGAGAACAAAATAGATGAAAATGAAAGAATCCTATTAGAAATAGCATGAAAATCTGGAGGAAATACGGCACTGACACGCACCCCTCTCTGCTAGGTCACTGCGGCTACATGTCTACCTTTCTACCTGATGCATTTGCATTGAATAAAACATAACAAAAAGAAAGCAAATCCTTACAGAAAAGCGGAGGGAGAAATATTCTATTATGAAAACACAAGAACGTTTCTAAATAAACAAGAAAAACATTGTATCCGGGAGAAAACCTGGAAAAACCTGAGAACCGCAGCCATGAAGAGGAACAGCAACTAAAGTCTAGCTGAAGAATATTTACAAGTACACCAGTACTATCTATCTATTATCTATCTATCTATCTATCTATCTATCTATCTATCTATCTATCTATCTATCTATCTATCTATCTATCTATTATCTATCTATCTATCTATCTATTATCTATCCATCTATTATCTATCTATCTGTCTATCTATCTATTATCTATCTATCTATTATCTATCTATCTATTATCTATCTATCATCTCATATTTATCTAATATCTGTCATATCTATTTAGCTATCTAATATATATTTATCCATCTTACATCTATCTATTTAATATCTATCATTCTATTTATCTAACATCTATGTATCTAACTTATATCTATTTATCTATCTATCTAGCTATCGATCTAATTAGGGAAGACAAATAGATAGATAATATATAGATAGATAGATAGATAGATAGATAGATAATAGATAAATAGATAGATAGATAGATAGATAGATAGATAGATAGATAGATAGATAGATAGATAGGTGCCATAATAAATAGGTGTATCTTTGTTTCTACATTTTTATCACCCACTTATCTTTCTTGTACTGATATTTCTCTCTCTATATACAGTAACTATCATCTATCTATCTTTGAATAATGGTCTGAAAAGGGAATTTGGGAGAAACATTTCCTGTTCCTGCACCTATTTTTGAACTAATCACAGAATAAAAGAGAAAATACATTTGGCAATAAAACTCCTATCTAGATATATTTCTAATTGTGCTTTTCTCTGCAATAGATTTAGGCAATTGATAGTTCTCCAGATACTGCAAAACTACAAGTCATAGCTTGTGCTGCCAAACTACACCAAGCTGAAACTGTACAACAGGAGGAACCAAGACTGAGCAGAAGCCAGAGATCTACTGGAGAAGAGAGGAAAAACCGAAATACAGCTGAGGGGAAGAATGGTGAGCACACACTGTGACGAAGACACCTGACTCTGCTGTGACCAGTAACCACACTGTGGTCTATACACAGTGCTAGAACAAATAGCAGCTCAATGGCTGCTTTACCCATTCTTTACTGAAATAACATAAATATACAGAGGTAACAAAGCTCCAGATTGTCCAATTGGCATATGGAAATGTGTACACACGCACAGTACAAGATAGATGAATAGATAGATAGATAGATGATTGATAGATAGATAATAGATAGATAGATAATAGATAGATAATAGATAGATAGATAGATAAATAATACATAGATATCAGATGGTTTGAACTATTTTCTTCAAGAAAAAAAGAAAAAGAATAGCTAAATATATATATATAATATATATGTAAACAAGAGATGGATGGATGAAGGATGGATAGATAGATAGATTAGATAGATAGATAGATAGATAGATAGATATATTAGATAGATAATACATAGATATCAGATGGTTTGAGCTATTTTCTTCAAGAAAAAAAATAAAGAAAATAGCTAAAAATATCTGGATATTAGAATAAGAGATGGATTCGTGGATTAAGGATGGAAAGATAGAAAATACATCAGATGATTTGAACTATTTTCTTCAAGAAAAAAAGAAAAAGAATAGCTAAATATATATCATATATATGTAAACAAGAAATGGATGGAAGGATGGATGGCATAAGTATAGATAGATAGATAGATAGATAGATAGATAGATAGATAGATAGATAGATAGACAGACAGATAATATGTTATATGACCCACAAAAAATCCACCTTGATATATGGAAGACAGAACAGACTCATTGCTGGGGAGATGTCTAGCAGGGTCACCACCATTGAACACACCCTGTACATGGCAGTTTCTACATGTGGCCATTTTATTTTCCACAATGTTAAATAGGAAGAGACAACAACAAACACACAAGACAACACGTAATTCATAGAGACCACCATACAAACAGGATTTTCTTGGTTTTCTTTCTTTTACTTCAGCAAACCAAAAAATATATTCAAATAACATGAAAAGTGGCAAAAGTCTTTCGACAATAAATAATAAATTATTTTATAATTTCTGCAATGCAATAATAGCAAACAAAAAAAATTCCCTTTCTCATCATTTCCAGAGAGAGAACAGTCTTTTAGAACCAATAATAATAATAATAACTATACACATCTTTGGGGATGGGGGGAGAAATAAGTTCATGTCTCTTTCAGAATCACACACGATCCAGAGAGGCCTGTGGCAGAATAGAGGTATACCTTGTTGTTGCTGCAATGCTTCCAAGAGTTGGATGTTGGAAAAATAAAATAAGAGTAATATTAAAAGGCAAGTAAAAAAAAAAAAAAAGTAAGCAATGCTTTTGTTGTATTTTTGGACTTCTTGTTATGAGGAGGGGCATCTCAGAAACAGTTACATGCTATGTGAGGCCTGCATACAGCTCCTCTGGTTATAGTCAGTTGAGAACACTGCAACCCAATGGCTCCACCTGTAATCCTCCATGATGATCCCTCCAAGTCATCCTCCATGGTCTGCAGCCTCATCCTCCACTGGAGCTCCTGTTTGGCAAGGCAAATAATAAAGTGATGTTCCACAGATAAGCAGCACCATTTAGATCTTCTCTGCTATCTTCCCATCTTGGTCTCTTGTTGTGAGATGTAAGACTACATTATTCACATATGTTGTTGGAGATCCACAGATATAAATCCTCTAGGCCTTGGTCCTGGACTGGTGGTGGTAATGCTCCTATGCAACCATTTTTTTTGGATACTGTTCAATCCTAGTAAGATCCCATGATTGTCTTCACAGTGTTGCTACCATGCCATCTTCACCAGATGGTCTCTATGCATCAGATGGACTATCCTGGGTGCTCTGGTGCATTAAGCTGGGTCATCAAATACTTTATTGAAGTCCAAGCCAATATATGTCCCTTTTTTTTTGGTAATACAAAAAAAGAGGGGTTGGGTTGGGAGACCATAGAGTTCATTCCCAGATCTCATGCCTCGATTGGGCTTGCTACCATGCTGTTTGGGGTATCTGGGAGCTGGGAGGACATGGAGGCCACTTCACTTCCAGTAGAATTGGAACCTGGACCACCTTCTGAAAAATTAACCTGCGAGAAACAGGTCTTCAATTAGAAGCAGGACAAAAGAAAAAGAGTGTGAAAGGCATTTCCAGACACAAAATCATAACATCAACATCTACAGATAGATATTCTGTATGAGGAGTACTGGCCTGTAACATGGAACTACAAGGACCAGCATGCAGGTCTATGGCTACATGGCTATGCAGTAGGTATGACTACTATACATTTTTTGCTGTAGTATGATGGAAGACACAGGTAATGCAATTTGAAATAATTGTATATTCTGTGTGTATATGCATTTTGGCCTAATTATTTCAAATGCAAAATCTTTTTTTATTAAGCAATGCATTATAATATAATGTAATATTACACAAGATCCCATATGGTATTTTACTGTATGTCTATGTAGGACAATTCTCCCACAAATGTCCTCAGCCTGAGAAAAATGAGCAGCACTCACCAGTTGCTGGAAGGCCGGCTGATCAATGTCACTCTGCAGGGCAAAGTCACTGAGGACCTTCCAAGGGGGCTGGTAACTTTGCACTTCTACTGGGTTTGCTTGTAATCCACCGTCGTGTCTTTCGGGACTGGAAGCCACCATAGGGGTCCCTGTCATCCCTTGAATATTCTGTAATGACAGGACATTGCATTGTAATTACTGCACAGTCAGAACAATAAAACAATAGAGACCGTCTGGCAGTCCATGCAGGCATCAAAGAAAGGCACAAACCTCACTGACCAGGGCCAACCAACCATTCTAGATCATGTACAACTTATAGGATAATTCACTGACCAGGACCAACCATTCTAGATCATGTACAACTTATAGGATAATTCACTGACCAGGACCAACCATTCTAGATCATGTACAACCTATAGAATAATTCACAGCCACTGTAACCTGCAACTTACAGAAAGGCTCTGCAATATCAAGCTTTTTGTCTATTCTACATTGAATAGGAAGCAAAAGGTAATATAATACACTAAAATACACTGTAAAGGCTATAGCATACCAAAGATAAAATGCAGCACCATACTAAGAATATCATATGCTGGGTATTATATAATCCCCACGTCATATGTGTACTACTGAAAATGCTGCACTGTGTCAAACAGCAGAGATACTATGCAATATGAGGCCTCCTGCACACAACCGTATGGCTTTTTCAGTGTTTTGCGGTCTGTTTTAAACGGATCCGTTGTTTCATTTTTTGTTTCTGTTCTGTTTCCGTTTCCATTCAGTTTTTCCATATGGCATATACAGTATACAGTAATTACATAGAAAAAATTGGGCCGGGCATAAAATTTTCAATAGATGGTTCCGCAAAAACGGACGGAAGACATACAGATGCATTTCCGTATGTGTTCTGTTTTTTTGGCTTGAATGGAGCAACGGAACGTGATTTGCGGGCAATAATAGGACATGTTCTATCTTTCAAAGGAACGTAAAAACGGAAATACGGAAATGGAATGCATACGGAGGACATTACGTTTTTTTTGCAGAACCATTGAAATGAAAGCTTCCGTACACGGACCGTATACGGAACTAAAAAAACGGCCCGTAAACAGAAAAAAAAAACGTTTGTGTGCAGGAGGCCTAAGGTTATACTGTCTATCTATTATCTATCTCATATCTATTATCTATCTATCTAATATCATCTATATAATATAATATCTATCTATCTAATATTTAATCTATCTATTTATCTATCTATCACATGCATATGGTAATACCATGCTGCCCTATACAACATTTATGGGTGCTATGGCATGCACTGTTATGTTATACAATAATACAATTCTTCCACATACAACCATATGCCATATAATACCAAATCACATAATGAACTATACTGGTATAAAATGCATTCAATAATGAACACTCTTTGGTAACGCAACACAAAATACCAAACTATAATATACAAAACTGTATTTGCTAAATAATGGAGCAGTGGGGATAATTTTAATATGGAGCTGTAATGACCAACAATAGAAGATTCTATTAGAAATATAATAACAGTAGAAGTATTAGTATTAGTAAAAGAATAAGTAGTAGTAGTAGTAATAGAAGTAGTAATAAAAGTAGTAGTAGTAGTAGTAGTAGTAGTAGTAGTAATAATAATAATAATAATAATAATAATAATAATAATAATAATATCATGCATTTATTGTGGAAATTAAAATTAGAAAAAATATAAAGGTGCAGATAAAATGTTAAAAATGTATATCTTGCCATACACAGCTCAGCATGCTAGAACACAAGGAAACAGACAGGCACAGGTCACATCTCTTCAGCTCTTTTTACAGTTCATATCACCAAGAAAGGAAATATTTTAATATCATATCAATGATCATTTTGCAGCAATGCAAAAAATAAAAATAAATAAACTCTATCCTTTTATATAATGCAAATAATTTTTGTTTGTTTGTTTGTTGCTTTGTATGCTAAGAATAAAGCAGTTAATAAGAAGTTCCACTATTGCCTTGTACAATGAGACCTGACTACACACTACGAATGACACATTGTGGGGAGCGCCCCCTGTGGGTGAGGTCTCCACTTACCGTTTTGTCGTTGGGTTGCTGTTGCGAGAGCTGTTTCATCAGTATGCTTCTCTTCTTGTCTTTACATCTTTTATTTTGGAACCAAACCCTGATGACTCTGGGGCTGAGGCCGGTCATCTCCACTAACTGTTCCTTCATGAGGGCATCAGGCCTGGGGTTGGCAGCATAGCAGGTCCTCAAGGTGTGAAGCTGTTTCTCATTAAGAACTGTCCTGACCCGGGTGGTCTTTTCTGGCTGTTTGTGGACGTGGGGTCGGAGGGCTGGCTGCCGGGCAGAAATGGGCTCTGCTGTAAAAGGAAAGAAGGAATCGGTCTTAAGATAACTCAAAAAATATTAGTAAGATTACTGTTATTTCATGCCTTTTATTTTCTAAGCCCATATTAAAAGCAAATACTGTGCTCCCCATTGGCAGTGCCATACAGGGGTATGTGACGCTAAAAAATACATGTAAGAATGTATCTGGATGAAATAATGTATAAATGTAGGAAACAATGTTTCAATACGAAATACACTGCAGTATATATCAACGGCAAGTCATCTAAAAAGTTTCCTAATAAAACATCTGTAGAATATTACATTCTGTCCATGTGTCATCTATGAGAATCCACCAAAATACAGCAAATAACTATCTGCCTGTATGTAATACACTGCACTATCTCAACCTGAAATTTAGAATGTAAAGCATAGCAATATGCAATATACACCTCTCATGTATCAGTATACAGCATGTGTCCATGTGCAAAACGAAAGCTATCTGTGTAATAGAAGCGATGTGCAATCTGACAATACAGAATACACTACAATGCATCTACCTGTAATACAGCACATTATATCTATGGGAAATCTAGCAGAAATCACCAATAAACAGCAAATAACCACGTGTCTTTATGTCATGGACTGCCCTATTACAAATGTATCAGTTTAGAATGTAAAGTGTATCAATATGCAATATACACCTCTCATGTATCAGTATACAGCATGTGTCCATGAGCAGTCAATTATAAATGTGCAACTATACAACTATAATATATTAGGACAATATGCAATCTAGTAAAGTGTAACAACACAGAATACACTACAATGTATCTACCTGTAATATAGCACATTATGTCTATATGAAATCTACCAGAATCCATCCATATACAGCAAATAACCATGTGTCTGTATGTAATATAGCATATAGGAAATCTATCAGAATAACCATGTGTCTGTATGTTATAGACTGCAATATCACAAGTGTATAACATGCAATATATGCAATGCAATATGCAATATCTACCTCTCATGTACAGCAAGAATCCATATGCAATCATTTAAAAAGGTGCAAAAAAGAAAGTGCAATATTAGTGCAATAAAGTGTCATAAAGTGTAGCAATACAGAATGCACTACAGTCTATGCAGTGTATCCAGCTGTAATGTAGCACATTATGTCCAGGAGTAAAGTACAAGAAATAAGGTATCAGTAATGGACTGCAATGTAAAGTATATCAATCTGCAATATACTTCAGCATGTGTCCATATGCAATCATGCTGCAAAAAAAAAAAAAACTGAAATAATGTGCAATATTACAGCAATATGCCAGGTACAGAATCCTCTACAATGTCTCCCCGTGTAATACAGGTCACACTACATGGATATGGAAATGAAGCACAATACATTCCCAGGTATTCTGCCTGTACCCTTGACTTATGGTTGGCTGCAGCAGAGAAGCCCAGGCCTCCACATGAGTGTAATTATTGACTCTGGAGGCACATACTTTCACAAAACCTTCTCTGTGGAGCATGCCTAAATAAATAGGACATCAGACATGAGTGTGTGCCCCTGGTGCTGCTATCAGAGGTGCTATTCACAGGACTGCTACAAGCTGATAGAAAATACAATAACTATAGGCAAACACTGGGTCTCCTTCAATATTGTGCTAAGCTGATAAGATCCGACCATAAAGTGCAGCACATGTGCAGTGTTTGCTGGAGATACAGTGACTTTCAGCTCAGTAGAGCAGAGCTGGATGTGACTTTCAGCTCAGGGCCGGGTGCATGCAGTGCCAGGCAGGTAGGGCAGGGGCCTCCCCCCACCCACTCCTGAGGTATTTAGTAGATTTGGTTAAATGTATCCAATCTCCCTTCAATTAGTCAGAAATGGGCTGGAAAATGTCCTTTTCGGATTATAACAAGCAGTTTATCCAGACTCTGCTATGTGATCCTTGTGCTGGAGTGTGCACCCAGGAGCCCCCCTGCAGGCACAAGGTACCCCCATGTCATGAAGAAGAAGAAGATGATGAAGAAGAAGAAGAAGAAGACTGCTCCATCACTTGAGCTGCTGCAATTACTGGAGATTAGCTTGTTGACAGTTTAAAATTACAGTCTAAGGATCTGCATTCATTCCTCAAGTCCATCCTGATATACAGCTGCTGGGGGAGGGGGTGACCCCACCCCTAAATATAACCCGACCCAACAGGGGGGGCATCAGGGCTGCTGGGTTATTAGCATGGGGGGTAATGATGAGGCCAAACCTGCACTTAAATAATAATTATATACATGTGAGAGAAAGAAGAAAAGAAAGAAAGATAAATAAATAAATAAAAAGAGAGAAATAAAAATAAATAAGATAGATAGACTCGATGATAGGTAGATATAGAATGTCTCCATTCTAGGTTCTCTGTGCAGCACAGTGGGGGGCTCAGTACCTGCCATCTGCAGGGGTCGGCCGGCGGGGTGCAGCGGGCTGAGCGGGTCGCTGGCCCCGAGGCTGGCCCGCTCCACTACATCATGGTCCGCCCGGCAGAACAGTCCGTCCTCCCGCAGAGCGAACTCGTCCCCGGGGATGAGCTGGCGGCTGCAGGCCACGCAGCGGAAACACTCGATGTGGTAGACCTTGGAGCGGGCGCGCATCACGAAGTCGTTCTTACTGAAGCCCAGCGAGCACTTGGCGCACTTGATGCCATACAACCTGCGGGCACAGGAGGGGTCAGTCACATGGGAGACAGTGGGCACCACAGGACAACACACACACAGTACCTGGATCTATCTGTCCATCCACCTACCTTCCTCCCAGGCACACCTACCTCATGTACAACAGATCTACAGATAATATTACACATAGAACATTAAGGATCCAGGATTAAACTTTAGTCTAAAATCTCGATGAATCCTAAAAACCTATATTATTATTAATTTATGGAGAAGGGTATAGTGTCTGGACCATAAAATACATAGGGTTTATAGATATATATATATATATATATATATATATATATATATATTACTTATTATTATTATTATTATTTTCCTGGATGCGCTCTAATTCTAACTTTTGCCATTTACTATTATTTCTTACATTTTTTTCTTACTAACCCGACAGAGAAATGTCAGGGATCTATTCTACAAATCAGAAACTCGCCCGATTCGTTAACATTGCAATCGTGAATTAGATCTGGCAGAAAGCTATTATTTTGGGGCTTTTCTTGTTATCGCTAAAAATACAGGATAATTAAAAAAACAAACAAAAAACAAAACAAAACTGCGGCTCCTCCTCGGTGACACAGAAGGGACACAACCAGTTCTGTCTCTTTATCAGTTCGCAGATTTTCAGGGGAGGAAGGAAGCAGTTCCCCATTATCTAAATATCCCAATTGTTTGTCGGCAGATGATGAGCAATTTGATCTGTTCTGTCAAATTCATCAGCCGAGATAAGATAAGAGATAAGGGGGAGGGGGAGGGGGGCATCCACTAATTACCTGCATCTATATATATAATGTATGTATAGTATAAAGTATATATAGCATAATATATATAGTATAATATAGGGACGGTATATATAGTATCTATATTATGGTAAAGTTTTTATTAAATACAATATTTTATGAATATAAAATATCGATTAGATTAATTCAGAAGCAAAAAATAATAAATGTATGATCATCAAAAAGTAAATATTGTGAAAATGCCAGACACATGCAATCCAATAATGTCTGGCTGCCGGGCCCCACCTACCTGATGTAGTCCCGTTTACAGTAAGTCTTCCCGTCCCTGACGAAGCAGGTGCAGGTCTCGTCCAGGTACTGGTTGCACTCGGCGCACTTCAGGCAGGCGGCGTGCCACTCCAGGTCCGGGGACACCCGCAGGATGTACTGGTCGTGGATCTGATTGCCGCAGCCGACACACAGCGACATCAGCCGCTTCTCTGCAAGGGAAGGTACAGGTGTGAACGGCGGCTGACGGTGCGGTATGTCAGGTATAATCAGGGGGTGCACATGAGGGGTCTCCTCTTCTGGAGGCTGCAGTGTGAGGACGGCGGCGGAGATTATAGCAATAAATGTCAAATAAGCTTCAATGTTAAGTTTTATAGGAAATAATAATAATAATGATAATACTAAAAATAATAATAAATGACAGTCATATTATGACACCAATATTGGCGGTGCACTGGATGATATATATATAGTATATTTCTAGGTATACAGTTCTAAACAATATAAAAAACTAAATATGTAAATATACACTGCACATAGACTTAAACATACACACACACTACACATAAACATATACACCACACATATATACTACAGATATACACTGCACATATAAACTACACATTTACACTGCACATATACACTACACATATATACTACACATATACACTGCACATAAACTTAAACATACACACACACACTACACATAAACATATACACCACACATATATACTACAGATATACACTGCACATATAAACTACACATTTACACTGCACATATATACTACACATATACACTGCACATATACACTGCACATATAAACTACACATATACACTGCACATAAACTTAAACATACACACATACACTACACATAAACATATACACCACACTTATATATATTACACATATACACTGCACATATAAACTACACATATACACTGCATATAAACTTAAACATACACACACACACTACACATAAACATATACACCACACTTATATATACTACACATATACACACACACAAACAAACATACACACATGCACTACACATATATACAATACACACAAATACATACACTACACATAAACACACACATACACACAATAACACATACACTACACACACATACACATAGAGTACACACACTGCACTTGGATCTGCCCTTTGCCCTCACTACAATCAGTGGCTACCACTTGCCAGGCAGAGGAGGGCACACTTCCACAGCAGACATGCAGGGCAGCCCCTGCCCACTGGCCAGGCTGAGAGGCTCTGCACACAGCACCCAGGCACAGTGACAGCGGGCAGAGTGCACACATGGGGAAGCAGACAGGCATGGTATAATAATAGTAGATGGTGTTCTTACTTTTTGGAGGGTCTCCCATGTCTCCCATGTCTGTGAGTGGGTGCAGGGTCCACAGTGTGATGGTGTCAGCTTGCAGGGCACCCAGGCTTAGGTGGAGGAGGGGTGCTGGGTGCAGGAGCCCCGGCTGCAGTGCTGCCTCTGATGCTGCTGGACTCAGTGCTGATCACACACTCTCTTCCTTATCTCTTTACTCAAACTTCTCTGCTCCAACTCAGCTCAATCTCCATTGGTGTGACGTAGGGCGAGGTGACGTCAGCGCTGCCCGCGGCTGATTGGCTGAGCCCAGCACCCAGCAGCTGGCCTTATTATCACATTACAGGTCCTGGAGCCACTACGGGACCCCTCCCCTCCACTCACAGCCGGCGAAAGGGTTAACGGCCACCCCCCTGAATGAAAGCAGCTTTACAACACGGCACCTAAGGAGTTAACCCCGTATACTCCACACACATAGTATCCGACATCACAGGCAGATATGGAGGTCTCCTACTGACAGATGTACATCACTGCTGAGTCTATCTGTATCTATTATCTATGTATCTGTTTTATCTGACATTTCTTTCTTTCCTTCATCTATCTATCTATTATCTATCTATCTATCTATCTATCTATCTATCTATCTATTATCTATCTATCTATCTATTATCTATCTATCTATTATCTATTATCTATCTAATATCAATCTATCTATCTATAATCTATCTATCTATCTATCTATTATCTATCTATCTATCTATCTATCTATTATCTATCAATCATCTATCCATTATCTATCTATTATGTAATATCCATTATCTATCTATCTATCTATCTATTATCTATCTATCTATCTATCTATCTATCTATCTATCTATCTATCTATTATCTATCTATCTATCTATTATCTATCTATCTATTATCTATTATCTATCTAATATCAATCTATCTATCTATAATCTATCTATCTATCTATCTATTATCTATCTATCTATCTATCTATCTATCTATCTATTATCTATCAATCATCTATCCATTATCTATCTATTATGTAATATCCATTATCTATCTATCTATCTATCTATCTATCTATCTATCTATCTATCTATCTATCTATCCATCCCATATTTATCTATCTATTATCTATCTATCTATCTATCTATCTATCTATCTATCTATCTATCTATCATACACGGAGGTCATCTGCAGTCCTTCTGTCTGTGTCCATCAGTCTAGGTGGCCAGTCTCAGGAGCAGACAGCAGGTCCCTGACAAGTCTTTGTGGACTTTAGGCCATGAACTGCTTCCGTCTTACTTCTCCCACAGACAATAGAGGTGACCACTGACCTCTTCAGCGTTTGTTTGCTCAAGATTTTCACAGTCGGTTATATGAAAAGTCTGAGAATTAAAATGTTCCTAAAAATAAATAATAACAAACTGGAACATTTGTGTCTTTTAATAAAATAGTGTCCAGGAGCAGAGGCTGCACATGTGTGATACATTGTGTGGACCATACTGTCCACTACATATGAAGCTCCAAGACATAGAAAATGATTTCTGCCTGACCTTAGAGGAGATAGATAGATTATGTACAAATATAGATATTAGATTGATTGATTTGATATAAAAAAGATAAGTTATATACATAGATAGATATTAGATAGATAGATGGATATAATTTTAGTATCCATGTAGAAATGATCTTTTTTTTTAATCTATCTATCTATCTATCTATCTATCTATCCATCTATTTACTAAATATCTATCTGTATCTATCTATCTATCTATCTATTATCTATTTGTATCTATCTATTATCTATTATCTATCTATCTATCTATCTATCTATCTATCTATCTATCTATCTATCTATCTATCTATCTACCTGTCTTTCTATCCATCATCTGTGATACCCTGCTTCTGCTGAGGCCCTGGCAGTCTATTGCTGCCCATGTGTCTGCTCTCTTTTTGGAAGCCACTCCAGATTGGGATTCTTGTGGTGAACATCAACCTGGTGATTAACAATTTAGACAATATTTCCAGGATTGGATCACAACAGCGACCTCTTGTGTTCACTTTGGAAATGAGCCAATTATGATAATGCGGACACGTTCTCCGGCCTTTGTGTAGTTCTCAGATGTCTCCTCATACAATACTTTCACTGTGATCAAAGCTGCTCCCCCTCGTTTTAAAACCTAAGACTACACAATTGGAGCCATTGCATGGTAGCAACCAGTGAGGCATCATGTGATCTGTTGTCTCTCTGAAGCTGTAGGACTACAAATCACAGTATGACTGGCACATAGAAAATGGGAGTCAATTTTAAAATCAATATTGATTTTGTTTTAATTCTCCATACACTTAATAGTAATGCATATACACTGGACCACATATCCTAAAGACTGTATAGAAGCTCAGGTCCACCTGATATACTGCTGTTAGGGGGGGCTTCAGTAATAGTCATTATCTATCTATCATCTATCTATTACTTATCTAGCATTATATATCTAACTTATCGTTATATGTGTACATATAGATCATCTGTATCTAATCTAACTTTTCTATGTCTATCTGCATATCAAATATCTATCTATCTACTATCTATCTATCTATCTATCTATCTATTATCTATCTTCTATCTCTCTATCTATTTATCTATCTATCTATCTATCTATCTATCTATCTATCTATCTATCTATCTATCTATCTATCTATCTATCTATCTAATCATGGATGACTAGAAGTAACTAGCACACCTACTGCACACTTACTACCATGGGCACACAGTTGCCAGTCTGCAGTACAAGTTATGTTATTAGACTGCAGATCACAAGGACAAATGCTTGGCACTGGGCTGGCAGTGGTGTTGGCATTGGTGAGTGTGATGCAGTCTCAGAGAGGGAGGGGGTAGTAGTTCCCGCCCAGCCTGTCTTGTATTAGGAGGGGAGGGCAGCCGGTATAGTCCCCAGCTCCCCTGTGCATGTACAGGAGGCACTGCCATCAGTCTGAGCTGAGTAGGAAGGAGCCAGAACCCAGGGATGACTGCTACATTCGGGATCACTGGAAGCAATGGTCATGAAGTGGGATCTGGACTGGGATATGCAGCTCATCATGTGCAGGAGACCGCGGGCATCAATGATCTGACCCCAGTAGGAGACCAGGCACAGCTTCATACATGTACAGTGTGCAGGGGGTGTATGTAAAGTACACCTCCTCTAGTATTACTATTAGGAGCATTAGCTGTAGTAATAATAAACACAATACAAGAGAGATGTGGAGAGAAAGAAAAGGGGTAGAGAGTGAATACATGTGAAAACTATAGAGGAGAGAAAGAAACAAAGAAAAGAGAGAAATGGAGAGAGCATGACAGAAATAGAGAGGAGAGAAAGAAACAGAACTGTAGATAGAATGCGAGAGAAAAATATAGGGGAGGAAGAGAAGAAAGAATGGAGAGAAATACAGATAGTGAATGACAGAGAAATATAAAGGAGAGGAAAATAGTGAGAGACAGAGCGTAAACAAAAGAATAAGAAAAGAAAGAAGGAAAGAAAAGAGAGAAATATAGAGAGCAAATAATAGAGATAGAGAGGAGGGAAAGAGAGAGCAAGAAAGAAAGATAAAAATTGTAGATAGAATGAGAGAAAAAAAATATAGAGGGAGAAGGAGAGGGGAGAGAAAGATACAATGAAAGATAGGGAAAAAGAAAGAAAGAATAAAAGAGAGAAAGAAAAAAAAGGGAAAGGTAGAGATTAAATGATGACAGAAATATGGAGGAGAGAGAGATGAAAGAAAGAAGGAAAGAAAGAAAGAGAATAGAAATGCAGATAGTGAATGGCAGAAATATAAAGGAGAGGAAAATAGTGAGAGACAGAGCATAAACAAAAGAGTAAGAAAAGAAAGAAAGAAAAAATCATAAGTGATTAAAGAGAAACATGTAAAAGCAACAAGAGCAGCAATACTGATCATAGAAATAATAAGAGAAGGAAGAAGAATAAAAAAAAAATACAAAAAAGAGGAGGAAATGAAATACAAACAGGGAGGGAAACAATACAAGGGAAAGAGCGGGGACAATAGAGGAGCTACAGAGATAGACTCTGTTCACACTCAGGATTCTGTCAGGACTTCTCAGTGGATTTGTGCTTAAATTCGGATAAAGTTCTCTCTCCATTTTGCAGCCCATAGAAGTGAACGTTGTGTTCCCCAGTCACATGTTCTGGACACAATAGTAATAATAAATGTGAGACATATTACACAGTCTGCCGCTCATCACTTCTATGGATTCCACGTGGAATATCCATGGCCTTAATTCACACTTGGATCTGCGGATTTCTGCTCCTGGTAAAATACCAGTTGGATTTGCAACAGGCAAACGCTGAACATGTGAAGAAGCCTCCAGAGATGCAGGAGGAGATAGAAATAATACCCGTGTCCATCCCTGACCAGAAGAAGGAGAAGTTCAGCCTCCTCCTCCCTGCACCGACCATCAGCCCGGACAGGACATCAGTCACCGGCCATTACTCAGGTGTCCGGCCTTAATCTCATGATCGGAGGAATGGACCTCATCAGCAGCAGCAGCAGCAGCACATGTATCAGCAGGACCTGCTCTTTAGAATATTGAGAACTAAATCTGCTCAGTCTGAAAGGATTACACCAAGTCCAGAAGAAGGAGAAGCCCCGACTAATCTCAGCCATTCCCCCAACTAAATATATCAGTATATATATATATGTGTCTCCAGCCATCTGATGTCTACATATCTTCTATCTGCTTATCTATCTATTATCTATCTATCTATCTATCTATCTATCTATCTATCTATCTATCTATCTATCTATCTATCTATCAATCTATCTATCTATCAATATATCTATCTATTATCTATCTATCTATTATCTATCTATCTGCTTATCTATCTATTATCTATCTATCTATCAATATATCTATCTATTATCTATCTATCTATTATCTATCTATCTATCTATCTATCTATCTATCTATCTATCTATCTATCTATTATCTACCTATCTATCTATTATCTATCTATTATCTACCTATCTATCTATCTATCTATCTATCTATCTATCTATCTATCTATCTATCTTCTATCCATCTATTATCTATCTATAATCTATCTATTATCTATCTATCTATCTATCTATCTATCTATCTATCTATCTATCTATCTATCCATCTATTATCTATCTATCTATAATCTATCTATTATCTATCTATCTATCTATCTATCTATCTATCTATCTATCTATCTATCTATCTATCTATTATCTATCTATCTATAATCTATCTATTATCTATCTATCTATCTATCTATCTATCTATCTATCTTCGATCTATCTATTATCTTTCTATTATCTATCTATCTATCTATCTATCTATCTATCTATCTATCTATCTATCTATCTATCTATCTATCTTCTATCCATCTATAATCTATCTATCTATCTATCTATCTATCTATCTATCTATCTATCTATCTATCTATCTATCTATTATCTATCTATTATCTATCTTCTATCTATCTATCTATCTATCTATCTATCTATCTATCTATCTATCTATCTATCTATCTATCTATCTATCTATCTATCTATCAATCTTTATTCACATCTACTCCTTGGGAGATTTCCTCCAGAAGTGCCCCCCAGATATACATGTCCATGCACATGAGGTAGCTCACAGTCTGGAGGCCACCATACACATCAGATGTCAGTTAAACCTGCCTACATTGGTGGTTTCTACCAATTCCTGTCTAATGTGTGTGACCAACCTTAGACTGTGAGCCGCAGGAGGGACAGACACCTATATGAGTATTGGCCTTCTCCGTCTACTGTCAGAGTTCCCCACATATTGGGAATAACCTGGTTCAACCAGCAGAAGGCTTCTCTTTTCTTCCAGGAGATAAGTGTTTCACAGTCCATTTGGCCAATCCCAATATGTATGTTTATGGGTGAGTCCTGCAGGTCATGTTAAAGGAATGCGTATACATGCTGACTCTATCAGTGTAGACTGTCATACCTGCGGCTGGATAACATCACCACTTTAGATTGTAAGCCCTTTTGGCAAACACCTTTTTGACCTTTTGATTTTGTGGTCGAGTACCATGGTCCTTGTCCCTGTTGGTGTAGGTATAGTTACAAACATGTGGTGAAGGTGACCTAGACAATTCAGTACAGTTTGTTAATAATGTTACAGCGCCACTTGTGGTTAGACACAGATCACAAGCTCCTGAGGACAGCATCATGGGCTGAGGGCTAGAAGACTACATTGGGGGATGTGTGGAATGGTCCTGTTCAGGTAAGTTAAACTTTTGGAATACATGAAGCTCCCGCTACATAGTCTGTTAGAACGTCACATCTCGTGGACCATTTCTATCCATGTTATAAACCAGATTTTTTAGGATAGTTGTAAATGTGACCCGTTGTACCCGAACAAAATGTGGGAGATCCGATAGCCCGAATAGCACAGAAGGGAATTAAAGGGGTATTTCCATGTGGGACATTGACAGCATATTGGTAGGATATGCCATGAATGCCAGATGTAAGACCTGTTCCTATCACCAAAATGGGACCCCCGAAGTGAAGAGGTAGCAGCCGCACATGCACAGCCACCCTCGGTTCACTGCTATGGGAGTTCTGAAAAAACAAACAAACAGCTATTTCTGGCAATCCCATAGAGGTGAATGGAGAGGTGGGAGAACGGAGCCTCTAGGAGCAGGAACAACGCCCCTCCCTCCTATTAGCATATTATAAAAGTTTGATTTCTGGCATAACGGGGGCATAGATACAAGTAGGAATAGGCTACTTAGGTTTAGCTGATATTAGCACATCGCTAATGTCAGCCAGCTTAATAGGGTTAAATCTGGTGACAGAAACCTTTTAAGTTCCCATATTTATGGAGCTGCTCTCTTACTGGTGATGTGGGCACTCTTTAACTTCCCCTGTTTATGGCGGTGCTCTCTGACTGGCATGAGTAATGTGGGCACTCTTTAACTTCCCCTGTTTATGGCGGTGCTCTCTGACTGGCACTGTTGATGTGGGCACGCTTTATCTTGCCCTGTTTATGGAGCTGCTCTCTGCCTGGTACTGGTAATATGGGCGCTCTTTAACTTCCCCTGTTTATAGAGCTGCTCTCTGACTGGCATGAGTTATGTGGGCGCTCTTTAACTTCCCCTGTTTATGGGGCTGCTCTCTGGCTGGCACCGTTGATGGCTGTACCCTAGTCGGCCCTGTCAATGTCAGCACACTCTAGCTGACCCAATTAGTGTTTTTGATCTCCGGCTGGCACTGTAATGGGGGCACTCTTTGATCATCATTGAATTTCTGTGCGCTCTCTAACTCCTGCTGCTTGTGGAGGCATTCTTTGGCCGACACTGTTACTGTTATGGTGGCACTGCCCAGCGGACGCTGTTAGTGGGTGCACTCTGACACTATAATAGAGTCGTAACCAGTATTGGAGGGCAGAGTTTAGGTGCAAAATAATTTCCTCAGTGCACTGCATCTAAAATCTAATTTGCCAATGATGTCTTCATATAATTCAAAGGGCGCCTGAGAGATGAGAGCCGGTGTCTGATTGGTTGCTATTGGAGACTGCTTCACTTTCCTAAATGGGGCTTGTCCCCTTCACAATTCCAGATACATCATTACAACTGTATGGTGGCCCCAGGTTACTTGGTGGCAGCACCTTCTGCCTAGTGATATCTGTCCCATAAACTTGTGTTCCCTGCTGGGAATGGAGCAAATCATTTACCAGTACGGAACCAGGAAGGACACGTTACAATGGAAAGAACACCCCCTGGATATACACAGATGTACTTCTGTCACCTCATGGCTGTTGGAACCAAAGTCACCTTCTGATGAAGGACTTTTGTCGGAGAAGATATTTTTTCTAATAAATTAATAAATGTGGTCAGGGGTGCATCTAGTTTCCTGCCTGAGGCGAAAACTGAAATGACGTGTCCCTTCCCCCAATGCCAAATTCTCAACCTAACCCCTTCCATCCAGCCTTACTGTTATAGGCATTACTTGTAAAACATTACATATAGCTCTACAAAACATACTGGTTAATATAGCGATACAGTTAATTATGCAGAAGCCCAAGGCCTTTCCGCTGCCCCCCACTTGTCCCTATCTGGTGCTGCCTCACCCCGCCTCATTGGCAGTGCACCCCTGAATGTGGTGAATATTTGTTTTCTTAATGCACAGTTACACCTATATTCCTGAGCATTTTATTTTAGAAATGTACCCCATTGTGGAATTTTACATTGCAATTTGTACCATCAAGAAACCATGGGAGAAAACCCAGCTTCAAAGAAGATGTCCCTCTCTCTCCCTGAAGAATTGGAACATCCATGCGGTACATGGACAGCACATCAATTTAAATGTAGGACCAAGGGTACTTTCTCACTAGCGTTTTTCTTTTCCGGTATTGAGTTCCGTCCTAGGAGCTCAATACCGGAAAAGAACTGATCAGTTTTATCCCCATGCATTCTGAATGGAGAGCAATCCGTCCAGGATGCATCAGGATGTCTTCAGTTCAGTCCAAAATTCCAAAACACTTGCCGGAATGACGGATCCGGCATTATTTTACATTGAAATGAATTGACGCCGGATCCGACCCTGAGTGTTCTGGAAAAAAACGGATCCGGTTTTGCGGTCTGCGTATGCGGATCTGTTTTTCCAGATGACAACAGGAGAGATCTGGTATTTGAATACATTTGTGAGACGGATCCGCATCCAGATCCGTCTACAAATGGTATCCGTTTGTATACAGATTGCCGGCGACGGAACTGCCTGCTGGAATCCAGCGACGCTAGTGTAAAAGTACCCTTAGTTTATATCACCGTGCAACTTTCTGTCAGAAGAAGAGAAAAAAAACAGCAACTGGATCTTGTAAAAAAACGTGTCATGTTGCATCAGTTATGCATAGGATCCGTCTTTTTAGGATCCTGTTTTTTTTCCCCCTCTTCTTCTGACGTATCAGAAGAACGGAAAGCTGAAGGTAATATTAACTCAGCCTAATCTGTGTAATGCTCCTTTTATCCTGTGGTGGCACTGTAGGAGAATGAAACACTTGTTACCAGGTTCCCCTGCAGATCACAACTGATCACTGCTGTAGACAGTAGGAAACCTAGCAATTGTCTAATCCCTGTAACCATAATGGCATATTACCAGGGATGAGCAAACCTGGCGTTTTCAGGTTCGGGTTTGGCGTTTGGGTTCTGGTGGAATTCCGTTATCACGGAATATAATGGAATTCTATAACGGAAGGCAAAATGGAAGCCTTTAAGAGGCATTCCGTTTTGCATTCCGTCATAGAATTCTGTTATATTCCGTGATAACGGAATTCCACCAGAACCTGAAAACGTTTGGTTCGCTCATCTCTAGATATTACATATGTTACCTTACTGAGATAACTTAGTCATGTCCCTTTCACTAGGGGGAAAAAAAAAAACTGCTGTGAGGCCCCTTTAACACGAGCGTGACGGATTAGGTCCGGATGCGTTCAGGGTGCGTTCAGGAAAACCCGCACCATTTCGCAAGCAAGTTCAGTCAGCTTTGTCTGCGATTGCGTTCAGTGGTTCAGTGTTTTCTGCGCGGGTGCAGTGCTTTTTGATTCGTTTTTCACGCGCGTGATAAAAAAGTGAACATCAAAACGCATCACACTCGCGCTTCCTTCCGGATGCAATGCGTTTTTTTCCGCGCAGCGCCATTCACTTCTATGGGGCCAGGGCTGCGTGAAAAACGCAGAACATAGAGCATGCTGCGTTTTTGACGCAACAAAGAACTGATGCCCGTGTGAAAGGGGCCTAAGAGTTTGGGGAGGGGGGTGAGTTTGCCACAATGAAGGGAATTTACCATGAGCGGAATGTCTGAAGTCTCTTTTGCCTGAGTCTGTGTTGCCCTAATTTGCGCCACACTCTATCTGATGAATTTGGTGCATAACACTTGGGTCTAGCAATGTTACTCCAGTTTCTATGCTCCTCTCCTACTGGAGAAAGTTTGTGACATTCTTTACGACTTTTTAAAAGGCCACATTTAATGAATCTGGTCTACAATCAGGGTCAGACTGGCCCACCAGGGCACCAGCGTATCCTCCTGTGGGCCCAGACTCTGGTCCCATAATGGGCCCCATAGATCCAGGAGAAAAAAAAGCCTTTGGATATAATCACTGATGGCTTATTTCTTAACCCTTACTGATGAATCATTTTTTCTGGTGGGCCCCAGAAACCCTAATCCGACCAGCTTCAAACTACTCTTCCACTTTATTACTCACTTTTCAAAAGTGGACAGAGTAGCGTACAAATCACAAAAAGTTGAAATTTTTGGTGCAAAAAACGGCATGTACCAAAATTTGCCACTTTTTCCACATCAGTTATAAATTCCTCTCGTTATGTTCCTAAATAAGGCTTCATCTGTGACCTGTTTGAAATAATTTTTCTGCCACAACCCTCAGTTCTATAACCCCCAGTCTAGCAGAGGCAGCTGCGCATTCATGACATTGGGCTCCCATGTCCCATCCTTTAATATTTTGGCTTGAATTGCTGCTGCAATTAGGGGCTGCCGTAAAGTTACCCCTAGAGCCTTCCCTTTCATATGAAAGATGGTGGTTTGGTATGTAAATTATACCACTATTCATAAGACCTCCGCTGCATGCACCAGCTAGTTCAAGTCCAGGCTACAATGTGAATGCATTTAATTGAGCCTTTGCAGAAAAAGAAGCTAATATGATGAACCGTATGGGCTCCAGAACAAGCAGGTGCCCTTAGACAATCTGAACACACTCGGAGTGCGTAGAATATGAAGATATTATCTAAAATTGACCTTTGCGGCACAGCCTCACACTTGGCAGATTATTATAGCCAATTCAAGATTTCCCACATTCGAGTTCATTGAAATAATACAATGAGTTCCTCTCCCCATGATGCTGTACTTAAGAGCAATTCAGCTTTATAGCAACCTGAACATTTTCAGATTTTTTTTCGGAATCTGCATGGTAATTATGCTCCTATAACTTTCTTTAGCAGATTTCAGTCGTCTCTTTAGCTATAATTAAGAACTGGATGTTTTCAAAATATGTAATTATGAAATGAAATTTGATTTTTGTAAAACTGTTTGGTAAAACAACAGAGGCTACAGTTATATTCTCCTAAATTACAAGAGCGGTGATAGGATGCGATGGAAATTCAAGTTTTAGTTACGTAATTGCAGGACAGAGATGAACAGCCTCATCCAATGGATTTTATTGGGTTATCTAAACGGCCTTTCCTTACATTAAATTTTTTTGAAAAAGTTGAAAGCAATAATATGTGAAAGTAACAATATGTGAAAAAATAGCAAAAACTGATATTGAAGAGGTTTTCCAAGATTTTTTTGAACCGATGACCTATCCTCAGGATCGGTCATTAGTATCTGATTGGTGGGGGTCCGACACCCAGGACCCCCACTGATCAGCTGTTTAAGAAGGCAGCAGTGCTCCTGTTGGTTCAGCATCCTCTTATCTATCAGGCCCCGGCGCTGCCCTACTAGTATTCTCAAATCACTAATGAAGTGGGCGCAGTCTGCTTAACATCAAAATAGGCTCTGCCCACCTGTGTCATTAGTGAATATAACTAGTAGGGCATCTCTGGGGCCTGATGCCGGACCGACGGGATGTGATGCTGCTGTGATGAGCGCTATGACGGGGGCCCGGCATGAAGTACAGTGACACTTCCAGGCCCCATTACCAGTGAGTGCATATGGGGGGGGGGGGGGGGGGGGGAGGGGTGTCATTAATGTGGGTACTATAGGGAGATTACTGGGGGTAATGGGGGATGAACATTATTGGTGGCAGTCAGTGGGGGCAACATTACTGCGGGCAATATAGGGATATTACTATGGGCGCTACAAGGATATTACACTGGGGGCTGTGGGGAAACATTACTGTGGGCACTATAGTGATATTACTGGGGGCAGGGAGTCATTACTGTGGGCACTATAGGGACATTACTGGGGGCAGTGGGCAGATGAAGATTATTGGGGGCAGTTGGGGGACGTTACTGTGTGTGATATAGGGACATTATTGGGGGCAGTGGGAGATATTACTGGGCCAGTGGAAGGATATTACTGGGGGCACTGTGGGAACATTATTATTACACAATAGGGAGCATTTATATAACTTGGGCACAATAGCAGGTATGATTACTGGGGGCACTGTGGGAGCATTATTATTACTGGGGCACAACAGGGGTTATTTTTTTATTACCGGGGTCACTAAGGGTGCGTTTTTAATACTGGGGCACTATGGGGTCATTTTTATTACTGGGAGCACACTATGGGCATAATTATTACTGGGGAATATAGTGGGCACTATAGGGACCTTATTACTGGGAGAATTATGGGTGACATTAAAATTACTGGAGGCACTGTCAGGAGCATTATAAATACTGGTAGCACAATCAGGGCATTGTTATTGCTGGGGCCACTATGAGGGGACATTTTAACTACTAGGACACTGTAGGAGGCATTACAGGGGCCTTATAACTACAAGGGCACTATAGGGATGCATTAGACAGTAACCACTGTAGGTTCAATAGGGGACATTCTAACTACTGGGGACACTATAAAGTTAGATAAATACTACTGGAGGTACTACAGGGGGGCCTTATTAATACTATAGAGAATCATATTAGCACAATATGGAGTGCACTATCACTAACAGGGGCACTGTTAGGGAGCAGCAACATTATTGGGGGCATTGTAGGGGCACTATTACTAATATGGGCACTCTGGGAGAGAATTATTGCTACTGGTAGGAATCTTTTATCACTATAGGGGTCTGTATGGCAATATAATGTCTGCATTATAGTATGGTTCACTGTATGAGAGCACAACCTTTTTGTGCTCATAGAATTAATGAAAGAAATAATATTCAAGTCTTCTAAAGAAAATGTATTAAATAAACATTCTGCTATAAGAAATCTGAAGATGATTAGGTGATCATTCAGAAGGACCTCCATTTTTGGGATAATTCGCTTATCTCCTTTTATTTATGCCAAAATTGTCGACAAAATGACATTGAGTCATGGACTCCACATCCACATGTTATAAATTGATCTATTGCTGGCAAATAAATTTTATATTAAAGTACATGAGGTTTTTATCCCTTTCAAGACCAGGTACATTTTTTTTTTTTGCATTTCTGTTTTTCACTCCCAGCCTTCCAGGAGCCATAACTTTTTTACTTTTCCATTCACATCTCTCATGATTTTTATGAGGAAGGACAGTCACAGACTCTATGCCAAAGACTGGAAAATGGGATATGACTTTTGGGGCATGCCATATTCATACCTTTAAATTTGTCTACATACCGTACCATACAAAAGTGAGCACACCCCTCATATTTTTGTAAATATTTTGTTATATCTTTTCAACTCTGATGATCTGACACTTTGATACAATGTAAAGTAGTCCGTGAACAGCTTGTATAGCAGTGTAAGTTCGCTGTGCCCTCAAAATAACTCAACACACAGCCATTAATGTCTAAACTGCTGGCAACAAAAGTGAGTACACCCCTAAGGGAAAATGGCCAAATTGTCAATATTTTGTGTGGCCACCATTATTTTCCAGCACTGCCTTAACTCTCTTGGAAATGGAGTTCACAGGTTGCGACTGGAATCCTCTTCCACTCCTCCACGACAAATTGTGCCACATTGGTCATTTTCTCTCCCTGGTGTCATATGAATTGTTAGTGTTATAAGGTCTCAGGTGTGAATGGGGAGCAAGGTGTGTTAAATAAATAAGCGGTACCTTGGAACGAAACCGAGTTCGGAAAAGGTTTTTCACAGTAGAAATTAATTTTTGAAGTTATTACCCGAAGTCTCGGGTAACTTCGGCTCATAGGAGCCAATACATTCTAATACTGTATGGAGCGCTCGCTCTGTACAGTATTCTAACAAAGTTTTGTGTGAATCGACTTTGGATGTTTTATCCGAAGTCGATTCGCTCATCCCTAGTCAAGACCATACAGCGGTTTAACAAGACAGATTCCACTCAGAACAAAGTACGCCATGGTCGGCCAAAGAGGTTGAGTACACATAGTCATTAATGTGGGTACTATAGGGAGATTACTGGGGGTAATGGGGGATGAACATTATTGGTGGCAGTCAGTGGGGGCAACATTACTGCGGGCAATATAGGGATATTACTATGGGCGCTACAAGGATATTACACTGGGGGCTGTGGGGAAACATTACTGTGGGCACTATAGTGATATTACTGGGGGCAGGGAGTCATTACTGTGGGCACTATAGGGACATTACTGGGGGCAGTGGGCAGATGAAGATTATTGGGGGCAGTTGGGGGACGTTACTGTGTGTGATATAGGGACATTATTGGGGGCAGTGGGAGATATTACTGGGCCAGTGGAAGGATATTACTGGGGGCACTGTGGGAACATTATTATTACACAATAGGGAGCATTTATATAACTTGGGCACAATAGCAGGTATGATTACTGGGGGCACTGTGGGAGCATTATTATTACTGGGGCACAACAGGGGTTATTTTTTTATTACCGGGGTCACTAAGGGTGCGTTTTTAATACTGGGGCACTATGGGGTCATTTTTATTACTGGGAGCACACTATGGGCATAATTATTACTGGGGAATATAGTGGGCACTATAGGGACCTTATTACTGGGAGAATTATGGGTGACATTAAAATTACTGGAGGCACTGTCAGGAGCATTATAAATACTGGTAGCACAATCAGGGCATTGTTATTGCTGGGGCCACTATGAGGGGACATTTTAACTACTAGGACACTGTAGGAGGCATTACAGGGGCCTTATAACTACAAGGGCACTATAGGGATGCATTAGACAGTAACCACTGTAGGTTCAATAGGGGACATTCTAACTACTGGGGACACTATAAAGTTAGATAAATACTACTGGAGGTACTACAGGGGGGCCTTATTAATACTATAGAGAATCATATTAGCACAATATGGAGTGCACTATCACTAACAGGGGCACTGTTAGGGAGCAGCAACATTATTGGGGGCATTGTAGGGGCACTATTACTAATATGGGCACTCTGGGAGAGAATTATTGCTACTGGTAGGAATCTTTTATCACTATAGGGGTCTGTATGGCAATATAATGTCTGCATTATAGTATGGTTCACTGTATGAGAGCACAACCTTTTTGTGCTCATAGAATTAATGAAAGAAATAATATTCAAGTCTTCTAAAGAAAATGTATTAAATAAACATTCTGCTATAAGAAATCTGAAGATGATTAGGTGATCATTCAGAAGGACCTCCATTTTTGGGATAATTCGCTTATCTCCTTTTATTTATGCCAAAATTGTCGACAAAATGACATTGAGTCATGGACTCCACATCCACATGTTATAAATTGATCTATTGCTGGCAAATAAATTTTATATTAAAGTACATGAGGTTTTTATCCCTTTCAAGACCAGGTACATTTTTTTTTTTTGCATTTCTGTTTTTCACTCCCAGCCTTCCAGGAGCCATAACTTTTTTACTTTTCCATTCACATCTCTCATGATTTTTATGAGGAAGGACAGTCACAGACTCTATGCCAAAGACTGGAAAATGGGATATGACTTTTGGGGCATGCCATATTCATACCTTTAAATTTGTCTACATACCGTACCATACAAAAGTGAGCACACCCCTCATATTTTTGTAAATATTTTGTTATATCTTTTCAACTCTGATGATCTGACACTTTGATACAATGTAAAGTAGTCCGTGAACAGCTTGTATAGCAGTGTAAGTTCGCTGTGCCCTCAAAATAACTCAACACACAGCCATTAATGTCTAAACTGCTGGCAACAAAAGTGAGTACACCCCTAAGGGAAAATGGCCAAATTGTCAATATTTTGTGTGGCCACCATTATTTTCCAGCACTGCCTTAACTCTCTTGGAAATGGAGTTCACAGGTTGCGACTGGAATCCTCTTCCACTCCTCCACGACAAATTGTGCCACATTGGTCATTTTCTCTCCCTGGTGTCATATGAATTGTTAGTGTTATAAGGTCTCAGGTGTGAATGGGGAGCAAGGTGTGTTAAATAAATAAGCGGTACCTTGGAACGAAACCGAGTTCGGAAAAGGTTTTTCACAGTAGAAATTAATTTTTGAAGTTATTACCCGAAGTCTCGGGTAACTTCGGCTCATAGGAGCCAATACATTCTAATACTGTATGGAGCGCTCGCTCTGTACAGTATTCTAACAAAGTTTTGTGTGAATCGACTTTGGATGTTTTATCCGAAGTCGATTCGCTCATCCCTAGTCAAGACCATACAGCGGTTTAACAAGACAGATTCCACTCAGAACAAAGTACGCCATGGTCGGCCAAAGAGGTTGAGTACACATAGTCTGTGTCATATCCAGAGGTTGTATGAGTTGTGCCAGCATCGCTGCAGAGGTTAAAGGGGAATGGGGTCAGCCTGTCAATACCCAGACTATACGCCGCACACTGCATTAAATTGGTCTGCATGGCTGTCGTCCCAGAAGGAAGCCTCTTCTAAAGATGATGCACAAGAAACCCTGCAGACAGTTTGCTGAAGACAAGCAGACTAAGGATATGGATTACTGGAACCATATCCTGTATTCTGATGAGAACAAGATAAACCTTTTTGGTTCATATAGTGTCAAGTGTGTGTGGCGGCAACCAGGTGAGGAGGACAAAGACAAGTGTGCCTTGCCTACAGTCAAGCATGGTGGTGGGAGTATCATGGTTTCGGGCTGCCTGAGTGCTACCAGCTGTGGGGATCTACAGTTCATTGAGGGAACTATGAATGCCAACATGTACTGAAGCAGAGCATGATCCCCTTCCATCGGAAACTGGGCCGCAGGACAGTATTCCAACATGATAACGACTCAGAACACACCTACAAGACAACCACTGACTTGCTAAAGAAACTGAGGGTAAAGGTGCTGGACTGGAAAAGCATGTCTCCAGATCTAAACCCTATTGAGCATCTGTGGGGCATCCTCAAACATAAGGTGGAGGAGGACAAGGTCTCTAACATCCACCAGCTCTGTGATGTCGTCATGAAGGAGTGGAAGAGGATTCGAGTGGCAACCTGTGAAGCTCTAGTGAACTCCATGCCCAAGAGAGTTAAGGCAGTGCTGGAAAATAATGGTGGCCACACAAAATATTGACACTTTGGGCACAAATTGGTCATTTTCACTTAGGGGTGTACTCATTTTTGTTGCCAGAGGTTTAGACACTAATTGCTGTCTTTTGAGTTATTTTGAGGGCACACCAAATGTACACTGTTATAGAAGCTGTACACTGACTACTTTACATTGTATCAAAGTGTTATCTTCAGTGTTGTCACATGAACAGATATAATACAATATTTACAAAAATGTTAGGGGTGCACTCACTTTTGTGAGATAAAGTATACGAGTAAGTGATAAGTAGGATAGTGTGACTGCAAATTCACTTCTTGGCCTTCTCTCTGAGAAGCAGAGAAGACTTTGCAGCTTCAGAGGCTGCTGCTTTTATTGTGGCGGACACAGAAAGGCTGTTCAACAGGTGGAGCTATACCAACATCTCCAATATCTGGAGAAATTTAACAATAAAAAATATTTTTCAAAGGATAATTACTTAAATTAATTGCTTTGCTATTAGTTACTTTAGTACTTTAGTTACTTTTTAGTACTTTAGTCTAATAGAGAGATTTATAATGAATGAATGAATATCCTTAGAAGCCATAAACAGTACACATATTGACGGGTAGCCCGGACATACAGTATATCACCCAACTATTCTTGAATATTTTTGCCTGCCCCCCTCCCCACCAAACCCCTGGACAACTGAAAAACATAATGTCCTCTAGTTTGTAATCCCGTTGGCTCTCTTTATAACATAAAATTTTTGAGCTCTTTATTACTGTAATAAGGATTACCATCAGTTAATAAGTTTAGGAGATTAGGAGTAGCAGAGAAATACTTGAAATCTGTTGACCATATGAATAAATGCCAGCCAATAAATAATCTTGTACTGCAGTCCGAAAAGCGCATTAAACAGTTTTACATAACAGATAGAAATATTAACCCTAAAGAATCAGGATCTGGTTAGACAGATGTAGTACAAGACACTTCTACCTGGGCCCTGGCCATGGACTTCCAATGTGCGTTCTATTATACCAGTGTGTGGTACTAAACGTTGAGCCACCTAACCTGCTTTTGGATTTCTTGGAGGGTTCACCAATCCCAATAGAGATGTACCCTGTTAAACATTGATATAAGTTATATCTTATACACATGGCCATATCACAGTTCTGTGCTCTGTAATAGAGCACTCATAGTGGTGCATGGGGCCCTACTGTATCTTTGATTGTCTCCAGTTTAATGAAGGCAAGCAGAGGTGCGTTCATGGTGGATTCCATTGCCTGATCTCTTCTACCATAAAAGAATTACTGTGGAAAATGGCACTTCACCATATGGCACCATGCTCTCGGGCTCTGTAGTATGGAGCCCCATTAGACTCCAGGTGCTTTAGAAAAGCCTCCCACACATCTCCGCTATGTGCACAAGGTCTATGCCCGATAATGACTATCATATCTTGTTCAAAGGCACAATAAATATTTGTTCCTGTCCATTGCCTTCAGATGCCTTCAGTTCCTTTGCCAGTTGTCTCCGGTCTTAAAATAATTCTTCTTAAATATGTCTTCTGTCCTTCATCCACATTGATTGGAAAAGATTGAACAGGGGAAACCAATTAGGGATCACAGCGTTCTACTGGTAGGTCTGTTTGAAAGAAGGAGCAGTCATCATGGATGTTTTGCATGCTCTGTCCATGCTAATGTAATTGCTGGTATATTAGAAGAGATTTACCAATAGTGTTGTAGCGATTTACAAAAATTTACTAAAATTGTAAACACAATGTATTATATTGGTAAAAAAGCATGAGTGTTAGACACCCAGGGAAATTTGTTAAGCAAAATTTTCCAAATTTCCAAATTTGTAATGTAAATTGTTCAAAAATTGCACATGACCAGCACCAAATTTACTATTCTTATTAATGTTTTAAAGGGAATCTGTCACCAGGATCTTGGACTATTATCTGTGGTCATACATGAGTAGTGCTGCACATAAGGAGTCCAGGTCACTATTTTTTATTTTCCTTCTGCCTCCAGTTCCCTTGCAGTCAGCACTTATATCTGCACTGAAATACATTGTCAGGACTGCAGCGCATGCGCACAGGAGTTCTCTGCATTGTGTCAGTATAACACAGCAGTCTTCAGAGCAGCTTTCAGTGCTGATAGCGGGGAAATGGACTCCTTATCGATAGCACCACTCATGTATTATTGCTAGGGTGGGGCTAATCGAAGTATCCGAAGTGGACTTCAATCCGAATTTCAGGGAAAATTCGATTCACTGCAAAGCCGAAGTTCCTTGTGCTTCATGGTAGCGAGTAAATTTTCCCTGAAATGGCGGTAAAAGACAAACCAAAACATACTCACTTTATCTATTTGAGTGAGATGAGGCCACCGCGGCCATCTTGTTTGAAGATCCCAAGGGAAATATCGTGCGCGATGACGTATGACGTCACGGTGCTGGCCAGTGGGATGATGTCATCATGTACCACATGAGATTTCGTGCGGGATCTTCAATCAAGATGGCCGCAGCGTCCTCTTTGCACTCAAATGGATAAGGTGAGTATTATTTTACTTTTTTAAATGGATTAACCCCTGAAAGTTCTCACTATTATTCTCAGATGCCGCGATCAGCAATGAACGCAGCATCTGAGGGATTCAATGATGGGGGCAGTGCGATCGCCGTTCCCTGTCATTGCGCCCTCAACTTACCAAGAAATGCGCTTTGTGACTAAGCAAATTTCTTTGTGAAATTCGGCGAACCAGCCGAATTGAATTTTTCAAAACTTTGCTCAGCACTAAATACTGCAGATAATAGTCCAATATCCTGGTGACAGATTTCCTTTAAAACATAAATAAGGCCTCATGCACACGACCGTTGTGTGCATCCGTGGCCGTTGTGCCATTTTAATTTTTTTTTCGCGGACCCATTGACTTTTTTGCAGCCGCATCCGTCATCCGTGTTTCCTGTCCGTCAAAAAAATATGACCTGTCCTATTTTTTTGACGGACAACGGTTCACGGACCCATTCAAGTCAATGGGTCCGTGAAAAAACACGGATGCACACAAGATTGGCGTCCGTGGTCCGTGGCCGTAGGCTACTTTCACACAGACGGATCCGCAGATCCGTCTGCATTAAAGCTTTTTCAGAGCTGAGTTTTCACTTCGTGAAAACTCAGATCCGACAGTATATTCTAACACAGAGGCGTTCCCATAGTGATGGGGACGTTTCTAGTTAGAATATACTTTGAACTGTGTACATGACTGCCCCCTGCTGCCTGGCAGCACCCGATCTCTTACAGGGGGCTGTGATCCGCACAATTAACCCCTCAGGTGCTGTACCTGAGGGGTTAATTGTGCGTATCATAGCCCCCTGTAAGAGATCAGGTGCTGCCAGGCAGGAGGGGGCAAACCCCCCTCCCTCCCCAGTTTTAAATTCATTGGTGGCCAGTGGGTCCCCCCTCCCTTCCCTGTAGTTAACACATTGGTGGCAAGTGGGCCCCCTCCCTCCCCTGTAGTTAACACATTGGTGGCCAGTGCGGCCGGCCCCCCCTCCCTACCCTGTAATTAAAACATTGGTGGCCAGTGCGGCCGGCCCCCCCTCCCTCCCCTGTAGTACTGTAGATTCATTGGTGGCCAGTGGGCCCCCCCTCCCTCCCCCTCCTAATTAAAATCTCCCCCCCCTATCATTGGTGGCACCGGAGAGTACCGATCGGAGTCCCAGTTTAATCGCTGGGGCTCCGATCGGTAACCATGGCAACCAGGACGCTACTGCAGTCCTGGTTGCCATGGTTACTTATCAATTTTTAGAAGCATTATACTTACCTGCGAGCTGCGATGTCTGTGACCGGCCGGGCGCTCCTCCTACTGGTAAGTGACAGGTCTGTGCTATAAGCAATGCCCCGCACAGACCTTTCACTTACCAGTAGGAGGAGCGCCCGGCTGGTCACAGACATCGTAGCTCGCAGGTAAGTATAATGCTTCTAAAAATTGCTAAGTAACCATGGCAACCAGGACTGCAGTAGCGTCCTGGTTGCCATGGTTACCGATCGGAGCCCCAGCGATTAAACTGGGACTCCAATCGGTACTCTCCGCTGCCACCAATGATAGGGGGGAAGATTTTAACTAGGAGGGGGAGGGAGGGGGGGCCCACTGGCCACCAATGAATCTACAGTACTACAGGGGAGTGAGGGGGGGCCGGCCGCACTGGCCACCAATGTGTTAACTACAGGGGAGGGAGGGGGGGCCAGCCGCACTGGCCACCAATGTGTTAACTAAAGGGGAGGGAGGGGGGGCCGGCCGCACTGGCAGCACCTGAGGGGTTAATTGTGCGGATCACAGCCCCCTGTAAGAGATCGGGTGCTGCCAGGCAGCAGGGGGCAGTCATGTACACAGTCCTTTTAGTATTTTCTAATTTGAAGCGTTCCCATCACCATGGGAACGCCTCTGTGTTAGAATATACTGTCGGATCTGAGTTTCACGATCTAACTCAAATCCGATGGTATTTTCTAACATAGAGGCGTTCCCATGGTGATGGGGACGCTTCAAGTTAAAATATACCATCGGATTGGAGAAAACTCTGATCCGATGGTATAAAAGGGACTCCTGACTTTACATTGAAAGTCAATGGGGGACGGATCCGTTTGCAATTGCACCATATTGTGTCAACGTCAAATGGATCCGTCCTCATTGACTTGCATTGTAATTCAGGACGGATCCGTTTGGCTCCGCACGGCCAGGCGGACACCAAAACGACTTTTTTTTCATGTCCGTGGATCCTCCAAAAATCAAGGAAGACCCACGGACGAAAAAACGGTCACGGATCATGGACCTACGGACCCTGTTTTTGCGGACCTTAAAAAAAACCGCTTGTGTGCATGAGGCCTAAGGCTAATGAATTTGATGCTGGGCATGTGCATTTACTTTAGAAATTTAGAAACTTTTTCTTCCTGAGTGTCTAACATTTACGCCTTGCCAATATGATGATGATAATAGTTAAAGATCATGGTGACAAATTCCTTTGAATATCTACCTTGACATGGTTATAGTCTGTAACACATTTCTTATGTATCATGGCTCGGCTTATTAGTTACACCAATTTTTGTAAAAACGCAGAATAAATTTGGTTCACAACATATATTCCATTTTACAAAGTTAGAAAAAAATTCTGAAACATTTGGTTTAAAAAAACCTCCCAATGTCCCTATGTCTTACAGGAGTAAATATAACATTGAATGCAGACACATTAGAAAGGGTGAGAGATGCTCTGACCTCCCAACAAAGAGTGTGTCACACTCATAGCATCAAAGGAATGTTCCTAGAAAACAACCTAGAGTTTAAATCATGTTCTTATGTTAAACATATTTTTTTAGAAGTTTTGGTGATTTTTTGGTTTTCATCCTGCATGTGACTATCTACCGTATATTAAAAAAACACTAAAATTGTGCATCACAGGCAGGATTAGTGATCAGTGTGAAATTCACATGATATTAGCATTTATTAAGTAGAGACATGGGAAATAAACAAAAAAATGACAAAAAAATTCAAAAAAATATGTATTGCATAAAAACTTGATTAAGAAAATAGATCATTTTCTGATTACACATTCTCTCTAAGGGGATAGTCTGAGATTAGAAAAAGAGGGTCTACTATTTTCAAACGGTGGCACTGCAATGCCAGACACAACCCATAGAGTGGAAAAGAAAAGCAAACCGTTTTCTAATTTCAGGCAACTCTAAGGCCCCTTTCACACGGGCGTTGCGGGAAAATGTGCGGGTGCGTTGCGGGAACACCCGCGATTTTTCCACGCGAGTGCAAAACATTGTAATGCGTTTTGCACTCGCGTGAGAAAAATCGCGCGTGTTTGGTACCCAAACCCGAACTTCTTCACAGAAGTTCGGGCTTGGGATCGGTGTTCTGTAAATAGTATTATTTTCCCTTATAACATGGTTATAAGGGAAAATAATAGCATTCTGAATACAGAATGCATAGTAAAACAGCACTGGAGGGGTTAAAAAAAAAATTAAAAATCATTTAACTCACCTTAATCCACTTGCTCGCGTAGCCGGCATCTCCGTCTGTCTTTTTTTACTGTATAGGACCTGTGGTGAGCATTAACTATAGTTCAAGGACCTGGGATGACGTCACTCCGGTCATCACATGGTACGTCACATGATCTTTTACCATGGTGAATCACCATGGTAAAAGATCATGTGACGTACCATGTGATGACCGGAGTGACGTCATCCCAGGTCCTTGAACTATAGTTAATGCTCACCACAGGTCCTATACAGTAAAAGAGACAGACGGAGATGCCGGCTACGCGAGCAAGTGGATTAAGGTGAGTTAAATGATTTTTTTATTTTTTTTTAACCCCTCCAGTACTGTTTTACTATGCATTCTGTATTCAGAATGCTATTATTTTCCCTTATAACCATGTTATAAGGGAAAATAATAATGATCGGGTCTCCATCCCGATCGTCTCCTAGCAACCGTGCGTGAAAATCGCACCGCATCCGCACTTGCTTGCGGATGCTTGCGATTTTCACGCAACCCCATTCATTTCTATGGGGCCTGCGTTACGTGAAAAACGCACAAAGAGGAGCATGCTGCGATTTTCACGCAACGCAAAAGTGATGCGTGAAAATCACCGCTCGTGTGCACAGCCCCATAGAAATGAATGGGTCGGTATTCAGTGCGGGTGCAATGCGTTCACCTCCTGCATCGCATCCGCGCGGAATACTCGCTCGAGTGAAATGGGCCTAAGGCCTCTTTCACACGGGCGTTGCGGGAAAATGTGCGGGGGCGTTGCGGGTACACCCGCGATTTTGCCACGCGAGTGCAATACATTGTAATGCGTTTTGCACTCGCGTGAGAAAAATCACGGATGTTTGGTACGTTCGGGCTTGGGATCGGTGTTGTGTAGATGTATTTATTTTCCCTTATAACATGGTTATAAGGGAAAATAATAGCATTCTGAATACAGAATGCTTAGTAGGTGATCAATTGAGGGTTAAAAAAAAATAAAAAAATTAACTCACCTTCTCCTCTTGTTCGCGTAGTTCCCGGTCTCTTCTTTACTTCTTTAATGATGAGCTGTGGGCTAAAGGACCTTTGGTGACGTCAGATCACATGCTCCAATCACATGGTCCATCACCGTGGTGATGGACTATTTGATTGGAGCATGTGATCTGACGTCACCACAGGTCCTAACCGGTAGTTCATCATTAAAGAAGTAAAGAAGAGACCGGGAACTACGTGAACAAGAGGAGAAGGTGAGTTAATTATTATTTTTTTTAACCCTCAATTGATCACCTACTAAGCATTCTTTATTCAGAATGCTATTATTTTCCCTTATAACCATGTTATAAGGGAAAATAATACAGTGAATAGACTGTAACCTAGCAACCATGCGTGAAAATCGCACCGCATCCGCACTTGCTTGCGGATGCTTGCGATTTTCACGTAGCCCCATTCACTTCTATGGGGCCTGCGTTGCGTGAAAAACGCAGAATATAGAGCATGCTGCGATTTTCACGCAACGTACAAGTGATGAGTGAAAATCACCGCTCATGTGAACAGCCCCATAGAAATGAATGGGTCGGTATTCAGTGCGGGTGCAATGCGGTCACCTCACGCATCGCATCGCATCCGCGCGGAATACTCGCCCGTGTGAAAGAGGCCTAAATGTATGACTAAATTGATAAATGGGTGTGACACAGACTCTGATACACTCTATTGCCAATTTATTCATAGATTTCTAGGAGGAATTAACTGAGGAACTGCACAAAGTTCTAAAAATGATGTTCCAGATTTTTTTTTTATCACCTCTGCCTTATATATATATAAAAAAATCTGCAACATCATTTTTAGAACTTTGTGCAGTTCCTCAGTTAATTCCTCCTAGAAATCTATGAATAAATTGGCAATAGAGTGTATCAGAGTCTGTGTCAGACTCTGTATGGCCCCCCCCCCCCCCAACTGGTCACACCCATTTATCAATTTAGTCATACACTTCATACAGGAATAACAGAGGAAATTCACAATGCAGCATTATAAGAAACAATCCTCCAGAATTTTTATTTTATTGGGAACACAATTCTAACTAAGACATGTTGGGAGAGCTGGCAGGTCCTCGTTAACTAGGTACAATGAGGTGTTCTGTTAGAATTTTATATTTTGTGATATATTGTCCTAGAATTGCTAGTCACCAGTTACTGTTTATAAAAAAAAGTCAGAAAAGGTATTTCCAACAGTTCCCAAATGTTTATCTTGTATGGCTTTGATCATGAATATCCGCATACTCGCAACATCTCTTTATGCAATGGTGGAGAGCGTGTAATTGGTAGAAAACAGTTCTGGAAATAGAAGGATCAAAATAAAAATTCTCCCCAGAAATCATTTTGTAGGTTTAAATATTTTAAATATGAAAAACTATTTATTATCTATAAAATAATACAAATATTATTATTAATAATAATTATAGCAACAATAGCAAACATGTGAATAATCCAATAAAATAATAATAAGGCTAGTAAATAAAAGCACATAACTCCCAAACCATAGATATAAATGCTTGTGAAATAAATTCTAGCCATACGGACAAATATGAAAAACTTCAATAGTGAATTTATAGGTTTTTGAGTATAACAACATATGTAGGAAATTACAGAAAGAGTGGGAATAAACATGGAACAGACAAGGAGACAGGAAGGAACTAGTTTAATTGGAGAGACAGTTTTGAGGATACTATTGACCAGCTATGCTAATAATAGGGACGGGGTCTTGTCAAGCTTTCAGGGCTTCTCCTTGAAAAGAATGGCTGTCACAATTAGAGACATGGCCAGTGATGCTGTGTAATTGCTGTGGGAGTAAAGATACCTGATCCAAAATGTCTATTGGTCATTGGGTGAAATAAGCAGAGGCTAAATTATAGGTTGTGAGCAGATGGTTACTTACTAACATTTTAACACACTTTTTCCTTAAAATTATAGATCTGCAGGACTTGGGCATCGGCCTATCAAAAAGGCTGAAATATATATATTTTTACTATGTATTAGTACAATATATCTACTATATATTTCTGATTATGCTGCTGTATAGTATAAAATGCATTAATTCTATTCTTTCTTTTTTTTAAAAGTACAATTAGCAATAAAAGTTGCAGAAGAGAATTTGGGCAAATATTAGACTAGGTAAACACGTGTTTGAGCCTTATGTTCGGAGGCAAAATTAGACCAATTCCCTTACAGTATACCCAAAGTGTATGCGGTTGTATTAATACATCTGCCATTGTCTTTCATGGGAACAAAAAAAATGCAATAAAGATGTTTTTCACACAATTGTCCTGAATGATGTACAGTTGCAAGAAAAAGTATGTGAACCCTTTGGAATGATATGTATTTCTGCACAAATAGGCCATAAAATGTGATCTGATCTTCATCTAAGTCAAGACAATAGGCAATCACAGTCTGCTTAAACTATTAACACACAAAGAATTAAATGTTACCATGTATTTATTGAACACACCATGTAAACATTCACAGTGCAGGTGGAAAAAGTATGTGAACCCCTAGACTAATGACATCTCCAAGAGTTAATTGGAGTGAGGTGTCAGCCAACTGGAGTCCAATCAATGAGATGAGATTGGAGGTGTTTGTTACAGCTGCCCTGCCGTATAAAAAACACACACCAGTTCTTGGTTTGCTTTTCACAAGAAGCATTGCCTGATGTGAATGATGCCTCGCACAAAAGAGCTCTCAGAAGACCTACGATTAAGAATTGTTGACTTACATAAAGCTGGAAAGGGTTATAAAAGTATCTCCAAAAGCCTTGCTGTTCATCAGTCCACAGTAAGACAAATTGTCTATAAATGGAGAAAGTTCAGCACTGCTGCTACTCTCCCTAGGAGTGGCCGTCCTGTAAAGATGACTGCAAGAGCACAGCGCAGACTGCTCAATGAGGTGAAGAAGAATCCTAGAGTGTCAGCTAAAGACTTACAAAATTCTCTGGCATATGTTAACATCCCTGTTAGTGAATCTGCGATACGTAAAACACTAAACAAGAATGGATTTCATGGTAGGATACAACAGAGGAAGCCACTGCTGTCCAAAAAAACATTGCTGCACGTTTACAGTTTGCACAAGAGCACCTGGATGTTCCATAGCAGTACTGGCAAAATATTCTGTGGACAGATGAAACCAAAGTTGAGTTGTTTGGAAGAAACACACAACACTATGTGTGGAGAAAAAGAGGCACAGCACACCAACATCAAAACCTCATCCCAACTGTGAAGCATGGTGGTGGGGGCATCATGGTTTGGGGCTGCTTTGCTGTGTCAGGGCCTGGATGGATTGCTATCATCGAAGGAAAAATGAATTCATAAGTTTATCAAGACATTTTGCAGGAGAACTTAAGGCCATCTGTCCACCAGCTGAAGCTCAACAGAAGATGGGTGTTGCAACAGGACAACGACTTAAAGCATAGAAGTAAATCAACAACAGAATGGCTTAACCCCTTAACCCCTTAAGGACTCAGCCCTATTTCACCTTAAGGACTTTATTTTTTGGCAAATCTGACCAGTGTCACTTTAAGTGCTGATAACTTTAAAACGCTTTGACTTATCCAGGCCATTCTGAGATTGTTTTTTCGTCACATATTGTACTTCATGACACTGGTAAAATGAAGTTAAAAAAAAATCATTTTTATTTATAAAAAAATACCAAATTTCTCTACTTCTATAATACATAGTAATACCTCCAAAAATAGTTATTACTTTACATTCCCCATATGTCTACTTCATGTTTGGATCATTTTGGGAATGATATTTTATTTTTTGGGGATGTTACAAGGCTTAGAAGTTTAGAAGCAAATCTTGAAATTTTTCAGAAATTTTCAAAAACCCAGTTTTTAGGGACCAGTTCAGGTCTGAAGTCACTTTGCGAGACTTACATAATAGAAACCACCCAAAAATGACCCCATTCTATAAACTACACCCCTCAAGGTATTCAAAACGATTACAAACTTTGTTAACCCTTTAGGTGTTCCACAAGAATTAATGGAAAATAGAGATACAATTTCAAAATTTCACTTTTTGGGCAGATTTTCCATTTTAATATTTTTTTTCCAGTTACAAAGCAAGGGTTAACAGCCAAACCAAACTCAATATTTATGTCCCTGATTCTGTAGTTTACAGAAACACCCCATATGTGGTCGTAAACAGCTGTACGGGCACATGGCAGGGCGCAGAAGGAAAGAAATGCCATACGGTTTTTGGAAGGCAGATTTTGCTGGACTTGTTTTTTTGACACCATGTCCCATTTGAAGTCCCCCTGATGCACCCCTAGAGTAGAAACTCCAAAAAAGTGGCCCCATTTTAGAAACTATGGGATAGGGTGGCAGTATTGTTTGTACTAGTTTAGGGTACATATGATTTTTGGTTGCTCTATATTACACTTTTTGTGAGGCAAGATAACAAGAAATAGCTGTTTTGGCACCGTTTTTATTTTTTATTATTTACAACATTCATTTGACAGGTTATATCATGTGATATTTTTATAGACCAGGTTGTCACGGTTGCGGCGATACCTAATATGTATACTTTTTATTTATTTATGTAAGTTTTACACAATGATTTCATTTTTGAAGCAAAAAAAATAATGTTTTAGTGTTTCAATAGTCTGAGAGCCATAATTTTTTCAGTTTTTGGGCGATTACCTTGGGTAGGGTATGATTTTTGCGGGATGAGATGACGGTTTTATTGGCATTATTTTGGGGTGCGTGTGACTTTTTGATTGATTGCTATTACACTTTTTGTGATGTAAGGTGACAAAAAATTGTTTATTTAGCACAGTTTTTATTTAAAAATTTTTACGGTGTTCATCTGAGGGGTTAGGTCATGTGATATTTTTATAGAGCCGGTTGATACGGACGCGTCGATACCTAATATGTATACTTTTTTTTAATTTATGTAAGTTTATGTTTAATTTATGTTTTAGTGTCTCCATATTCTGAGAGCCATAGTTTTTTCTGTTTTTGGGCGATTATCTTAGGTAGGGTCTAATTTTTTGCGGGATGAGATGACGGTTTTATTGGCACTATTTTGGGGTGCATATGACTTATGTGTTATATGAACTTTCCATTGTGTGTTAATTAACACCAAGACTGAAAAGTTACGAGCTGTTTTGTGCAATTGCCTCAAGTGTGAATAAACACTGGCGCTATGAGTTAAGAACTTGCATTTTGCCTCTGTACTGCGCCCGCTTACCCTATCTACCAGAGCGAAACCCCACAATTGGTGGAGGATGCGGGCAAGAACAGTGAGGCTGGCGTGAACGCTGATATTTTTGGTTTCTGCATTTTTCAGGCACGGTTGAATGTCGTACATTAAACCAGCTGTATTACAACCAGTGCCGCATGACAAAATCGAGGCTGTTGTGAAGGCCCCCATGGAGGCTAATCTGCAGCAGCGAGAGACAAACCTGCAGCAACGCGAGGCTAATAAGCAGCAGCAGGAGACTAACCAGTTGCTGCTACAACACGTGATGGCTTTGCAGACAGCAGGAGCAACCCCGAGCGTCCTAAGATGACCCTCGCAGATGACATCGAAACCTACCTGGCGATGTACGAGAAAGTGGCCATCAGGGAAAAGTTACCCCGTGAACAGTGGGCTGAGATCGTCGCTCAATTCCTGGCATCCGATTCCCAGCGGGTGTATTTCGACTTGCCGGATGATCAAGCGGCCGACTACCAAAAAGTAAAGTGTGAGATTTTGGCAAGACTGGGGGTGAATGTGTTTGTCTGGGCCCAGCGGGTACATCAGTGGGGGTTTAAGCTGGCTGAGCCAGTGAGGACCCAGTATGATGACTTACTCCACCTCTTGCAAAAGTGTCTACAGCCTGATGCGCTGAGTCCCACAGCTATGCTGGATAGACTATTGGCTGATATGTTGTGGAGGGCTTTGCCACCCTCTTTCCAGCACTGGATCGTCCAGGTGTCTCCTAGAAATGGTGGACCTGGTGGAGCACTACGAGGCTACTAAGACTGTTACAGGGGGTTCTTTTGGGCGGAGGGCAGTCAAACCCCATAAATCTCCATCCCAGACCCGGCGACTTGTACCAACCAAACCCACCCGGGGTGTACCCTCTATGGACCTGGCTACGATAGTCTGCTGGTGATGTCAGGAGCTGGGCCATGTAAGAGCTGACTGTCCCCATCAGGTGGAGCCCATGGATGCTAACTATGGCTACCGTCAGTCGCTATATGCCAGGAAGCTGTGTGCAGCAGGTACCCCAAAAATTCTAAACCACCTGTGCCAGGTGGAGGTAGGAGAAACTCCAATGGAGGCTCTGCTGGACTTAGGGTGTCTGGTGTTGTCACGGCCTTTGGTTTGCGCTGTGACACTGTTGCCACACTTGCAGTTGCCCGCGGCAACGTGTTGCTGTGAGAGCATGCGGTGGCAGGTGTCTCGGCCTTCTGGGTGATTGCCGTGACATGGTTGCCACGCATGCTGTTGCCGGTGGTAACGTGTCGTTTAGTATGCTTGTGTGTGCACTTCCCCTTTAGGTTGTAGCCTCCCTCTGTCTGGTGCTGTAAGGGTTAACTCCTTGACTGGGTGTGGTCACTTAGCTTTTATCTTCTGTGGTTTCCTGGCTGGAGTCAGTTGTACTTCAACTGTTGTTGGTGCTGGAGCTCTGCTCCAGTCCAGGGTGTTCCATCTGTCCAGTGAGGGCCACCCTTGTGGTCAGCAATGTCATCCCAGTGTCTCCTTCTCTTCCTGTCCCTATTTGTATGGAGTGGGTTATGTTCAGGGTGTTTGTATGTCTAGTGTGGTGTTACATGTCTGGTGGTGTTTGGTGTCATGTTTGCTAGAAATTGCCCTGCCTCATGTTTATTGCAGCTATGGGTGTCCTGGGTTCCTGTGTGGTTTGTGGTGTGTGCTGTGTCCTTCAATGTTGGTGTGGACAGCATCACTTGTACACGGGTTCCAGTCAGTGTGTCTGTGGCAGGTAAGTGTGTTATTGGTTTCGCTTACCTGCCATCTCGTTAAGGTGTATGTGTTTCCCTTTCCCTGCTTCTAGGCCTTTAGAGACTCCTGTTCCTCCGTGTTGTGGATGAACAGGTCGTCTCTCCCCTGCTCCTAAGTGAGGGATTTCCAGGGCGACTCAGGATATTAGGTATCCAGGGTATGAGCCGTCCCACCATCAGGGTCCGCTCATACGGTTAGGAGTTAGGGAGAGGATTAGGGATGCAATAGGAGGTGACCTGCTCCCTGATCCCGGCGTCCTGGCCTAGTTTCTACCATTATCCTTCTTACATTGTATGGTGGGGGACAATGTAAGAAGGATAATGGTGTCCCAAGTAAGGGCTCCCCTGGTACGGTCAGCAGAGTATACTGGCTGGAAAGTCGGGTCATGTGCATCCATGGAGACTTAAAAGACTATCCCACCGCCCTGGTGTCTCTAACCCCAGGGGCTGGCAGAATGACTCACGAAGTGGCAGTTACCCCAAATTTACACTGTGGCCTGTTATGAGAGTGACTGATACCCATGAGACAGGGGTAACCCTAGCAGAGTGGCCCGGCTCAGGGGGAGACCGGAACCCTGGGAACCTGAGACCGAAGGGCCAGCAGTAGGGGTGACCACCACTTCGATGGAAGAGAGGGAGACAACCCCACTAAGTGTGATGGTGGGAGATGTGAAGGACTTGCCGCCAGGTCCTGAATTGGCAGACCTCAATGTCTCCAGGGATAATTTTGATACCGCCCAACATCGGGACCAAAACCTATCCCTCACCTGGATAGGTGTGTAATAGTAGATGGTGAACCATAACAAAATGAAGCAGAGTCAGTGTTTCCCCATTTTGTGGTTCATCAGTATATGCTGTATCGGGTAAACCAACTACGGGGTGAGCCTATTGAACAGTTGGGCCCCAAGGCTTATCGCAAGCTTGTGTTAGATCTAGCCCACAAACACATTCTCGGGGGTCACCTGGGGCTGCAGAAAACTCAGGATCGTGTTCTACAGCGGTTTTACTGGCCCAGCATATTCAAAGAAGTGGAAGAGTCTTGTAAGTCTTGCCCGACCTGCCAGATAACTAGCCCCCAGCCAGGGATAAGGGGAGAAAAAGAGGCTATCAAATATATGGTGTGCTCACAAAAATTTTTGTTCACTGTAATCTTTTTGATATACTAATAAAGAGACTAAATTGAAAAAAAAAAAAAGAAGCAATTTATCCTCAGAAAATGACATATTATTTAGCATTGTTGGATTGTTTTAATTATTCATGTCTCCATGTATATTGAAAAAATATAGAAAAAATTCAGAAGCATTTTTACATTGTCCACTATCACTTCTTAGATATCACTTGTCAGCATTCATCTCATTATTACCACAGGCAGGATTCAAATAATAGATAACACCTCAGTTTTAAAGCTGGGTGCAGATATCTACCACTGACAATTCAGAGCCATGCCCCTTTCTTTTTGCCAATAATCGGGTGGTCTCATCAGACTTTGGTGGCATATGGTAGCCATGCGCCACCAATATCTATTCTGAGACCACCTCTGTAGCTCATTATACATTGCACAATACTTTTAATTTATTTAAGGCAATACGACTATTATTCTGTAAAGAAATGTATTGGCCGAGATGCAGTAATTAAGGGTTACTCAGTATTATAATACTTTCTGGTGATACTTTTAACAGACCATTTCACTGAATTCTGTATGGCAATATTCCCAAGTGTGGACATTTTTCACGATGAAAACCTTGTATTTCATGTATTCACAGATACTACAGTACAGAGTGTGCATCTTCTCATACTTCTTTCCCCTTCTAATAATTAAATTTTGGACAGTTTTCAAATGGAAATGCATTCTCACACTATGCTGAACGCCCCTAAGAGCTATGAGAAATGAAGATCTCCCCGTCACACTGTACACTGAGAGGCTATTCCCAGTTAAATCTAAGATTTCTCCCTCCTCCGTATTGTTCCATCTCAATATTTTCTGGTATCTATGTAACATCTATAGTTAGAAGTAGAAAATGGTGGTAATGGAAACCTAATAGTAGCAGGCTTGAAATTCCCATTGAATGCCCATTCTCTCTGCCAATGTTCATTCATAATATCTTATTTTAGAGAAAATAAAATATACAAACTCTTTTTTCACATAACCCTGCATATTAGCTGATATTAGGAAAAGAGATAGTCGGGTGGATAAAGGCTTTGTACAATGTTATAGTATATAGTATTGTGTATACAGCTCTCCTACAGACTTCTATAACTCCATGGCTGAAGACTACTGACAAACCCTGATTCAGCACTCTTGTTCTTTTCACTTATACCAAAGCTTCTTTATTCATAAACAGAAAGGACAAAACATGAAATAACACAACAAAGTACAAAAGCAAAAAAAGTGGAGAAATCCTTTTGGGTCGTCATTGGTTTTGTTATTCTTGATTCTCGTCTACTCATAAGATTGAGTTCAGCCTATTATACTGCCGTGTTTATCCAGTAGAAGGCTGGATCCTCATCGTAGGAATAAATTCCTTCCCAAATCCATATCTGGCATCAAAATAAATCTCTGGATCAATGACCCTTCTCCAGAAATCCAATACCTATAACCTGTAATATTATTACACCCCAGAAATACATCCAGGCCCCTCTTGAACTCTTTTATTGTACTCACCATCACCACCTCCTCAGGCAGAGAGTTCCATAGTCTCACTGCTCTTACCTTAAAGAATACTCTTATCTGTTGGTGTAGAAACCTTCTCACCTCTAGACACTGAGGATGTCCCCTCGTCACAGTCACAGTCTTGAGTATAAACGGATCATGGGAGAGATCTCTGTATTAGCCTTTGATCTATTACACATATTTATTAGTTGATACTTTTGCTGTCTGTTTTCAAATTGAGATAGCCCACTGTACTCCATCTATTTCATTTATTACTTTAGTTGTCCACCTTTGAACTCACTCAAGCTCTGCTATGTCTTTCTCGTGCACAGGAACCCAGAATTATGCACAATATTCCATGTGCGGTCTGACTATTGTAGGCCGCATATATTGTAAAGCGTTCGAACTATCTTCTCATAATGAGCATCTACCCCCCTTACACTGGTTGTAACAGTTAAAGGGGTTTTCCAAGATTTTAATATTGATGGCCTATACTCAAGATAGATCATCAATATCTGATAGTGGGGGTCTGAGTCCAGCCGATCAGCTGTTTCAAGAGACTGTGGTGCTCCGATCAGCACCTGAGGCTACCTGACTGTGCAAGCGTAACCCATGTACATTGTGGGTTGAAACCAGGCTAGGATTACATGCTCAATGTACGGCAGGTGATCCCAGAAGTGCCCACAACCTAATTAGACCGGGGTGAGCAGCTCTTGCCCAGTAGGGCAATGTAAATCTTCTTAAGACCATACTTGCAATAGTAAGGTGAGATTATAAAATTAAAACTTGCATAAATCCTTTAATTACTTTACATTTTCTTTGAAGCTATGCAAACTTGCCGAAAAGTGAATATAAAGCAAAAAAAAAACAAAAAAAAACTCTGGAGCTTTAATTGGATAGTGTTGCTTATTGAATTAAAAGCAATCTATCCTCAGAAAATGATATATTGTTTAGCATTTCATGTTAAATGTCCTTAAAAAATGTTGGATTGTTTTAATTTTTCATGTCTCCATGTATATTGAAATAAATGAAAAAATATTGAAAAAATTCAGAAGCATTTTGTCATTGTCCACTAGCACTTCCTAAATATCATTTGTCAGCAGGCATCTCATTATTACCACAGGCAGGATTCAAATAATAGATAACACCTCAGTTGTAAAGCTGGGTGCAGATATCTACCACTGACAATAGATGATGGAAACAGTTAACCCCACTTGCAGACTGACTTTTGTCACAAAGCAGGCCCTACAATAAAATACTATTTCTGCATGACACCAAATCTTGGTGTCTATGACATTACTATCATGGACACACCATTTAATTGGTTGTAAAATTTAAAGGCAGTTCCTTTTTGATCCCATAAATTTCACCCCCCCCCCTCCATTTATAGTGCAGAAGTTAGCTCCCTCTTTAACTCATTCTTATTCCCAGCTTGAATCAAGAGGATTGTTGTTCGAAGATGACCCCAACAGTTCCATATTCGACTATTTAAAGAACGAGGGTCAATGAAATCAGTAGGAGATGTTGAATGGCTACACAGTGCATTTAGACCCTTTCACTTTTTCACATTGTTAAGTTGGAGCCTTGTGCTAAAATAATTTAAAAAATCTAGTTTTCCCCATCAATCTGCACTCATTCCCCCTTAAGGAGAAAGTAAAAACTGGATTTTAGAAATGCTTGCAAACTTAGTAGAAAGGAAAAACTAAAATTTTGTTTGGACAGAAGTATTCAGACCCTGTGCTATTACACTTGAAATGCAGCTCTGGGGACCCCCCATTTCTCTTTATCATCTTTGGGATGTTTCTACAAATTGATTGGTGTCCACCTGTGGTATATTCAGTTGATTGGACATGATTTGGAAAGATATAGCCCTGTCTACAGTTGCAAGAAAATGTATGTGAACCCTTTGGAATGATATGGATTTCTGCACAAATTGGTCAGAAAATGTGATCTGATCTTCATCTAAGTCACAACACTAGACAATCACAGTCAGCTTAAACTAAAAACACACAAAGAATTAAATGTTACCATGTTTTATTGAAAACACCATGTAAACATTCACAGTGCAGGTGGAAAAAGTATGTGAACCTCTAGACTAATGACATATCCAAGAGCTAATTGGAGTGAGGTGTCAGCCAACTGGAGTCCAATCAATAAGATGAGATTGGAGGTGTTGGTTACAGCTGCCCTGCCGTATAAAAAACACACACCAGTTCTGGGTTTGCTTTTCACAAGAAGCCTTGCCTGATTTGAATGATGCCTCGCACAAAAGAGCTCTCAGAAGACTTACGATTAAGAATTGTTGACTTGCATAAAGCTAGAAAGGGTTATAAAGGTATTTCCAAAAGCCTTGCTGTTCATCAGTCCACGGTAAGACAAATTGTCTATAAATGGAGAAAGTTCCTCACTGCTGCTACTCTCCCTAGGAGTGGCCATCCTGTAAAGATGACTGCAAGAGCACAGCGCAGACTGCTCAATGAGGTGAAGAAGAATCCTAGAGTGTCAGCTGAAGACTTACAAAAGTCTCTGGCATATGCTAACATCCCTGTTAGCGAATCTACGATAATAAAAAAAACACTAAACAAGAATGGATTTCATGGGAGGATACCACAAAGGAAGCCACTGCTGGCCAAAAAAAAACCATTGCTGCATGTTTACAGTTTGCTCAAGAGCACCTGGATGTTCCACAGCAGTACTGGCAAAATATTCTGTGGACAGATGAAGCCAAAGTTGAGTTGTTTGGAAGAAACACACAACACTATGTGTGGAGAAAAAGAGGCACAGCACACCAACATCAAAGGAGGTTCAGACAGTTATTAAATGCAAGGGTTCTCATACTTTTTCCACCTGCACTGTGAATGTTTACATGGTGTGTTCAATAAAAACATGGTAACCTTTAATTCTTGGTGTATTATTAGTTCAAGCAGTCTATTGTTGTGACTTAGATGAAGATCAGATCACATTTTATGACCAATTTGTGCAGAAATCCATATCATTCCAAAGGGTTCACATACTTTTTCTTGCAACTGTATATAAGGTCTCACAGCTGAAAATGCATATCAGAGCAAAAACCAAGCCATGAGGAGGAAAGAACTGCCTATAGAGCTCAGACTAGTTTAATGCTCTCATTAAGAGAAACAAAATAAGAGTATTGCAGGTTTGATACCTTTTGATGGCTAACAAAAATAGAAGTAATGATTTTACATAGTGAGCTTTCGAGATATCACCAGTCCCTTCATCATCTACCTATAGAGCTCAGATACATGATTATGTGGAGGTACTGATCTAGAAGAGGGTTACAAAAAATTATGTTCCATTGATAGTTCCCAAGAGCACAGTGGCCTCCATAATTCTTAAATGGTAGACATTTGGAACAACCAGGACCCTTCCTAGAGCTGACTGTTCCATCAAAGTAATTGGTGGAAAATGGCCTTGGTAAGAGGCATGACCAAGAAGAAAATGGTCACTTTGGCTGAGTCTCAAAGATCATGTGTGCAGACGGGTCAACCATCACCATGGCATTCCACAAACCTGTGCTTTATGGCAGAGGGACCCTAAAGATGCCTCTCCTCAGTAAAAGAAACATGAAAATTTTCAAAAAAAATAGCACCTACAGGATTCTCAAACTGTGAGAAACCTGATTGAACTTTTTGGCCTCAATTCTAAATGTCTGGAGTTTGGAGTAAACCAGGCACTGCACAATACCTTCCCTACAGTGAAGCACAGTGGTCGCAACATCATGCTGTGGGGGTGTTTTTCAGCAACTGAGACAGAGACTGGTACAAAGATATTCTTAAAGAAAACATGATCCTGAGTGATCTAGACCTCAGACTGGGTTAGGGCGGGTTCACATCACCATTATGGATTCAGTTTTTGTTTTCCATTATAACATGGTTATAACGGAAAATAATGGAATCCATAAGATGGAAGTAAAAACGGAAGCCTTTAAGAGGCATTTCGTTTTGATACGTCATAATAGAAGTTGATGGGAATCATAACGGATCCGTCTGGTTCCCGGTATACAAGACGGAAAACAAAGTCCTGTCGACTGGACTTTTTTTCCTTTCTGCATAATGAAAACCAGATGGATCCGTTATGATTGCCCATAGACTTCTATAAGAAACTCCCCAGCAGCCATTTTCTGCAGTTTTTTGCAGTTCTGAGAGAGAGAGAGCAGTGTCATTGCTGTGCTCTGTGCTTTGCAGACTCATCTGGATCCTTATTTAATTACATTAGATAGTTAGTTAGCTCATATATATATAGTTAATGGGAGATAGTCAGTGTAGGTTAGATAGTGATATAGTGTAGCTGATAGTTTCCAGTACAGGGTGTTAGGTAGTGTGATAGGAATTACTGTGCTGTGATAGGGATTAGTGTCTCTGTTAGACACAGTGCTGTGATGTCACAACAATACTTGTGCACCAATCAGTAATATCTACTCAGACCTGATCAAATGTGAAGTTGCTTGTATTGTGCAAAAAAATGTGCATAATTATTGCCGATTTGCGCAATTGTAAAAATAATAACTGGAGATCGTGAATTCTAGAATTCGCTAATTTATTGGGTATATTATGCGAAAAACAAAAATGCAAAAAACGAATATTGCCTATGCCGCTCATCACTACTAGGGATGTTGCTAAGCTCAGACAAAGATATTGCAGTCTTCTCACTGGCCCACAAGCAAGAAGGGAAGTTACTGATGAAAAAAAATCTAGAATATTTGCGATTACGAATATAAAGCACTATATTCTAAATATTCTCAAATTCTTGAAGTGCCGATATTCGCGAAAAAATTAGCGATTAGAATATTTGCGATCAACACTATTTGTCATTATGGTAAACCTGTGTGCAGAATGTTGGGAAAAAATGTTAACTTTTGTTTTATTTTGTCTGAAGACTTTCCGAATGAATTGTACATGTAATAGCCCATTTGGATAATCATCATATCTGATGAAGAGAGAGAGAAATTGAATAAGGACAGCTTCAACAAATTCACTAAAGAAAATTTTAAATCAGTTTGGTCCGACTGTCACTTGAGTTAGTTTTAATTCCTTAGAGATTTTGTAGACCAAAAAAAATCCAGACTTTTAAGTGTTTCAAATATTTTTATAACTTGTACTTATGGTTGTTATTTATGTTGTGCTTCTTTTTGTTAGATGTCTCTCTATTTACTCTGTCAGTCCAGATGAAATACTTTATAATTACTAGGGATAAGTGAATCGTTTCATCAAAAACACTGAAATGTTTATGAATAAGAAAACTTTATTAGATGATAAAAATGCTTCTTTATGACACAACTTTAATATTTGGCATAACTTACATTACTTTTGCTGCTAAGTGCTTTGTTAAAGGGGTTGTCCGAGTTATTTTTGTGTTTTTTGTATGTTTCTAACTAATCAAATGTAAAGGCTTTACCATGCACTTACAATATCTGCAGTTGCTGGTTTCTCAGATTCCACTGAGGGTCACATGCACAAGCCTGAGAGAGAAGATATGTGTTACAATCCTACAGGCTCACCTGAGTCAGAGGATAGCTGGCTGGAGGTGGAGCCCAGTGGCAAGGACCGCAGGCAGGTTGTAGTTGCAGCGTAGTCAGACAGAGGCGTAATCGGTTAGCAGGCGGTGGGTCAGGGCAGGCGGCAGTGAGCGTGGTCAGACAATCCGGATCGGGAACGGTGGAAGCAGGTCAGTTGGTAGGGACAAGCAGAAGAGTAGTCGGGGACAATTCCAAGGTTGGCAGCAGTCAAGTTGGTAGCAGTAGCAGCAGAGGAACAGCAGTAGATGCAGCAGGATCAAGTCCAGAAGAACAATAACCAGCAGGGATCTGGTGCAAGAGGCTGGGCTTATAAAGAGGAAGTAGCAGGTGCAAGGAATCACAGAGATTAACAAGGCAAGGCTGGAACAATGTAGATCAAAGAGTTCAGTAGAAGGAAATGTCCAGAAGGGTTGGTAGTCTAGAGCTACTGCCTGGGACATGGCTGGTCACTGGTTCGAATCCCGACAATATGTGTCTGTACAGGACAGGAGACGTCACTGTGCTGCCACGCCCCCCTGAAATGCCGTCTGCTGCTGTCTGCCCTCTCCCTGGATTCTTCAGGAAAAACATTACCCCTTCAGCAGCACAGACTCAGGGCTGGAGGCTTTGCTGAAAAGCTGCAGGCAGCGAGGAGACAAATGCTTGGCACAGGAGCTGACAGACTAGAGGAGTTCTGCAGAGCATTGCACAAAAACAGGTAGGCGGAAGATCCTGTGTGTATCAGCAGTATCATTGTACAGCTGGGAGTTGTATTCCTACACACATAACATGCTGCTGAGTCTCCCAACAGTCAGACATGTCACTCAGGGCAGCACTTGTATTCACTCCCTTTGCAGATCAGGGAAAGGGGCAGAGATTGCTGTTATTGCAGGTAATCAAATGGCCAGAAGAGAACCAGGGAAATGAGGAAATACAGTCAGGTCCATAAATATTGGGACATCGACACAATTCTAACCTTTTTGGCTCTATACACCACCACAATGGATTTGAAATGAAACGAACAATGCTTTAACTGAAGACTGTCAGCTTTAATTTGAGGGTATTTACATCCAAATCAGGTGAACGGTGTATGAATTACAACAGTTTGCATATGTGCCTCACACTTTTTAAGGGATCAAAGGCAATGGGACAATTGGCTTCTCAGCTGTTCCATGGCCAGGTGTGTGTTATTCCCTCAATTAACCCAATGAGCAGATAAAAGGTCCAGAGTTCATTTCAAGTGTGCTATTTGCATTTGGAATCTGTTGCTGTCAACTCTCAAGACGAGATCCATCAGTGAAGCAAGCCATCATTAGGCTGAAAAAACAAAACAAACCCATCAGAGAGATAGCAAAAATATTAGGCGTGGCCAAAACAACTGTTTGGAACATTCTTAAATAGAAAGAACGCACCGGTGAGAGCAACACCAAAAGACCCGGAAGACCATGAAAAACAACTGTGGCGGATGACCGAATAATTCTTTCCCTGGTGAAGAAAACACCCTTCACAACAGTTGGCCAGATCAAGAACTCTCTCCAGGAGATAGGTGTATGTGTGTCAAAGTCAACAATCAAGAGAAGACTTCACCAGAGTGAATACAGAGGGTTCACCACAAGATGTAAACCATTGGTGAGCTTAAAAAACAGGAAGGCCAGATTAGAGTTTGCCAAACGACATCTAAAAAAGCCTTCACAGTTCTGGAACAACATCCTATGGACAGATGAGTCTAAGATCAACTTGTACCAGAGTGATGGAAAGAGAAGAGTATGGAGAAGGAAAGGAACTGCTCATGATCCTAAGCATGCCACCTCATCAGTGAAGCATTGTGGTGGTAGTGTCATGGCGTGGGCATGTATGGCTGCCAATGGAACTGGTTCTCTTGTATTTATTGATGATGTGACAGCAGGATGAATTCTGAAGTGTTTTGGGCAATATTATCTGCTCATATTCAGCCAAATGCTTCAGACCTCATTGGACGGCGCTTCACAGTGCAGATGGACAATGACCCAAAGCATACTGCAAAAGCAACCAAAGGGAAAGAAGTGGAATGTTATGCAATGGCCAAGTCAATTACCTGACGTGAATCCAATTTAGCATGCATTTCACTTGCTGGAGACAAAACTGAAGGGAAAATGCCCCAAGAACAAGCAGGAACTGAAGACAGTTGCAGTAGAGGCCTGGCAGAGCATCACCAGGGATGAAACCCAGTGTTTGGTGATGTCTATGCATTCCAGACTTCAGGCTGTAATTGACTGCAAAGGATTTGCAACCAAGTATTAAAAAGTGAAAGTTTGATTTATGATTATTATTGTGTCCTATTACTTTTGGCCCCTTAACAAGTGGGAGGCACATATGCAAACTATTGTAGTTCCTACACCGTTCACCTGATTTGGATGTAAATACCCTCAAATTAAAGCTGACAGTCCGCAATTAAAGCACGTCTTGTTTGTTTCATTTCAAATCCATTGTGGTGGTGTACAGAGCCAAAAAGGTAAGAAATGTGTCGATTTCCCAATATTTATGCACTTGACTGTATATATTTTTTTACCTAAAACTTGCTTAACTTAGTTATATATTGCTGCTAATCAGCTTTACAGTGCTATATATTTTTTTTTCCATAACTCAAACAACCCCTTTAAATGTTGGATTACATTATAAGGGTGTAGAAAAAGTATGTTCACACTTCACAATGTTGTCATTGTATAGTTGTTACAATGAATGTTTCTAATCTTTAAAGGGGTTCTCCAGGAATTAAGAAAATGAAAATACCTAAATATTACTTTATTATAAATATATTCCCAAATACATTTATTTTATTATAATGGCTCGTTTTGTCTGGGGAGCAATCATTAGGAAAAAAAAAATGGCCGCCGTACTATTAATACACACAAAACCTGTCCTTATTACACAGGAGGACAAGTTACTTCCGAACACTGAACTAAAAAGCTGCCTCATCCTCCTCTCTGCTCATCGGGAATTATGATCCTGAATACAGCTGATAAGATCTTTAGCTGAATCTCTGTGGAGGCGAATGAGGAGACCTAAGTAAAGACAGGATAGACAAGACAGACTGTGGTAATGTGGTGCTGTGGTAATGGAGACTGCATACAAGTGCTGCAGCTCATTAGCCTCTTCCCTGCTCTTCTCTCTGTACTTCATGTCTCCTCATGAACTCCATTCCCACAATTAGCTGATCTTATCAGCTGTATTCAGGATCATAATCCCTGACAAGCAGAGAGGAGCCTGAGGCAGCTTTTTTGCTCAGTGTTCTGAAGTAACTTGTCCTGTGTGATTAGGACACATTTTGTTTGTACTAATAGGACAGTGGCCATTTTATTTCCGCTAATGATTGCTCCCTAGAAAACAAGGCAGTATGACTAATGTTAGGTGTTTGGTAATATATTTATAATAAAGTAATATTTAAAGGGGTTATCCAAGACCTATAATGCCCCCCCACCATATGACTGAGCCCCTCACACAGACTGCACTTACCTCGCTCGCCGCCACTCGCGTCACTTCTGATGCCCGCATGGTCACCGCTGCATCTCCCCGTCGCGTGGATGAAAACATCCGCCGATGGGGGGGGGGGGGTCAGCCAATAGCAGGCCACGATGGGGATGAGCCTTCCTAGTGTCACCCGGGACAGTCATGCTAGCATCAGAATCGACGTGGGTGCCGGGGAGTGAGATAAGTACCAACTGTGTGAGGGGCCCAGGCATTTTGGGAGGCATTATAGGTCTTGGATAACCCCTTTAAGTGTTTTCAGTAATTTTATTTTCTTAATTCCTTGAGAAACCCCTTTAAAGGAGTTTCTGAGACTTGAATATAGGGTATGATTTTTTTTCCCAGAAAGAACACCACTCTTTTCATCGGCTGTGCCTAGTATTACAGTAGTTCAAGACAGGTGCTACCTCTGGAGAAAACAGGCAGTTTTTTCTCTCTGCCATGCCGGTGTTCCCTCTACTACAAGCCTGTGCACCACAGAGCCCATGCCGGCTCTTCTTTCCTCAGGCTGGCATGGGTGCTGGTCTCTTGCTGTGCAGTGGTGTCCACTGCTATCATTCTTTTTCGTGCCTTGTGTGGTTCATGATGACAGCATCTTCTGCATGTGCTGTCGGAGCTTGTGCTCCATGCTCAGAGTCTCTGCAGTCTGTGTTTAGGGCATGTGGGCGTGCCTCTCCTCCTTTTGTGAGGCATCGTGCGGACACCCTCAATATTTGCCATTGTTGAGGACCAGTATGTATTTAAAGGTGTGTTCTTCTCCAGGAAGGCACCTGAGCCATTTAGTTTCCTAGCTTGTCTTGTTCTTGTGAGCATAAGGTGTTACTGCGATTCTTGCCATTTCTGTGTATTGGACCTTGCGTCTTGAGGAAAGGACTTAGTCTTACTGCTGCCTGCCCTGACCTAGGATCTTGTTTAACAGACTTTACCAGTTCTGATCTCAAACCTAGTACTTTGTCCTTGCCTCGCCACCGCCTGATCAGCCTCTGGCCTCCTAGCACCTTTTGGGTGTCCTGTACCATCTGGAGGTTAATCCAATGGGTTTACACCCAGGTTACTTTCCCTCATGTGCCAATGAGGTAGCACCTGGTATACCTGGCGTAGATTATAATACATGTGACAGACCATCTACTCTGGCCCCTCACTGCTTGCCAGTTGCCACTTTCAAAAATGGTGAGCCGTGAGTAAAACCCGCAAAACGCTACAAAATTGTGAGCAACAGCAGCACGCGGCAAAATTTTCTGGCTGAGAGAGGATGATATATGCTCCAACAGCTCCTAATGTACAATTTGATGAAGGAGGGATAATAATATGGGGTTGTTTATGGATACATGAAGTACTGCATGACTGAAGTACTTGCACATAACACAATTGTTGCACATATGATAAATGCAATCTTACGGTGTAGACATTGATTTATGTTCTAATGAAGGAACATTTCTGTAAGAACATAAAAAAAAACATTCTTATTAGCATAAGGACAACGAAGATTAAGTCTGACAAAACTAGTAATTTGATTTGCGGCTGAATTATTTTCTTAATTAATATTGAACTGCTGGTGAACCTCTTATGAAAACATGGTGTATTTGTTGTTTGACACAGTCATTTCTGAAATATAAGGAACCACACATTTAATATTGAGATTCATGAATACTCTGATTTCCTGGGCAGTGTGCACTTGTGTTTTTTATGTCGTAATTAACTTTCTTTTTTTTTTTTCTCTTCATGTCACAGTAGTAATTTTCTAGAGTTTTGTTAAAGGTGTGAGTATACCACTTCTTTCTTATTTTGCAGAAAAGCAAATAGAATTTTTTTTATTTTAGAGAAATAAAACTTGTAATTATCCCCATGCTTGGCTTAAATTACTGTGGGGTCATCCAAATTTTATCTGGTTTATGCGGATAACGTGCTACGTGACAAATAGAAAACTCTTGAAATATAAAGTATTAGGGTATAGAATTCTTGCAGCCCATTATTATCACTGTCACAATAGGCACATTGTTCTGCCAAACTGTTATTGGAAGTACAGCAGATACTGAATCAACTACATACATATTTGTCTCTCATAATAAGAAGTTGTCCTTGAGGTTTGAATCTGAGATCAGCAACTAAAACCAAAGTTCAAGCAATGTTCTCCGCTGAAGTGATACCTTCAGGACAATAGTTTTTGTTGTAACGATAAAAAAAAACGCCTACTGTTTTGGTTCTTACAGGTTTCTAATAGTTTTTTTTTAAAATCTATATTATGATAATGTCAGAAAATCAGAGGTCAACATTTAATGTCTCCTTTATGAATTGCAGGCTAGCAATTTGTAATTAACTATATCAAGGTATAAAGAAAAGTGCCTTAATGTAGTACCTTGCAACCGAACCCGAGTTCGGCAAATGTTTTTTTACAGTACAAATAAATTTATGAAGTTACTAGAAATTAAGCCGATTACAATAACGGGCGCTAGAACAGTAGTGCATAAACATTAGTAGGAACAGTCTATGTTAAATAGTAAGATAATTTAACTACATTGCATTTCTTGTTTTATTTTTTTGGGTCGAAAATAGTTTGCAAAGAAGTCAAAAGTAAATTAATAATAAAATTAAAATGGAAACATATATATCACAATACAGTAAGTATAGTTTGTACCAATCTGCAATATACAATACATGAAGCAGACATTCATTTTGTATTTTTTACCTCTTGAATTTTTTTAAATAAAATTTCTTTATACACAACATTTCTTGTAAATATTCTATCAAAATTTGGCAACAGGTTGCCTTGTTCAGGACCATCTACTGTAATATGCGTCACTGGCACTGACTTTTGGCAGAGATTGCGCGCACTGTGACTGGTGGTTTATATGATTGCCACTGACTGGTAGTGCAGAGACCACTGGCACTGTGACTGGTGACTGATAGGGCTAACACTGACTGGTGGTGCTAAGACCACTGGCACTGTGACTGGTGGCTGATACGTCTGGCACTGACTGGTGGTGCTGAGACCACTGGCACTGTGACCGGTGGCTGATACAGCTGTCACTGACTGCTGTCACTGGTGGCACTGAATGGTGGTGCTGAAACAGCGGGCACTGTGACTGGTGGCTGATAGAGCTGGCACTAACTGGTAGTGCTGAGATCACTGTCACTGTGACTGGTGGCTAATATGGCTGACACTGACTGGTGGTGCTGAAACCACTGGCACTGTGACTGGTGGCTGATTCAGCTGGCACAGACTGCTGGCACTGACTGGTGGTGCTGAGACAGCGGGCACTGTGACTGGTGGTTGATAGAGCTGGCACTAAATGGTGGTGCTGAAAACACTGCCACTGTGACTGGTGACTAATACGCTTGGCACTGACTGGTGGTGCTGAGACTGCTGTCAATGGTGGCTAATACGGCTGGCACTAACTGCTGGCACTGACTGGTGGTGCTGAGATGGCGGGCACTGTGACTGGTGGCTGATAGAGCTGGCACTAATTGGTAGTGCTAAGACCACTGGCACTGTGACTAGTGGCTAATATGGCTGACACTGACTGGTGGTGCTGAGACTGCTGTCACTGTGACTGGTGGCTGATATGCCTGGCACTGACTGCTGTCACTGTGACTGGTGGCAATGACTGCTGGCTGGCACTGACTGCTGGCTGATACGGCTGGCACTGACTGGTGGTGCTGAGAGCACTGGCACTGTGACTGGTGGCTGATACAGCTGGCACTGGCTGGTAGTGCTGAAACCACTGTCACTGTGAATGGTGACTAATACACTTGGCACTGACTGGTGGTGCTGAGACTGCTGTCACTGGTGGCTAATATAGCTGACACTGACTGCTGGCACTGACTGGTGGTGCTGAGACCACTGGCACTGTGACTGGTGGCTAATATGGCTGACACTGAGTGGTGGTGCTGAGACCACTGGCACTGTGACTGGTGGCTGATAGGACTGGCACTGACTGCTGTCACTGTGACTGGTGACAATGACTGCTGGCTGGCAATGACTGCTGGTGCTGGCTAATTCTGTAATTTATGTCACTCAGTGCATGTAATGGCGGCGCTTGTTATGCACAAAATGACTCTACTCCAACTGAGACAGCACAACAATGGGGACGGTTATTGGCCAGCGGCGCAGTTGTGGGGATGTTGTGATTGGACGGCTCAGTGCTGTGGGCGGTGCGTACGGCATGTGCGTATGGCATGTGTGTTAATTGGCTGGCACAATTTTGGGCGGCCCAGGCGGCGACTGATTGGACGGCCGCGCTGCTGTGGGCTGTCCGGGCTGCATGTGTTGAATCGTGTTTTAATTAGCCGGCGTCGCAGTGCTTTGGGCGGTCCATGGAGTGTGTGGCAATTTGTCTGTGCGCGATTGGACGGCTCTGTGCTGTGGGCAGTCTGTACGGCGTGTGGTGCGCCGTGTGTTAATTGGGCAGCACAATTGTGGGCGGTCCAGGTGGCGACTGATTGGACGGCCGCGCTTCTGTGGGCTGTATGTGTTGCGCCGTGTTTTCATTTGCCAGTGGCGCAGTGCTTTGGGTGGTCCCTGGAGTGTGTACCGATTGGTCTGTGCGCTGCGCATGCGCACTTCAATAATCAGCACACACACACGGACACCAGCCCTGAGCACTTACACAGGACTTTTATTAGTATTGATTACCCAAAGTCTCGTGAGTCTTTGCGAAGCAATAACTTTGGCTCATCGGAGCCAATACATTCTAATACTGTACGGAGCTTGCTCATCCCTAGTCGTAATCATAGTACATGTAGTTTATACTTTGTCTAAAAAATGAAGATCATCAAGTTAAGTCAGAAAATATGTAGTACTACAAATTAGTATATTAACTTAGGCATTGAAATCTAAAGAACACCTTCTTATGTAGCGAGATCTAAACAATGGGTAGAACAACCTGTCTGTGTATGTATTGGTGAGGTGAGATCTCAACAGGTGAGGACTTGGAAGGGCATCTGTTCCTCAGTGGTAATAAGATTTTTTTTGAGGATAGTTTGGTGCATATTTTGGTCAAGTAGCCATTTTGGTGGGCCGTTAATAAGTCATAGAGCATAGAAAACATCCTGACATATTACTTGGATGAAAACCTCAGAACAGAGTCCTATGAATACTGTTTTGATTAATGATAGTAATAATAGTTATGCATTCCCTCCTGTTCTGGGAGATTGGAGGAACCCCCTCCACGACGTTCATATGGCCTAATAGGGATTATGGACAATCAATTTTGGATCAGACGAGTGAATTTCTCAAAATTTGATTTGTGTCCAATTTGACCAAATCGGTAGTCCAATTCAGGCCCAAATGAATTTAATTCAAATCCAAAGTGCCCCAGTTGCTTGGCAAAGTGTCTCTGTCAGGTTCGTTAGAGTCAGAACTTTTAGAAAATTCAGATTGAATTTCTGGATTTTCGAATCCATTTGTTCAACTCTAATTGGTATAACTCAAGTAGTCAGTGGCAGATGTATAGGTATAAAGGTGTCGGATTGCTGCAAAACTCGACATGTAGTTATCTCTCATGCTGATATGTAAATGATTACAGATGTAGTCTGATTGACACTGGGTCTTGCTACAAGAGGGTGTAAAAGTGCTTTCTCCGCTTCTCTATAAAATAGCTCTTAGAGGCCACTTTTGGGTAGAGTACCTCTTGGTGAGAGATCGTTCACTGCTAGACATGCCTCTCAAAGACATATGCCCAGTTCACAGACAGAGAGGGGATGCATAATTAGACTGAGAGAAGCAGGATGGTTGTTTTGATTACTTGTCGATCATCTAGGCCATTCTGCATAAGCTGTTTAGTGGTGTTGGGAGCAGTGGTTATATAAGGGTACACACAAACAGTGAAGAGGCTCTGGATGGCTAAGCACGAGCAGCTTCCATAGGTTCAGTGTCCACCATCCAGACACAGGTGACACCTTGATTACACACCACTGTCAATGTCCAGACTATTTCCAGTCAGGAAAGAGAAGGTAAAAGAACAATATGGCTGTCATGGGTCACCATCATCTTTGTTTGAATTGGTGTGATGAACTAAAAACCTAGACTGCTGTGGACTGGAACACATTGTCTTTAGCAATGAATCCAGGTTCTGTGTGGGATCTGATGATGGTCAGGTTCTAGTATGAAGGCCTGGTGGGGAGCCCTTCAATCCTGCCTTTGCTGTGGAGTGACAAACTATTCCAACTGCGGGTGTGATAATCTAGGAGCCATCGCCTACAGCAGTTGGTCACCTCTAGTAGTGATCTGAATGACCCTACCAGCTCAGCAACATGTGCAGGACAACTGGCGGCCACATGTGTTGCCTCTGATGGCATGGCTTCAAGAAGTTCTTTTTTAAGCAGGATAATGCTCACCCACAAACACCAACGGTTTTGCAGGAATATCTCCACCAGATTGTAAGACTTCCGGCAACCAGATTTATCGCCAGTTGAGCATTTATGAGACCAGTTGGAATGCCAGCTTCAGCAACCTATCGGTGTGCAGGATCTACCAATCCAGCTGCAACATTTGTGGGCAAATGTGTCGCAAGATACTGTACGGAACCTGTATGTCTCTATGGCCAACAACCATATCTCATCTTGTATCCAGATGAGGCACTAGAGCCTACTTTCTATTGCACAGTTTTCCCCAATAATCTTATCCTCTTGTTCAGTATTCTACTCACTAACATTAGAGATGAGCAAATTTCTCAAAAATTTGATTTGGTCGGTTCGCCGAATTTTCCCAAAAATCGATTTGATCTGAACTTATTTGTGGCGAATCGCGTTAAAGACAGCTATTTCCTGGCTGCAGAGAGACTGTATAGTGGTGTAGAACACCGTGCCTTGCAGTAACACGCATAGGGAGTCTGCTGTGTTAGTGAAACAGTGCTGTCAGTCAGTATGACACACAGATGACAAGCGTCGCTCTTAGAATCACTGCACACTTCATGGGGCCAAAACTGACCAAATAACTCAAATGTGAACTCAGCCTTAAAGGTCAATGTTAGCGCCAGGTATAAAGAACTGTGCAGAGGCCCAAGATCCTACTATAGCTTGAAAGAGCGCACTCCTTTAACACCATCGTCAGCTGATTCCACATAGATGTCTAAAGAGCCTGTTCTATTAAACGCTTATACAAGTAGACACTCCCTGACAGAGTGGAGATGGTGTAAGCAGTAAGTTTGTGTTTATGTCACTGATTATTTTGCCCTTCCTCTGATCAGTCAGAACAATAACCCACAAAAAACGGATCCTGTCTGTTGAGCATCCGCCTTCACTCGATCAGCATTTGGTCAGAAATCCATCAGTATTGCTAAAGCAAAAAAAAACAACAGAGGTGGATCCAAAACAGAGATGACACGTGAATGGAATCTTTGCTTGTCTTCTGTGTTTTGTACCCACTCCTGCTTTTGGCTACCAAACCATAAGCCAATTCTGATGCAAAATAGGGACCATGTCATACAGGCCTTACAGCTGCTACATAGACAGGATCCTTTGCGCGTCAAATTTTTCCTTCCTTCAGATCAGAAGAAGGCATGAGGAGACCACAGAGTGGACCAGTGACATAGTGGACCAGTGACATAGTGGTCCTCATGCTGCTGCCACCTCACCACTATGTCACTGGGCCACTTTGTGGTCATCTTATGCTGCTGCCACCTCACCCAGTGACATAGTGGTGATCTGGCAGCAGCATGAGAAGACCACAGAGTGGTGAGGTGGCAGCAGAATGAGGAGACCACAGAGTGGCCCAGTGATAGAGTGTTGAGGTGGCAGCTGCATCAGGAGACCACAGAGTGTTGAAGTGGCAGCAGCATGAGGAGACCACAGAGTGGCCCAGTGACATAGTGGTGAGGTGGAGGGCAATACCAGTACCAGCTGAAGATGTTGGGTGGCAGTAGGAGCACCTGGCAGCAGGTGGGTGGCATCAGGTGGGTGGCAGCATCAGAAGAGTAGCTGAAGCAGGTAGCCAGAAAAAACAGGTCTCTTTTGACAAAGTTTAGGTGTAGCACCATGGATGATCTAGTCTGATGCATCAGGCACTGGTGTGTGGAAATCCTGGCTGATCCAAGCCTGATTCATCTTAACAAAGGTGAGTTTCTCCACATTTTGGGTGGACAAGCGACTTCTCCTTGGGGTAACTATGGTCCCCGCCGCACTAAACACCCGCTCTGATGCCACACTGCTGGCTAGGCAGGAAAGCTTGTCCAGGGCAAACTTGGCCAGTTGTGGCCACAAATTGAGTTTGGCTGCTCAGTAGTCCAGGTGATCTTCAATGTGGGGTGTCAGGGTACACTCCAAGTATGCCACAACCTGCTGGTTCAGATTCTGCTCTATGTCTACCTGCTGCTGCTGGTGAGTAGTTTCTTAGGTAGGCGGGTGAAGAAAACTGCTCATCAGCGACTCTAGACTTACGCTGCTGATGGAGCTGGTACTGCACCTGCCCCCCCAACCAGCCATGGCAGTGGAATGTGAGCACTGAGGGCCCCCAAGTCAGACCTGCGTGCGGATGGGTGATGGTGCACATAGGCAGTGGCCAACTCACAACATAGGATGTCTTGATAGTGGTTCAATTTGTCCTCACTCTCAGCGGGTGTAAAAAAGGCCCCCATTTTGGACTGGTAGCGAGGGTCTAACATGGTGGAGAGCCAGTAGTCATCCCTCTGCCGAATGGTGACAATTTGGCTGTCACTATGCAAGCAACTGAGCATGCATCGGGCCATTTATGCAAGTGACTCGGAGGGACTCAATGCCTCCACCTCCACTGCATACTGCCACAATGTGTTTGGGTCATCTGCCTCATCTTCCTCATCGCCCTGTAACTCCTCCGGCTGCTCCTGCTACTCCTGATCCTCCTCCCCTGTCACCTTTGTAGAATAACCACCCATTTCTCTATGCGTTGCTTGTGCTCAAATGTCCTCTTCCTCCTCTAGGTCATCCCCCACAGGGCTCATATAGCCGTGAGATGTAGTTGCCACGTCTTCTGTCCCCTGGCCAGCCAGATTTAGCAGCATCTGTTCCAGGACATGAAGCAGTGGAATGACGTTATTCATCCCTGGTGACTGAAAAACAAAGTGGCCTCCTCAAAGGGCAGGAGCAAACGGCACGCATGAACTGCCACTGGCTAACATCAAAGTTACACAGGAGAGTACCTCTGTCTGCCTGTATCATCAAGAAATCGTTTATGTTCTTTCTCTGTTCATATAGTCGTTACAACATATGGAGGGTGGAATTCCAACGGGTGGAAACGTCGCATATCAGCCTATATTGGGGGATGCCCTCTTCTCCTGATGATGAAGCCCCTTGTTCACCCGGCTCCCAAGTGTGATAAGCTTCATCATCTGCTACTGTCTGCACGTCACTGATGTCTCCCTCAACGGTCTCAGGGCCAGAAGCCTGACTGCTAGCAACACCTGCTCCCACGTGACTCTCATCATCACTACTGTCCCGACTACTGTAAGAAGTGGAGGATGTTTCCTACAGATCTTGGCTGGGCAGAAGCTGCTGACTGTCCTCTAGCAGCTCGTCCTTCCTGAAAAGTGGAGCCGAGCCTACGGCATATAATACTTCCCATGCTGAAGGATCAGAAAATTACAGAGGCAGGTTGAGGACAGTTGGGGGCACATGGCCTACTCCCAGGCCATGCCAACTAAGCATTGTGTCAGAGGAACCCACCGACTCTTGTCTAGGGGTGTCTGATGTCACTTGCGATGAAGTCAAAGAGTAAGTCAACCATTCCCGCTGGGATTGCTGGTCAAGACACGACCGCTAGATGACACTGGGAGCTCAGGCCTCTTGCTGCCACCCCTCCTACTTCTGCTGCTTCTTCTGCCTGCGACAGAAATATTTTGGACACTGACCATTCCCTTTGAAGGGCCTATCACTTGTCTGTCTGTCATACTGTATAATAAAATAATTAAAATTAAATAAAAATAATGCAACCCAAAAAAGGCTGTAGTACAATGTAACTTCACCGCAGAACGGCAATTAAAACGTATTCTTTTTCTATTAATACACCCCCCAAAAAAAATCAAAATCAAAATTCACAGCAAAATGGCTAATAGGACGTACCTAAATTTCCTATTAATACACCCCGTAAATGGCTGTAGTGCAATGTAACTCCACCGCAGAACAGCAATTAAGATGTATTCTTTTTCCAATAATACACCCCCCAAAAAAAGTTTAAAGATTAGTGATGATTGAGCACCAAAGTATTCAGGTGTTCGGGTGTTCGGCCCAAACACATTGCTATATTCTTGTGCTCGCCCAAGCACCCAAGTATAATGGAAGTCAATGGGAGACAACCAGGCACCCCCTGCTCTGAAGAAGGGAGGGTGCCTGGTCCATTGGAAAAGGTCAGAAAGTGACAGAAACACCACCAAAATGGATCGGAAACACCATGGGGATGATGTCTGGATGCATCTTGGACTCCCAGGTCGCTGCTGGGAACCATGTTGTCTGAGTTGTACTCCACTTTTACAGACTGACAAAAATACGCACAAAACCCCCCAAAAAAATCAATTTTACAGGAAAAATTGTTAGGAAACATTCTTTCCTGTATATTCAATTGTATATAAAGTGCAAGTTCTGCAAAAAATTACAAGCAAGAGGCACTCTGAAACAGCCTGTATATTACATAAAGGAGGGCCTCATTCACATTGTGGTAGAATTGTTCAGGTAGTGGGACTCCTACACTGATAAAGCCTATGCACTAAGTGAAAGGGCTGCCAAAAATTACAAGGAACCGGCACTCCAAAACTCCCTTTGTTACACATAAAGGAGGGCATCATACACACCCTTGAAAAATTATGATTGATGGTCTGCTGGTGACCCTCAAAAACATTTGGAGCAAGGGCTTGCTGATCTGACCATCTAAAACCTTAGGGGCGAGGGCCTGCTGCTGCATTGGTGACTCTAGATAACCTTTGGGCGATTGCACGTCCCCGTGATGGCAACGATCCATTTGTGATCACGGGTAACAGGGAATCAGGATTCGATGCCGGAGAGGGAGCTTGAGAAAGGGATACCACATCCAAGGGAGGTCAATGGCTGAAATCTGATTGGCTGTTGTGGCCTTGCCCCTTTTTTTTCCTAATTGTGAACCACCCAGAGAGGGTGGGACAAGTTATTAAAGCTCAAGCATCCAAGGAAGGCAGCAGGCGCACGGCAATTACATACTCCCGACTCAGGGAGGTAGTGACGATAAATAACAATACAGGACTCTTAAGATGCCCTGTTATTGGAATGAGTAATAAAAAATTACAGGGAATGTTGCTGCGGTATTTTGGATGAGGAAACTTTATACAGGAGAGGCCCTGCTGCCGCTTTGTTGACTTTAGATAACTTCAGCCTGATCGCACGTCCCTGTGACGTCCACGATCCATTTGGATATCTTCCCTATAAACTTTCGATGCTCTTTTATGCGCCTAACATGGTGACCACCTGTAATGGGAATCATTGTTCGATTTCGGAGAGGGAGCTTGATAAACGTCTACGGCTACTACTTCAAAGCAAGGCAGCATGAGTTGCGGGCCTGCAGGTGAGCTGACCCTGTAAAAGATTTGAGTTGAGGGCCTGACGGTGAGCTGACCTTGTTAAAGATTTTAGGTTCGGGCCTGCTGGTGAGCTAACCCTGTTAAACATTATATGCTAGTGCCTGCAGGTGAGCTGACCCTCTAAAACATTGTATGCGAGGGCCTGCAGCTGAGCTGACCCTCTAAAAGGTTCTATGCGAGGGCCTGCATGTGAGCTGACCCTGTAAAAGATTTCAGTTGCGGGCCTGCATGTGAGCTGACCCAGTAAAAGATTTGAGTTGCGGGTCTGCAGGTGAGCTGACCCAGTAAAAGATTTTAGGTGCGGGCCTGCTGGTGAGCTGAGGTAGAACCGACAAACCCAACTTGATTTTGATGGCTGCATTAATCTGCAGGTGGCCGTGATACAGCTACATAGATTGTTTCCATCTGCATCTTTCTAAGCAATCTGTGGCCTTAGTCCTTTATCCAGACTCAGTCATAGTGCCACTATGTGGCCTCCTCATGCTGCCATCTCCATAGTATGTCACCTTGCCACTCATTTTTATCACCATGTTGCTGCAGATGCAGCTTAAAAGGCCTTAAAGTGATCACCAGGCCCACAATTTAATTATTGTTTTGTAATCGATAAACCCAACTTGCTTTTGTCGGCTGCATCAGTGGCGTAGCTAGAAATGACTGGGCCCCACAGCAAATTTTTGAATGGGGCTCCATCCTACAGTAATTTTTTAGCGACCCCTTCCTTTCATGCCGCCCCCATTCCTGTGGCTAGTAAAGATCGCTCTCTCAGACCAGGGCCGGCAGCTGTTCCATCCATTTTATACACTGTCTATACTGTCACTGTATATAATTTCATTGTGTAATACTGTTAAGGGGGCCCTGACCAAATCCTTTAGACCTCCTCTTCCTGGATGGGCCCCTTCTGGGTCAGGGCCCCAAATCTGCAGCTTCCCCTGCTTCCCCTATAGCTACGGCCCTGGTCTGCATTAATCTGCAGATGACTGTGATACAGCTCCAGAGATTGTTTCCATCTGCATTTTTCTAAGCAATCTGTGGCCTTAGTCTTTTATCCAGACTCAGTCATTGTGCCACTGTGTGGCCTCCTCATGCTGCCATCTCCACACCATGTCACCTTGCCACTTATTTTAATCACCATGCTGCTGCTGATGCAGCTTAAAAGGGCTTAAAGTGATCACCAGGCCCACAATCTAATTAAGGTTTTACGCACAAAACCAAAGTAAAAAATCGATTTTATAGAGAAAATTGATTGAAAACATTCTTTCCTGTATATTTACTTGTATATAAAGTGCAACTGCTGCCACAAAATACAAGGAAGAGGCACTCCAATACAACCTGTATATCACATAAAGGAGGGCCTCATTCACATTGAGTTGAAGGCCTGCAGGTGAGCTGACCTTGTAAAATATTTTAGGTTTGGGCCTGCAGGTGAGTGGACCCTCTAAAAAATTTGATGTGGGGGCCTGCTGGTGAGCGGACTCTCTAAAAAATTTGATGTGAGGGCCTGCTTGTGAGCGGACCCTCTAAAAAATTATATTTGAAGGCCATATATGCGAGGGCATTATATGTGACGAATATGCAATGCATGTTGATATGACGGAAGAGGAGGAGGAGGAGGAGAAAAGGAAGATTCAACCATATACCCTTGTTTGTGGTGGAAGGGGTGCATGGGAATACAGTCTATTAACTACATTAAAAAAAACACATGTAAAGTTCCTTTATGTTCATCAGCATTCCTCTGGTGGAGTCGAGAAGTCATGGTCAATCCAGGCCTTGTTCATTTTTATATGAGTCAACCTGTCAGCATTTTCAGTTGACAGGCGGATACGCTTATCTGTTATAATGCCACCAGCAGCACTAAATACACGCACAGACAAAACGCTGGCGGCAGGGCAGGCCAGCACCTCCAAAGCGTAGAGCGCCAGTTCGTGCCACGTGTCCAGCTTGGACACCCAGTAGTTGTAAGGCACTAAGGGATCATTGAGGACGCTGACATGGTCTGCTATGTACTCCTTCACCATCTTCCAAAATGTTTCTCTCCTTGTGGCAGTAGGCCGCAAATCAGGGTGAGGGTGCTGGCGGGGTGTCATGAAACTGTCCCAGGCTTTGGAGAGTGTTTCCCTGCCTTTGTTGGAATTGCTGTGTGTTCCCCTTGTCTCCCCTCCTTGGTTGGCCAAAGAAGTAACTCTGTCGCCAGCGTTATCAGATGGAATATTTTGGAGCAATTTTCCAACAAGGACCTTCTGGTATTGCACCATTTTGCTCGTCCTCTCCACCACAGGAAAGGCAGCCTAACATGAAGTCAGCCATGTATGCCAGAGTGCCAACAGGCAAGACTTCGATGTCAACATCAGGATGACTCTCCATCTCCTCATTGTCCTCCTCCTCTTCTGCCCATCCACCCTGAAAAGATGGAATTAAAGTTCCATGGGTATTACCCTCTGTAGCAGAGGCAACTGTCTCCAGCTCCTCCTCCTCCTTCTCTTCATGGTCCAATTCGCGATGAGAAGACGAACTGAGGGTGGGCTGGCTATCACCCTGCGTAATGTCCTCCCCAGTTTCCTCCCCTGCCACATTCAGAGCGTCGTCCTTAATTGTGAGCAGCGATCGTTTGAGTAGACACAGCAGTGGGATGGGTAGGGTACGCTGATAATAGCGTTATCGAGACTAACCATCTGTGTGGATTCATCAAAGTTTTTTAAAACCTCACAGTGGTCTGACATCAATGCCCACTCCTCGCTTGTGAATAGTGGCAGTTGACTTGAAAGGCGACGACCATGTTGCCGCTGGCATTCCACAACTGCCCTCTGGTGCTCACAAAGCCTGGCCAACATGTGGAACTAACTATCTGTGTGGATTCATCAAAGTTTTTTGAAACCTCACAGTGGTCTGACATCAATGCCCACTCCTCGCTTGTGAATAGTGGCAGTTGACTTGAAAGGTGACAACCATGTTGCAGTTGGCATTTCACAACTGAGAGTAGAGTTCCAGCGCGTGCTCACGTTGCACAACAGTCGGTGAGCTGGAAGCCGCAAGCGCTGCTGCAGCGTTGATAGAATGGCTGAAGCTGTGGACGACTTGCGGAAATGGGCACACACGTGGTGCGCCTTCACTAGTAGCTCTGGCAAATTGCTGAACCACTAAGTTTAAGACGTGGGCTAGGCATGGGATGTGTGTCAGGTTGCCAAGCTCCAAAGCGGCTACCAAGTTACGGCCATTGTCAGACACAACCATGCCTGGTTTTAGGTTGAGTGGCGAGAGACACAGCTCAGACTGGTCCCTTATACCCTGCCACAGTGCTGCCACGGTGTGCTGTTTGTCCACTAAACAGATCAACTTCAGCACGGCCTGTTGACGCTTACCCACAGCAGTGCTACACTGCTTCCAGCTAGAGACTGATAGCTGACTGCTGCTGGAGGTGGAAGTGGAAGAGGAGGCGGCAGAGGAGGAGAAGGGGGGGTTGGAGCCAGTAACATAGCTGCTGGCGGAGACCCTGATGAATGTAGAGCCCGCAATCCTGGACGTGGGTAGCACCTGTGCCATCCCAGGGTACGACTCACTCCCGTCCTCCACAATATTCACTGATTGTGTGATCAGGGAAATGTAGCATCCCTGGCCACCAGCACTTGTCCATGTGTCCGTGGTTAAGTGGACCACGGGTGATGTTCTGGGACACATGCTGGTGTAAGGCGGGCAAGGCACACCGTGGAAAATAGTGGCGGCTGGGGACTGTGTAACGAGGGACGGCCGCCGACATCAGGCTGCGGAAGGCCTCAGTGTCCACAAGCCTAAGTGGCAACTTTTCAAGGGCCAGTAATTTAGAAAGTTGCGCATTTAGTGCTATGGCCTGTGGGTGGGTGGGTGTTTGCGCTTGCGTTCAAATGACTGTGTTATGGACATTTGGACGCTGCGCTGGGACAGGGAAGTAGATGTTGTTGCTGATGGTTCATGCAAAGGTCCAGGTGCAGGGCGAGGGGCATCCGGGCCTGAGCCTTCGACAGGGGATTGGCCAGAAGTGCGTAACACAGGGGAAGAGGAGGCAGTGGTCTGACCCGCAGACTTAGATTGTGGACCCAGGCGTTCGGCCCACTTGTTAGGGTGCTTGGATGCCATGTGGCGGATCATGCTGGTGAGGTTGCTAGTGTTCACGCCCCAGCTCATTTTGGTACGGCACAGGTTGCAAACTACCACTCTTTTGTCGTCTGCACTTTCCTCAAAAAAGCGCCATACTGCGGAACACCTACCCCTTGGCAAGGTAGATTTATGCATAAGGGTGCTCGGTGTAACGGTTGCGGGCCTGTTTGGTGTGGGACGACTTCTCCCTTTTGCAATCCCACTGCCTCTTCCAGCCTGTTGCGGTGCTGCGGATGCCTCCCCCTCTGTACTGCTGTCCTCGCTCAGATTTTTACCTTCCCTTGTTGGGTCAGTGACCTCATCGTCAACCACCTCCGCTTCCACTTCCTCACTCTGCTCATCCTCCTGACTTGACCTAACCACAACCTCAGTGATTGAAAACTGCGTCTCATCATCATCCACCTCGTGAACGAATGATTGCCGTTCACCACCGTCATCTTCTTGAGACTGTGAAGGCTCAAGAGGTTGAGAATCAGGGCACAATATCTCAGGTCCCTCTTCAAACGTGCTGGGCGCGAGGGCCAAATGTAATAGTGGCGCTGAAAAGAGCTCCTCGTAATATCCGAGTGTGGGAATACTCGTTTGGCAAGCCTCTCCATGGTGGGACGAAGGATGATCGGAGTGAGGATTCGGTTGACCAGACTCTTGGCTACAGAGACAGGACTTGTTGGAAGAGAGGGTGGTGCTTAACTGACTGGAAGCATCATCTTCAGCAATCCAACCGACCAACTGTTCGCACTGGTCCGACTTGGACAGTGTTGTCCTGCGCCGCCCAGCTAAGTTGCATATGAAGCTGGGTACGGTGGATGTTTTTTTTTTTTTCTGGTGCACTGGCAGCAGGCACAGTTTCATTGCTCCCAGGGCCATGGCCTCTGCGTGCACCATCAGCATCACGCCCACTTCCCCGTCCCTTCGTACTCGCCTTCTTCATATTAATGGTTTTGTCACTAGATGTGGCACAGATTTTTTTACAGCCCGCTAAAGACAGAGTTTTCGGATGCAGGACAGTATATGTCACAGAAACACACAAAATATGGACACTATATTAGGCCCAGATTAATGGAATTTGCTCTAAAGAAAGAGTTTTCGGATGCAGGACAGTATATGTCAAAGTAACACACAGAATATGGACACTATATTAGGCCCAGATTAATGTAATTTGCCCTAAAGAAAGAGTTTTCGGATGCAGGACAGTATATGTCACAGAAACACACAGAATATGGACACTATTTTAGGCACATATTATTGGAATCTGCGGTACAGACACTGTTTTCTGTTGTAGTTTATATTTATATTTTTCACTATATCTGGGCCTGACAACCACACAAAGTGTTGAAGCGCAGATCACACAATTCACGGATTACACCATTGACAGCAAAAATGTGGATAGATTATGGGAGAAAAATAGTTTTCTGTATATAATCTTTTTTCCCCTATATCTAGGCCTGACAACCACACAAGGTATTGAAGCGCAGATCACACAATTCACGGATTACACCGTTAACAGCAAAAATGTGGATTATGGGAAACAAATTATTGTTTTCACTAAAATTCTTCCTATCTCTGCCCCTGACACACAGAAGGTATTGCTGCACAGATGTCATAAGTCACTGCAGACACCTTCTATATAGCAAAAGAATTGCTATTTCGCAAAGTATAAAAATAAATATTTGAGTACAACTTTGCACAATTAAATTGCTGCCACCACACACAATAGTCCTTAGGCCTCTTTCAGACGGGCGTTGCGGGAAAATGTGCGGGTGCATTGCGGGAACACCCGCAATTTTTCCGCGCGACTGCAAAACATTGTAATGCGTTTTGCACTCGCGTGAGAAAAATAGTGCATGTTAATACTCCCCGTAAATGGCTGTAGTACAATGTAACTTCATGGCAGAATGGCAATTAAGACGTATTATTTTTCCTATTAATACACCCCCAAAATTTTTTTTTATATACCAATCAAAATTCACTGCAGAACGGCTAATAGGACGTACGTATGTTTACTATTAATACACCCTGTAAATGGCCGTAGTACAATGTAACTTAACCGCAGAACGGCAATTAAGACATATTCTTTTTCCAATTAATTCCCCCCCTAAAAAAACGCAACAATTAAAATTCACTGCAGAACGGCTAATAGGACGTACTTATCATTCCTATTAATGCACCCTATTAATGGCTGTAGTACAATGTAACTTTTCTGCAGAACAGCAATTAAGACGTATTCTTTTTCCTATTAATACACCCCCAAAAAAATGTGACAATCAAAATTCACCACAGAACGGCTAATAGATCGTACTTATCTTTCCTATTAATACACCCCGTAAATGGTTGTAGTACAATGTAACTTTATTGCAGAACGGCAATTATGATCTATTCTTTTTCCTATTAATAAACCCCCCCAAAAAAGTATAATAATCAAAATTCACTGCAGAACGGCTAATAGGACGTACGTATCTTTCCTATTAATACACCCCGTAAATGGCTGTAGTACAATGTAACTTCACCGCAGAACGGCAATTAAGACGTATTCTTTTTCCTACTAATGCACCCCTCAAAAAAATATAACAATCAAAATTCACCGCAGAACAGCAAATAGAACATACGTATATTTCCTATTTATACAACCCGTAAATGGCTGTATCACACAGCACTTGCATTCCAATAACAAGCAAGATTTGCTGGAATTACTAAGCTATCATTTAGTGCAATGTGGATCCCCAATTAGTGCAGCAAGGTATAATAGTAATCGCTCCTATTACCCAGGCTGTAGACTCCGCTATTGGACCCCGTTCTCCTTTTATATTGTGGATAATGCCTCCCTATCCTTTCCCTACACTATGAATATTCTTTCCCTACACTTATAAATTGCTTTTTCAGCACAATGAAGTCTTTCCTAGCACTGTCCCTAGCACCTGTCACATCTCTCCCTGCACTAAGTACACTGGAAAATGGCAGAATCCAAGATGGCTGAGGCTATGTATAGGGCTGTGGCATCACAGGGCTGGCTGGCTGCTGATTGGCTGCATGCATGGAATTGTGGGTGATCCCTCGTTCCCAGAGTTCTTTGCTCCATGTCCTAACATGTGCATCAGGAATTTTAGGAAAAAATGTGATTCGTTACCACAAAGCGTGAGGAAATTCGGCTTCGCTGCGAATCAAATTTTTCCTGAAATTCAGATCGAATTCCACTTCGTCAACTTCGATTCGCTCATCTCTAACTAACTTATATCAGAATTACATTCACACATAGAACGTTTCATTCCATTCCAACAACTCCTTTTTGGTGCAGTATTTTTTTGGTCAATGAGTGTATATTTTACAAATCTAAAGACAATATATAAACCAAGCACGTAGCATGACTGATAGTAGCAGTGAAGTATAAAATATTGAACAGAAATTATATCAAATAGAAATGTTGTAATCTATTAGGCACAGAAAGTTTAGCAGCAGCACAGTGACAGTGAGAGTGAAAAGTTAAGCAGAGAACATAATGCATATCAAGTATAATTTATGTAGGGTAAATGGAAGGAAAAGGGGATTAGAGTGTTTTTAGGCATGACTCAAGCATGGACAGCAAATCAGACTTATCCCAATACCAGGCTGATTGGATAATGTCAGGGTTATCTTAGCTGTGCTCAAAGAAGCATCTGTCATCTGTAGCACACGGCAGATGGAGGACTCTTATCAGATTTTTCTAAACCTGAAATTCTTTTTTAATTTAGAAATTGAATTGATGTTTAGACATTAGAAAGCCTAATACAATCTTCACAGTTTACAACAGTCGACTCCAATTTCTTGTACCAGGACTGCCTATGTTTAACGTTATAATAGGGAAATGAGTAGTGTTGAGCGAGCATGCTCGGCCGAACAGCAGTTCAGCTCAAGCATCACTATCGACACATCGCAGTGTTCGGCCAAATACTGTGTATGCTCGAGCACAATTGAACACAATGAAAATCAATGGGAGACCCGAGCATTAAACCAGGCACCCCCTGCTCTGAAGAAGAGAGGGTGTTTGGTTCACAGAAAAAGGTCAGAAATTGATGGAAACACCACCAAAATGGTTTGGAAACAGCATGGGAAGGATGTCTGGATGCATCTTGGACTCCAATTACCTATGACATACAATCAGAAAACTTTTTGTCACCCTAATGATAATCATCTAGATGCGCAGGTCCACCCAAGCCATCCAACAGATATGAAGCAACTTTGAGTATTATTGGCTCTCAGTCAGATGAGAGCTGGTTTTGAATGTCTCATAGTCAGGGCCGGCCTTTGGGGTGTGCGGGCTGTGCGGCCGCACAGGGCGCCATAGTAACAGGGGCGCTGGGCGGCCGACAGCTCGCAATGTAATCTGCGGCAGGCGAGGCTGCACTTGTGTTCTCCCTCGGGGCGCCCCCTCCATCTCCCCCTCCCCTGTCTGACCTGCCTGCTGCCCCCGCCGCTGCCAATAAGAAGAGAGACAGGAGGAGGAGGGGAGGGGCTGTGGCCACTGCGCCACCAATGAAGAAAACTGACCTGAATACAAATACAGGAGGCGGGTGCCGGAATCAAATAGCCGGCACCCGACCTTTGTGACAGGGAGCTGCGATCAGCTGCAGTTGAGTTAACCCTTCAGGTGCGGTACCTGAGGGGTTAACTGCCGCTGATCGCAGCTCCCTGTCACAAAGGTCGGGTGCCGGCTATTTGATTCCGGCACCCGCCTCCTGTATTTGTATAAGAAACGTTGGTGGCACAGTGCGCCCCCCCCCCCCAAACACCCCAGTATAAGAAACATAATTGGTGGCTCAGTGCGCCCCCCCCCCCCTAGTATAAGAAACGTTGGTGGCTCAGTGGGAAGTGCCAATGAGGGTTAAAAAATAATTTTAAAAAATTAACTCACCTCCTCCAGTTGATCGCGTAGCTGCCGGTCTTTCTTCAGGACCTGTGGTGACGTCACTGAGCTCATCACATGACCCATTACCATGGTGATGGATCATGTGATGTATCATGTGATGAGCACAGTGATGTCACCACAGGTCCTTTGACAGGTCATGAAGAAAGAACAGAAGACGATCAATTGGAGGAGGTGAGTTAATTTTTTTATTTTTTTTTAACCCTCATTGGCACTGCCCACTGCGCCACCAATGTTTATTATATTGAGGGGGGCGCACTGCGCCACCAATGTTTATTATATTGAGGGGGGGGGCGCACTGCGCCACCAATGTTTATTATATTGAGGGGGGGAGCACTGCGCCAATGTTTATTATACTGGGGTGTTGGGGGGGCGCACTGCGCCACCAATGTTTATTATACTGGGGTGTTGGGGGGGCGCACTGCGCCACCAATGTTTATTATACTGGGGTGTTGGGGGGGCGCACTGCGCCACCAATGTTTATTATACTGGGGTGTTGGGGGGCGCACTGCGCCACCAATGTTTATTATACTGGGGTGTTGGGGGGGCGCACTGCGCCACCAATGTTTATTATACTGGGGTGTTGGGGGGGCGCACTGCGCCACCAATGTTTATCATACTGGGGTGTTGGGAGGGGTGCACTGTGCCACCAATGTTTATTATATTGGGGGGGCGCACTGCGCACAACGATGGGTTAGGGAAATTTCACAGCAGAGTGCGCATGCGCTGGGAGCCTCGCCGGCGGTTAGGGTAGGGAAAAATTATGGGCCAGTGCACAGGTGCGGTGATCGGATGGATGTTCTCAGCAGGACACCGGCCGACACTGCGCATGCGCTGGGAGCCTCACCAGCGGTTAGGGTAGGGAAAAAGCAGTGGCCCGTACGTAATTTTTCCCTTCCCTAACCGCTGGTGAGGCTCCCGGTGCATGCGCAGTGTCGGCCGGTGTTCAGCTGAGAACATCCATCCGATCACTGCGCCTGCGCACTGGCCCATAGTTTTTCCCTACCCTAACCGCAGGCGAGACTCCTGGCGCATGCGCACTCTGCTGTGAAACTTCCCTAACCTGACGTTGTGCGCCTGCGCGGCGCTGCACACCTCCTCACGTCATGTCCGGTGCGACCGGAAGTGACGAGGGTAGGGAAATCTCACGAAGTAGGGAAGTATAACATTACACCGGCCTTTGGGGTGTGCGGGCTGGTAACTACTTGGTTGGATAGTCAGCCAGCCTATGCCATGATGCCAGCAACAAGCAGTGTTTTTTTTTTTTTTGGGGGGGGGGGCACCACAAGGTTAGCTCGCACAGGGCGCCTGGACACCTAAGGCCGGCCCTGCTCATAGTGCACAAGGCTGCCATTGTAAGGTGTGCTTACTGTATCTGTCTCATGGATAGATTGTTGGCTTGCACATACCCAGCTTTTGGCATATAGCCTTTGTGTGGTTGTCTATTGTATGCGATAGGTAATAGGAGTCCAAGATGCATCTAGAGATGCATCTGATGTGTTTGGCCCGAGCACTTTGGTGCTCGGTGAACACTAGAAATGAGCAAACAACAATGTGCAGTAACCAAATTGAAGAGATTCTCTTCTTCTGTTAGATTGTTATTACATTTATATATCATTCAGAATCTTTACATAATATCCACCTGTCTATCCAATGTGAAGCAGCCGGACCCAGGAAGATCTAAAACTAAATGCCCATTTACGCAGGCCAGTTATTGGCAATTACAGGTATAATCCCCCAATGTGAATGTAGAAAAGATGAACAACAAATGATAAACCATTTCTGGTGGTTCCTAAACAGAAGTGTGGATATATTAACAATGGCCATGATGACCAGACACTATTTCATGATGACGAAGGCACGCCGAAACGCGCGTTGGGGTAGCGCCACCCTGGGTCTCTTTACACACGGTCTGTTCAGGTGAGCTCCGGTCTCCTGCTGCCCCCCTCTGGCTGTGTGATCCTTCGGTCCACTTGCACTTTGCTTTTCCTAAAGCAACATACTTCCATCTCTCATGTGTCTGCATTTTCTGCCATTGGGGGTGCATGAGATGACCTTGCTTTACCTGGCATTTTATGGTTTGATCATCTTTTCACTTATTTCATGGGTTGGGCACTGTACCCAGTATTTACTGTTCCCATGTTATACATTATTTTATTACCATATTTCTCCATCTCCATATCCGTGTGTTTTTCTTCCCAGGGTGGCGCTCTTTTTTGTTCTCCGCTCTCATCACCTTGCTTTACGGCATCTTATGTACTAATTTTACTTATCTTCTGTTATTTTTAACATGCTTCAATAAAATTTATATATTTTTGGTACTATGAGCTCTCTTTCTATTTGTTTCTACTATTTCATGATGATCACATGTGGTCGTTAACTTCATTTGTTCTACTATCAACATTTTTTTTTTTCAAAATATACAAACTTTTTGTATAAACGTGGTGATAAAGACAATGGTTTTCGCTGGCAAGGGTGCTTTTGTTTTAATTTTTTTACGTTTTATTTGTATTTTATTATATTGACACAAGCTCATAAAAAAAAAACTGGCACATTTTTTATTTGTATTTTCCCACTGTAATTGGGGCATGTAAAGGGACCCCGGTTGCAGGGGAAAACAGCCCACTGTGGGGGCTTTGCACACAAAAAGAGCTGATCAGGATCAGCTAAGACCCATTCTTTATTGTGTCATTCCAGAAGATATACAATACATACTGAATAATATATAAAGAGCAGTGCAGATAAGAGCTGTGAAGACTAATGCCCCTACCGGACTCCACGCCTTTATACATAAATTGGTCACACCTGGAAATATATAAAACTAAGTACCAAATAGTACAAATAATCCAATAAATGGTCCACAGGTGTGAACTATACTACTAACTATCACCAGTGCTATAAATACTATCGAGATCCAATCCCCAACATATTACAATATTGTCTTAAACATCAGTTTATCAATGGGGATATGATCCAACAAAAATACAAATATTATCATCCAGATATCAAAATAACCCTCCTAATAAGAATAATAAAGGAGGGAACAAGGGAGCAATAAAAAAAAGACACTGAATAGATGAGTCATACAGAACAGGAGCCAGGAGGGGCAGAAAACTCTGACGTACATTTCGCCTACCTTCCTCTTGGGGGCGTGTTTCTCTGAGCCATACCCTTGCCATATATACCCTCTGGGGTGTAAAGTACACCCACTTCCAAATTGTCAAGCAATAATCACCTGTGAAATGTCTGGAGCAGCGACCATCCTCGTGCAGTTGGGGATGGGGTCCAGCAACATGGCAGCAAAATCCTGCGATATGATACAGAACCATGCTCCAAATCCAGAACATGTGGTCCGATCAAGTGATGCGGGAGAATGGGACAGACACCACAGAACACCATGTGGCTGTCGATCCCACCCCCTTCTGCCCCCCGGGCGCCATCTTTAAAAAGGGCGAACTGCCCATATCTCAGCACAATACAGCCGCATCGATACTCCATCATTACAAAATAGCCACCCGCATATAGCCACCTGCATTGTCATCGAGTATCGATGCGGCTGTATTGTGCTATGATATGGGCAGTACTTAAAGGGGATCTCTGGGATTTTCATATTGATGGTATAAATATAAACAGGTTAGGTCATCAATATGAGATTGACTCCCGGCACCCCCGCTAATCAGCTGTTTGAAGAGGCTGCAAGGCTCTTCAAACAGATTGTTTGGCTAAAACTGTGTCTTTGGATTCCTCTTACACATACACCTAGCCAAGCGTCAATGTGTTGTCAGTGGAGAGAGAGAGGAGAAAGATACTGCCAGAGACTTCTAGCAGTGTCTTATCACCTGGGAGAACAAAAGGATAGGGCGTAAAAAATTTGTTTCCCCGATCCTTGTTCCCCCAACATCAACTGTTTGGGGAAGGTCAGGGGGTGCTCCTGGAGGGTTCCACTGACACTAATGAGTATGGGGACCTTTTACACTATTGATACTGACCAATCAACCCTCTGTTGGTAACCAGCAGGAAATTGAACACATTTTTCTGTTGCATACCCTCTTATATATCTTATCTACTTAATTAGCCTAAAATCCAAACATTGCAGCTTCCTTATCAGTTGTCTGCATGCTACAGTGTCAAACACCTTATAAAGCGATAGATAAGCCATATTTACTTGTTCTACTATGATCTATCACCTTAATCACACAAATAAATAAGACATAGATAGACACAGTTTACTTTTGCTAGGATCTAGCTGTCCTCGGTAAACCCAGGCCATGGTTTATGTTGGAGATTAACTCGTCACAGTTTTTGAGCTGATTTATTTCATACAGAAGTCAAACTTGGTTTACCTCTACTTCTTTGGTCTTTTCATGGTGTGGGATCAGTAACTAGTGGAATAATTATAAAATGACATTACCACCAGGAATCTGTGTTGTTTCATCTTCCTCATCTTTGTGTTGGTTCTTTCCATACTGATAGGTAAATTGACCTTGAGTTTCTGAGGACAGTGTCTAAGAATATATTAGCAAGATATAAGCAACCGGATAAAAATTCATTTATGACCACAGATTAGCTTTTCCATTCCACCTACATGAATAAAATAAAATATTAAAAAAAACATGTCGCTAGCCATAATTCATATTGTAAAATACAAATGTGATAGCACTCTGCAACCAGCATTCTGCCCTGCCTCTATGCTGGATGAGGCATTGGTGTACATTTTGGCCAAAGCGTAATAAGCCATTCACCACGTCAAGGTCGCCTCTATGGAGTGGTCCCTAACACTAGTTCCTACCTGTTTATGGGCCATGACAGCCACACAAAGTCCAGGGAATGCAGGTCAGCGTGCACGCCAAGCACACTCTGCTTTTAATCCCGTCCGGTGCCATTACAGCTTTCATCGGATCCAGGGATGCAAGTACCAACATGCACGCTGAGCCCACCATATACTTCTCCTGGAGCCAAATGGCTACTGGTAGGTTCTATATAAGCAGACTCAGTTTTATACTGACTTTAAAACCAGCCTCCAGGACAGATTGACTGGTCAGGTGTGCATGACTGCATGGAGATCGCCACGCCTCCAGGAGAAGTATATGGTGGGCTCAGCATGCATGTTGGTACTTGCATCCCTGGATCCGATGAAAGCTGTAATGGCACCGGACGGGGTTAAAAGCAGAGTGTGCTTGGCGTGCATGCTGACCTGCATTCCCTGGACTTTGTGTGGCTGTCATGGCCCATAAACAGGTAGGAACTAGTGTTAGGGACCACTCCATAGAGGCGACCTTGACGTGGTGAGTGGCTTATTACGCTTTGGCCAAAATGTACACCAATGCCTTATCCAGCATAGAGGCAGGGCAGAATGCTGGTTGCAGAGTGCTATCACATTTCTATTTTGCGTTTGTATATGTATTTCGCCATAGTGATATGCACCTACATGCAGGGTTGTGCTGACTCAATCACCCACATAATTCATATTGTGTCTATTCTAAAACTGGTATAGGAGGATTCCCATTTAGAACAGGGCCCATGGAAAGAGGAGGCCTAGCTTTGGTTATTCTCATCCTCTTTATAGCTTTATTAGCTAACATGAAGGTAGAGAATTGCCTGAAGCCTAAGAGTTTGAAACTGTTGGACTGGTTTTTTTTGTGCCCACCAGAAGAATTTTTCTTGGGGCCCAATCCCCATATCATTGATAAAGTCTAATAGGTTGCAAATTGTAGAAATAGACCCTAGTGGCAAGTGATTAGCTCCAAAGTCAGCTCCAAATATTTATTTGTCTCCTGAACCTTTGGGGCCCACTATTGTATTGGAGTCTGGGCCACCAGAGGATGGGCTAGTCCAACCCTGGATAGAAACTAGGCTGTCCCGTCCTGGTGTGCAAAACCCAGCAACATAATTGAAAACCCATTCCAAAAAACAGCACTACATCTGATGATACACTGTGTATCATCAAAATAGTTGCGAACTAGCTCCATTGAAATAAATGTAACTGAGTTACACTACTACAACCAACCTGTGGACAGGTGTGACACTGTTTTTGAATGAAAGCAGTCATGTTTTCTAATTCTGTACAAAACCTTGAGGCTAAGCTCCAAGCCAACTACGGCAATATACGTGCGCGTTTTGCCTGCGACTCTCTATATATCACAACTACTGTAGAAAACGACCAAATGACAGACAGGTCGCAAGCAAGTCTCAGTTGCTTATGACTTACATTGTAATCTATGATGACAAAGTCCGGTAATAGTTATTTCACAGTGACAATCATTAGGCACAGTGGTGTAATGAAACATTGTGATATTCATATTCTGTAACTAATGTGTCAAGAATTTCACCTTAAAGGAGTTGTTTCGCTGTGAGAACCTATCCACTCTACTCATTCTCCTGGATCTCTCTGCAGCATTTGGCACTTTATACCACCGTCTCCTACTCAGCATGCTCCAGTCTAGAGGTCTTAAGAACATTGCTCTCTCCTGGTTTTCTTCCCATCTCTCTGCCTGTTCTTTCAATTTGCTGGCTCTATTTCTTCTCCTCTTCCTCTTGCTTTTGGGGTTTCTCAGTGTTTAGTACTAGTTCTTTTATTTTTTTTTACTCTACACAGCCCCTTTTGGACAGTATATTTGGTTTTCAGTACCATCTCTATGACACCCAACTATACACTTCATCACTAGTGTTGAGCGCGAATATTCGAATAGCAAATATTAATCGCGAATATTGCAACTTCGCTAATTTGCGAATATTTCGAATATAGTGCTACATATTCGCTATATCGAATATTCGTCATTTTTTTACATCTGAAAACATGATTCCTCCCTGCTTCTTTCTTGTGGGTCAATGAGTCATTGGCCCACAAGCAACTTAAGCAGGAAGGAATCATGTTTTCATATGGAAAAAAAATATAGGAAATATATTCGTTATTTAGAATATTCAATTTTTTTTCCCAATCTGTACAGTTGTTCGCATACTCCTCCCCGACAAGCGTCCCCGTCACCATGGGAACGCCTGTGGGTGAGAAAATACCAACGGATCTGAGTTTTCCCTGAGATCGTGAAAACTCAGATCCGATGGTAAATTCTAACCCACAGGCGTTCCCATGGTGACGGGGACGCTTGTCGGGGAGGAGTATGCCAAAGTGGAATAAAAGTACACATTATATAAAAAAAGGCGAATATTCGAAATAACAAATATATTCGCTATATTGCTATAACTTTGTTTTTTAGAATATTCATCATATTCGCTATATTGCTATAACTTCGTTTTTTAGAATATTCATCATATTCTAAGACAAGAATATATAGCAATATAGCGAATATTCGTAAAATACACATATAGACTGTAATTTAGCTAATATAGTGCTATAGTATTTTTTTTTTTAATAGTGTAAATTTTTTCCAAATATAAAGTTCAGAAGAGACAAAACAAATTAGACAAAAAAAAAAAAGATTAAAGCACTATATTAGCTAAATTGCAGTCTTTATGTGTAGGCTGTGGGTCCAGTGGAAGCTGTCCAAGGCATCACATAGAGGAACTGCAATTTGGCATTACATTTGCTGTAGTTGCTCATTGTAGATGTAGCAGAGCTGAGTTTGTCACTTGCCTAAGACTGAGGGGCGGTGGGGCAGTTTGTCACTTGCCTAAGGGGGGGCCTCCCACTGTGCACATTAATCCTGGATGATCAATCGCTGCTGGCCTGCTGCAGTCACATCTGATGAGACTGAGATTTCCTAAGGGGGTATTGACTGGTCTGGCAGTTTATTACGATCTCACCGGCGCTCTGGGTCAGCCACCAGGCGGGTCAGGGGACTCACTCAGGGACAGTCACTCACTGGACCGGACCAGGACCACAGTCGGACGGTCCAGTTAATCACGCTGCCAGCGCCGGGCTCACCTCAGTATATCAATCAACAGTGTCTCGCAGTCGCAGAGTCACTCCCTCGCAAGTTCGCTAACAATCCGGGGGTCAGCACACAGCTTCCTCTTCCTGAGACTTGAACTGAAGCCACTCCCCCTCCTCACTTCGCCTGCCCTGCACAGTGCACGTGACGCAGGGCTCGCCTCTCAGCCTCCGCTCTCCGCCCCCTATGATTTTAGTTATCAGCTGGAGGCCGCGCCGCCCGCTTTACTGTGGCTCTCCTGGCTTGAGGGGGCCCCATGGGCCCCCCTAACTTAGAGGCCCGGTCGCAATTGCGACCGCTGCGACCCCTATAGCTACGCCAGTGCCTGGTGGCTGGCCCATGCAGCTTTATATATACACCCCTATCTCCTCATAGATTGTAAGCTCTTGCAAACAGAGCCCTCATTCCTCTTTTTGAATTGTTGACTTGTTTGTTGCTATGTAATGTATGATTTTGTTTGTACATGTAACCCCCTGATTATAAAGAGCTGTGTAATATGTTGCCGTTATATAAATAAAGATTATTATTAATATTATTCACAAGATAGTTGACAATTGTCTTATTAGTGGTGGTCCAACTGACACCACCACAATCAAGAATACAGGGTCCAAAAGGGAATGGTACAACAGTAGCTTATATGTGGCGATCATTTAATTCACTCAGGTGGCCCTGAATTCCTGTTCTCATGATCAGTCGGTGTCCCAGCAGTCACATTGGCACTTATCAGATACCATACTTATCACTAGGAGTGGACTGGAAACTTAAAGGGAACCTGTCACCGTGATTTTGTGTATAGAGCTGAGGACATGGGTTGCTAGATGGTCGCTAGCACATCAGCAATACCCAGTCCCCATAGCTCTGTGTGCTTTTATTGTGTAGAAAAAACGATTTGATACATATGCAAATTAACATAAAACAGTCCTATCTTACTTGTGTGACCAGAGAAGAGTCATATTTTCAAGCTCTGACTCATCTCAAGTTAATTTGCATATGTATCAAATCAGTTTTTTTACGCAATAAAAGCACACAAAGCTATGGGGACTGGGTATAGCGGCCATCTAGCAACCCATGTCCTCAGCTCTATACACAAAATCCCGGTGACAGGTTCCCTTTAATGTGTCCCTGGAAAGAAACCTGAAAGTGGCCCTATGTTGTAGGTTGGTCTAAATTTACAAACGGTGGGGCAACACAATTAGGCAGGGCCAACATAGGTATGTGAGGCCAACAATACTATAGTGCAGGACACCTCAGCAGAACAAAATACCACAATGCAGCAAAACATACCTCCCCAGGAGCAGATCTGTGGAGGCCAGCACCAGCTGCCAATGTTCGGTCTTTTTTCTCCAGTTGGCTCTATTTAAGATATGGAGAATGGGGCTGAGATGAGACCTGGGCCATCGCACTAAGCCAGCCGTACCAAAATCATACTGCTTGGCTGTTAAAAGCTACCAAACATATAGGAGAATACAGCACTACATACATATTACATCTAGTGATGTCTCCTCTGATGTAGATGTTCTCTTTCCTCATCTTCTCCATTCAGACCATGACAACTTCTTTTAGCCTTGTCTTGACTATGCACAGAGGCATCTTGATACCTTAATTTTTCATAATTCTCCCCTCCTCAACACAAATAGTGTCATTCTGCTGCCATCACAATACTGTGCCCGCTGTGCTCTCTAATGTCCCTAAGTACTATATTGTAAAACAAATAGTGCCCCTAGTAGTCATAATGACCTATAGTATCCACAATTATAATAGTGTGCCCTATAGTGCCCCCAGTAATTAAAATGCCTCTACATGAATAAAGATTCCCTGTATTGGGACCCCAGTAATAGTGGCCTCTACTTCCAGTATTAAATATTCCCCATAATGGGCCATATAGCGGCCCTAGTAATGACCCCTAGAATGCCCTCACTAGTATGTTCCCCAAGTGGCCGAGGAAAGAAAAAAAATGGTCCTATTCTATGCCACCATCTGCAGTGCAGACCACAGGCCTCTTTCAGCCTGGAGCCTGAGATGCCTGCATACCTGCACAATTTGTACACTGCCTGATATAGTGGCCTGTGCCTTGCCTCAGTATTCAACTACTTCACCATTCTGAGGACTACAGTACAGTGAATTCAGGGGGTCACCTGTGGCCGCCAGCCACATACATAAGTAACTGATGCTCCCACTGTTAATTAATGCTGAGAACATCAGATCATTATGTACTCAGCCGGCGGCTGTGAGGAGAGCTTGGGCAACCCCCTTGGCATCGGCCCACCAGGAAATTTCCCTGTAGGGTCTATAGACAGTCCACCCTTCTTACAGGTGACAGTTTTTAATGGTGAGAAAATGCTTAACTTTTCTAAACTCCTCTGCAGCAGCTGAGGTGTATTACAAGGATGGTGTACCCTTACTGTCAATTTTAGCATCCTCTGACACTACTGCTGTTGGGAAACTAGAACTCCAAGCATGCTATAGTTACCTCTACGGTCTAAAAACAATCGAGCAAGGGCGCTTGATGGCAGCTGCAGTTTCAAACCAGGTAGTGTGTCAGAGGTTGCTGACCCCTGTTCTATACACAACACTCCTAGGTGACCTGTAATATTCTTATAATTTACAACCAGGTGGGAATTTTCCAATGCTATTATTTATTGTCATTTTGTATCCAGGATTATATTTTTTTATTTTTTACTTTTTTTGTTATTTTTTTAAATTATAATTTACAATATACAATTATATTTAACAGATGAAGATGAAACTTTTTAGGGATTTATTGAACTGTTTTGTAACAATGCAGGAAGAGACGTTATTCTGTGAGAAGCCGTCCTAATAACTGTGAGGTGTCCTGTCGAAAAAACACAGCTAGCGCCTGACTGGTGAGAATATTCCGACATCTTAACAAGACTTTATTTTAGCTTTGCACATTGTTGTTATTTAGAAAATCAGTCAGCTTTTTTTGTCTTCAGTACAAGCCTGCCCTAATTCAACCATGAAAGTGCTGCATACCAAAAATGGTTTATGTCACCAGATTCTAGAGCATTGGATATCCGTTAATCTTTTAGCAGCTTTTTGCAGTATTCTACGCCTTTGACTAGAAATTCCAATTTCCAGAGGGCCTATGATTTGTGTAGGAGAGGTCTATCTGTGAATTTATTCACGACATCAGATTTATTGCCCCTTCTCATTTTAAATGGACCATGTAATCGTTAATCCCTGGAAAACTTTGTTTTAACATATCTTCTAAGAGATATCGTTGCATTGTTATATCCGGCAACTTTTATGGCATGTGAGGTTTCCTGGTACATGGAGAGGGTCCAAAAGTTCCAGACAGGAATAAATGTGATCTGCTGACACAGAGGTTGGTTGGCTGTTAAACTTCTGCTAGAATGTCACTGGATGCAATAAATTACTAATAGTCAACATAACGCATGCCCTAGTGATGGAATATTACATGGGCAGATGCAAAAAAAAATCCCTATACATACAACCATAATGATATTGTATTGTTAAGTCTTTATTAGAGCAGTGGTGTGCACCCGGTAGCTCTACGGCTGTTATAAAAGTACAACTCCCAGCTAGTGCAGGCTGGGCGTTGTAGCTTCACAACAGCATATGGGCTACAGGTTAGAGATCACTGTAACAGAGTCTGAAAAGACTAGATGTGCTACAGTTGGCCAACAGTTCTGGAATTTCTGGTCATTATTAAAGGGGTTATCTGGAAATTGATATTAGGTCACCAATGTCACATCGGCAGGGGTGACCTCCACCGATCAGCCATTTCAGGAAGCTGCGGTACTCACAGGTAGCTGAAAAAACATGTACATTAGGGTATGGTTAAAGTGTCTATATTACCTTATACCAATGGCATATTCCACCAAACTGCCAGTTATAAACGTAACTCCCTGAACTTGGCTTGACTATTGTTCTTGCGAAATCAGGATGCGAAACTCCCTGGACCACCCCAAGAACATGCTTTAGAATATTTGTTGTTTGACCTGGCCTGTTGGTTGGCACTTATGATTAGTGATGAGCAGCAGGGGTCATATTTGAATTTGAGATATTCGCGAATTCGAATATTCATTATATTCTACATTCTTTTTTTTTTACTTGATAATTGGCAAGGTAATGATCGCGTAATATGCGAATATTACGCGATCAATACAGGCGTGGGTCAAAAACTAATATATAGCACTATAGAATATAGTGCTATATATTTGTTTTTTATAATATTCAGCATTTTTTTCCATCTGAAGTTATGTTTCCTCCCTGCTTAATTTACTTGTCAAGCAACTTAAGCAGGGAGGAATCATGACTTCAGATGGAAAAAAAAGACCAATATTCTAATATTTAGATATTGGAACAGATTTGCTAATCTTGCAGATGGCATAAACATGGACAGGCTGTCTACATGCACCATCACAGGTGCTCAGGCTGGATGATAAATCTGGTGCACAACTGGGCACTTTTGTCTAACTTTACACCACCTATTGGTTGGCTTACTTTGAAACAGAATGTTATGCAAAAATCGTAGGGCATAATTATGGTTCAAAACTGAATCTCATAGTCCAGGACCCTTTCTCACCAAGTTATGCCCATTCCTCATAAGTCATCCTCCCTTTGGAAAGCTAGAAAAAATGGAGTTTGATAAAATTTATGTGCCAAATTGCTCTAGAAAGGTACCAAATTGCACCAAATTTTGCCACTATTTATGATAATGTACAGTATGAGTGCATTGACATTAGTAAATATGGGCCACCAATTAAACAGTCTGTGTGAACACAAAAGAACACATTGGCTCATCCAGTGGCGTAACTAGAAATGACCAGGCCCACAGCAAATTTTTGAATGGCCCTCCTCCCCTAGCAAATTCTTTGCAACACCCGACTCATGTGCAACCCCCACTCCTGAGGCTACTCAAGATTGCTCTCTCAGACGAGGCCTGACAGCTGCTCCATCCATTTTCTACAGTGTCACTGTATATAATGTAATTGTATAATACTGTTGGGGGTCCCTGACAATAAAATCTTTTAGTCCTCCTCCTTCTGAGTTTAGGGCCCAAAGCAGCCACTTCCACTGCTTCCCCTATAGCTACTCCCCCGGGCTCACCCTTCTTAATAATGGCATATTTCCCCCAATGAAATTGGGGAGTGTAGTTGTCAAGAATTGCGCCTAATAAATAAATTAATCATTTTCATTTAAAATGGTCCTGCCATTAGCCGCCATATATTGTGCCTTTGCTAAACTTTGCTAAATGAGGCTACAAGTACATTAAGGCCTCTTTCACACGGGCGTCGCGGGTGAGGGCCGGATGCGTTCATGGTGCATTGCGGGAAACCCGCGCGAGTAAGCACGCAATTTCAGTCAGTTTTGTCTGCGATTGCGTTCCGTTGTTCAGTGTATTCCGCGTGAGTGCAATGCGCTTTGCACGCAGTTGATAAAAAACTGAATCTTGTACCCAGACCTGAACCCGGACTTCTTCACTGAAGTTCGGGTTTAGGTTCGGTGTTCTGTTGATTGTATTATTTTCCCTTCTAACATGGTTATAAGGGAAAATAATAGCATTGTTAATACAGAATGCTAACTAAAATATCCATTGAGGGGTTAAAAATAAATAAATAAACTCACCTCATCCACTTGATATCGCAGCTGGTATCGTCTTCTTTCTTCTTCCTGCAGGACCTGCAAAAGGACCTGCGCTGACGTCACCACGCTCACTACGTGGTGAGTGCGATTACGTCAGCGCAGGTCCTTTTGCAGGTCCTGCAGGAAGAAGAAAGAAGACGATACCAGCTGCGATATCAAGTGGATGAGGTGAGTTTATTTATTTATTTTTAACCCCTCAATGGATATTTTAGTTAGCATTCTGTATTAACAATGCTATTATTTTCCCTTATAACCATGTTAGAAGGGAAACTAATACAGTGAATTTACTTTATTGGGGTCCGGGGTTGCTCATCCCTATCATCTCCTAACAACCATGCGTGAAAAATCTCACCGCATCCGCACTTGCTTGCGGATGATATGCGATTTTCACGCAGCCCCTAATATTTATATGCATAAAAAATGCGTAAAAAACACAGAATATAGAACATGCTGCAATTTTCACGCAACGCACAAGTGATGCGTGAAAAGCATCGCTCATGTACACAGCCCCCAATGAATAGGTCAGGATTCAGTGTGGATGCAATGCGTTCACGTCACGCATTGCACCCACGCAGAATACTCGCCCGTGTGAAAGGGGCCTTGCAGCTTTACCACATGCTCTTTTCTTGCCTTTTAGTTTCAAGTTGGAAGACAACTGTGTGCAATTTTTTTGTGCAACTTCATTGCAAATTTGGCACAAATTTAGATGTGACTTTTTAACCTGTGCAATATCCACCAAAATCATGCTGTGTGTCAATGTATTTAGAGCAAAGAGATGTAAGACTGCTAATTCGCTTTAAAGAACCCTGCTCAGTCAGCTACTTTTGGTGCTTTTAATTTGAGAAACTGCAAATTCTCTGAAATAAAATACAGTCGGCGAAGGAATTTTTGAGTGCAATAAGATTAGATTTCATTCTACAATATCTGAGGTTCCATAAGCACAAATTTGTAACAGTTTTAGTCACATGAATTTCAAAGAACCAACTTCATTAGGAGCTCATACGCGGCTTGTTCTTGCATGTCCACTTTTGCAAAATAATAGTAAAAAGTCCTAAAAGCTTAAGGGATCGTGTTTTACTGGAAGGTCATCCCAAGGTTATTTATGCTTTGAATATGTGACGGATGGGACAACATGGAAGAAAGTTGCAGATACACGAACGTTTATGTCTGGAGCTGAAGGGCTCAAGGTTATTTTCAGAGGCTCTGTCAAGTCTTCGCTCTCATTTTCATTACCTAGGAAAATTTATTTATGCACTAATGTCATCTAAAATAAAAAAGAAAAGTGTTTAGACTGACTTGAAAAATAGATCCTGACAACACCTGTCTCACTCCTACAAATCAATGCAACTGTTGATTCTATAATCAGACAAAAGATTATTGTTGCTTGTCATCTGCAAGACAATTTAGGAGGTTATATATCAAGCTCTCCGGGCCATGGCTTCCACAATGTTATTAGGAAAGATTCATTAAGTGTGCAGCATTTCTCTCCCCTTTTTTTTTTTTTTTTTTGCTCAAAAAATATCCATATTCAATGCAGTTTATTAACAAAACAATATTCCATTAATTTTTTTTTTATTATTTTTTTTTCAAATTTAGTTAATTAGGATGTGGAGTTACCTACTCGAGGTCCCAGGCTGATTTACATGATGAAAGTAATTTCTGGATTATTATTTTGCATATGTTTATTATTTAACTTTAATTATTGCCATAAACTGCACCATGTATCATAAACTTGATGGAAAATAGCAGATCATAGATCATAATGTATCACCTTAGGCAACCCCTTTAATATCAGCTGTTGGTGGCTGGATGCTTACGTTGTTGTACATAAGGGTCTTTTAAATATTTTAATTGACCCACTGCTTCTCCATAAAAGTTTTACATTGAAGGGTTTGTGCATCTTTGAGGGGGATTGTTTGGCAACCCTCCTTACTGAGAAGACCTGCAAAGGGACACACAATGACGTGTGTCCAGTGCAGGCTCTTGGCTCCTTCACTTCATGGCCTTGGCTACTCCTCTAGGCTCCCTGGATCTGGATATAACCTTGCTGTTTGACGCCACCTCAGCCAATTGTTGGCCTCAGCAGTGTCTTGCTTCCCTTGCGTCATGACAAAAGGTTACAAGACGCAAAGGGAACAGGTCACCGCTGTGGCAGAAGATTGGCTAAGGTGGTGTCAAATAAGAAGTTTACATCAAGGAAGCGCAGTGTAGCCACTGAGGCCACTGGGCGAAGGAGCCAGGAGCAAGTACTAGGAAGCAGGCAAGTATTTTTCCCAAACTTTGGATCGAATTCCACTTCGGATGCTTCAATTTGCTCAACACTAAGCTTTACAACTGGTCCATCTAAGAGCAGAGGGAGTGTCTCAAACGAATGAAGCACACTATACATTGGGTAGTCTTGGTAGCTGGTAGCTATTTTACCTAAATAAAGAGGGGATATCAAAACGAAGTAACCACAGAATGACATAAAAACGACACCAGTTATTTCACTGGTACATTCAGAGAACCAAAGGGTCACTTGAAGCTTGTCGACAGGCAAGCTTTAATACTGTATTGCACATTTGCCCTTTTGACTTCTGCATAAGCAGGAGAGAAGTAAAAAACATAGGCATTAGGGCAGTGACGGAGGACTTGAGGCATGATAGATGCTTTGTCAGGGGTGTAGCTACAGGGGGTACAGAGACAACATTTGCACCCAGACCCACAGCTCCACATATGAAGACAGTGTTATAAATGGCACATGCTAAGTTTTGCAGTGGGGAGCAGAATCTTCAAGTTACATCTCTTAATTAAAGATTAAGCAAAAAGAAACAAAAAAAAAGAAAAAAAGAAAAAAAAGAAACATGAAATAGATGTTGCTTAAAGGTGTAAAATGTATAACCTGGCTCAAGTATAACTATAACTATGGCAGTTGGTAAAGGGCCCATGGCTATTATTGCTGGGGTGCCCAGACCGTGCTGTCTGATCCTGCTTAGTGTGTATATGTTGTTTTACTCTCCTGAGTAAAACTTTAAATTTACAACAAAAAAAAGGCCATTAAAAAAAATAAAAATCAAGATTTATACAATTTTTCAGTTGTGAAGCTAATTACGTTTATGCAAACGTTCAAGCAGCACCTTGAGAATCAAGTCAAGTCTAAAGGTGATATATATTGTTACTATATTATTATAAATATTATTAACAGGCTAAATCCCAGAAAATCCCAGGATAATTTGCTCTTCTGTAAGATTACTTTAAATTCTAAACAGCATAATTAGAAGGCTTGCATTGCTCTGGAGGTGCACGCAAAGTTTGTGTTATGAGTTATGAGTCTCTAATTTACAAAGCACTATATACTTCAAGCCCAATTGAGAAAGTTATTCATTTGTGGCGCTCATTAAAAAGCTGGCTGCCGGATCGAGTTTTAGTTTTGCATGTCTGGGTTATTAATATCAGTAATGTTAGAATTATGATAGATGAATAACGTTCATTGTTGTTGTGTTAACTAATGCATTAAAATGAAAATAATGTCAGTTTCATGTAGGATTACGCAAGGGCTATTTGGATAAATGTTTGATATATGAAGTTTCATACATGGAGCCTTGTAGAATTAGTGGATTCCCCCTATGTTCCAAAATATACTAGCTTCCTATGAAATGGTTCCTGCTGTGTATATGTACATATTTGAAATGGAAAAGGAATAGTGAATGAAAGCAAACTAGCTCTCCTCCAGAAGGAAGTAAACTGCCTCTACTTCCACCTGTAGGTAACTACCCTACAAGCCAATGTTTGACCCATGATAGAAGCCCCTAGACATGATTAGGGTTATCATCTAAACCACAGACACCCATCTGTAGATGGCACAGTTTTTATTCCTTATCCATACAGCACTAAGGCAATATTTCTACTTCCTATTTGCCCTAGTGCGGTGCTGTCATATGTTCTAAAGCATTTTTTGGCTTGTATTAGTCTCCTTCAGTGGGGAGAATAGATGCCGGATGACCTGGACGCTCCGTGACCTTTCCAGGAGCTTCTGTCAGGAGCAGTGGTTCATTTTTGAGACGTCCATATAGTGTGGGGGGAATCCGAAGACCCTCTCCATCTCTGTGCACAACAGGATGTCCTCCTTCCCATCCATGATGACTGGGAACTCGTGATTTTTTCCCTGGCGAAGAGACCAGGGGCTGGTAGTTATGGTTTGAATCTTGATGAACTTCGCTACTCTTCCGGGCTCCAATGCTTTCTCCATCGCAACCACGCTCTCGAATAACCAGAAGACTGGTCGATTCCCTCCTGTCCTAGGCAACACTTTATTGAGTAATCGTGGAAAGTCAAAAAACAGTTGTCCACTGCCCCCATAAAGGCCTTTCCGGTGCAGGTTAACCACAGATAAGCCAAAACAAGGACTGCCACCTATTATCAGATCGAATTGTCCCCATTCTTCAATCTGTTAAATTAAATTTTAAATATTAAATTGAACCAAAACTTGATTAAAATTATAAGAAACTCAACTTCACCGATATATTATCCCAATCTTAGAGGGAAATTCCCGGATAATCAATTTGCCAAGCCTTTTGTCCCAGGGAACGTGTATTATTAAATCGTGTTTTAAGCAACACTTTATAAAGTTGAGAAATTTGAACCTTCTGTCCCATATTCCCTATTAATGAATAGACGAAGCGGGGAGATCGAGAAAATTATTACATGGCATGGGGGACGAGGGGTCAAACATGGAGGCAGAGGATGACACGAAGCAACATATATTCTATATTTCAAACTTCACACCTGTAACAGAGGTCCCAGCCAAAACCGAAGATCCAGGGAGGGGGTGGCAGGAAGTAGCGGAGACCGAAACATCAGAAGGAGGGTGACCGCCCTGTCTGCAAGCGAGGCAGCAAGCAGACACCGCCAGACAAGGCGTACAAATGCAAGGGATCCGTCGAGAGTCCGGTCCAGCAGAACGCAAAGGGCCCAGAGGTGGGGGCGTCCCGCGGTTCAGATAGAGAGGCTCGTGTCTTGCATAGTGCAGCAGGATAGAACGGTCAAAGGGAGGAGCGACATAGCAAACCTACGTCATCACGTCTTTACCCCCTCTTACGAAGGGGCTTCAGCATCAGGAGAAGAGGCTGGCAGCTTGCCCGTGAGGCAGCGACGGAGCCAGCAAGTCGCTAGCGTGGCCGGGAGTCAGTAAGGTGGCAGCAGTAGGAGCCAAACGTCCCCAGGATAGACCACCCGCTTTGCAGGAGCCTACCTGCCCAGGAAGTAGCGGTGCACGGGTTTACGGAGGCAGAGGCGGTAACAGTCAGTCAGTGCATAGTGTTGGAGGTAAAATCACCTTCTCGGCGGTGTGGTAGTTTTTTGTTAAGCCGCCAGAGGAGGTGAACATAGCCATATGTAGAATCTGTGGGCAGAAGGTGAAGCGTGGCCAGGGTGCCAATATTGGCACCACGACCCTGCATCAACATATGCAGCGTCATCATAATGTGGCCTGGAAGAACCGTGGTTTCGATGTGGTGGTCTAGCCTACCACTGAGGAAGGAGTCCAGTTAACTCCGAAACGCGTCTGGTGAAGCATAACCCCATGAGACTAAATATACATTGAATCGCTTCAAATCGACCAGGAGTAGTGGGATCGGTATCTAAAAAATTTGGTAAAGAAAAAACCTCAAATCAACAGCCGCAGTGACATCTGACCTGCTTGCTTGATTGAGCACCTGTGCAGGAACTAAACCACACAAAACCACTGAGACGGCACTCCTACAGTTGATTGCTGCAGATCCCTGAATCTATCTCCTGGAAACTACATCGCAGCCTGTAAGCGTATTACACATGGGACGCCACGTTAACCGCAGTACAGCCGGCACAAATCTACAGAACTGTAAGTCAAACCAATGCCGTATGGATGTATACACAGGCAAAGTGATTGGATGTATTGCTAAACTTGTAGCAAAAGAAATGTGAGTGACTCAACCACACATCCTCACTTCGGCTACATTGAAACTAACCTGTGAACTTCCTAAAATCCTGATTACTACGGACTGCGTCCAAACAGCGTGGATATCAGGTCCACTGGACAATTACTGTAACACGGACTTTCAGAGTAATAGAAAGGAACAAAAAAATCTATAAGACTCTATTAGGACATTTCTTCCCTAGGATTTTCTACATGATTTTAGATTTTAGTGTGGCTTTTTATGGATGTTTGCAATTTTAATAATTTGAAAGCGATTATAAGTCTATATAGCATGCAAATATATGTTTAATAATATTTTATGTATCACTATATTTTTTCTGGTATAAATAAATTCATTGTCTAGAAAACTCTCCCATGTGTATCTGAATGTAGGTGTGCCCTACTCCTTCAATTTATATATATATATATATATAACACTGTTTCTGCTCCTCATTCATACAGAGTTGGGTTGTGGTTGGTGGGTAAGATGCCTTTGAAGCACATCTTGGAAGGTACATATTCTTCTTTCAGAGACCAAGCTGGAGTAGAACATTCGTCATATTCGTCATATTCGCTAATTCTACCAAGCCAACCATAGTAAACCAGGTCTAAGTTGAAATCGCAATGCGATTACTTCAAGTTATATTAATCGCATTGCGATTTCAACTTAGCACTGCTATATTCCATATTTGTTAACTTTGTTAATTCTAGCAAGCTGACCCATTAGAAACCCAGCTCTAAGTTGAAATCGCAATGCGATTACTTCAAGTTATATTAATCGCATTGCGATTTCAACTTAATTCTCACATCCGACAGTACATTCTAGTATGGAGGCGTTCCCATGGTGATGGGGACGCTCCATGAGCACGGAAGTCGTCAGAAGCGGCAACGGGCACTGACTGGAGCAGCCAGGAAGCCAGGAAGCCTCAGAACAGGTAAGAACTACTTTTGGGAAGTGGGAAAGAAAAAAATATAACAATAAAAAAAACTTTAAAAAAAAGAATTTTCGAAATAACGTATTTATAGCGCTATATTCGAAATATTCGTGAATTAGCGAAGTGCCGATATTCACTAAAAAAATTCGCTATTCGAATATTCGCGCTCAACACTATTTGTCAACTTTAAACTTTGCGCTGGGGGGACAACAGCTACTTCATGCGTGTAGTGACACTCCCTCCAGATGGCACTTGGCAGCAGCCAGTAATTAGAAGAGCAGAATAAGACGGATTGCATCAGCGAAGTGACCAAGATAAGTGAGTCTTCACTAGTTAAAGGGGTTTTCCGAGACTTAAAGGGCTTCAGTCATCAGAAACACGATTATAAAACTGGCTGACTTTAGACATGTGCGAATGTCAGCTGAATCTAACAGTCTTTGTCCCTTCTTTCTATGTGCCACATGGCATAGGCTTGTGGCACATTCACATAGAAGTGAATGGGGCTGAGCTGCAATACCAAGCCCAGCCACTATACTAGTTTCGGTACTGTGCTTGGAGAGCAGGGAGAAAGTTGTCGCGCTCACCGTACACCACTGTCTTCTCAATCAGCTGATCAGTGGGGGTCCTGGGTGTCGGACCCCCACCGATCAGATACTGATGACCTATCCAGAGAATAGGTAATCAGTATTTAAGTCTCTAAAAACCCTTCTAAGCTTTAAACAGTTATATACTATTGTATATCTATTTGTTTGTTTATTTATCTATTATTTATTTATTTATCTATTATCCCTCTGAAGTTCTTGCAAAAATAATATGTTTGCCTCAAATACATACATATCCCCTCCACCTGTTGTTTTACCATCAAAAACGTCTCTTTAAATCTCAGTTATTTAGCTGTGTATGGCAAAGTTCTGTGGGTTACTTGAACACAAAAGACTCACTTACCAGGGTAGTGCCACTGCTGCATCCCATCTTCTCCTGCTCTTCTAAAAATAAAAAGAAGCATTTTCAGGATTAGAGGGCTAAATTTTCAGAAGAAATGTATGGTTATATTTCGGGGCACCCACCCTACATGGTGGTATGCTTAGTTTGAAACAGATTTTAGAGGTGACTAGTGTTGAGTGCGAATATTCGAATAACGAATTTTAATTACGAATATCGGCACTTCGAGAATTTTTTTCCATCTGAAGTCATGATTCCTCCCTGCTTCTTGCTTGTGGGCCAATGAGTCATTAGCCCACAAGCAACTTAAGCAGGGAGGAATCCTGACTTCAGATGGAAAAAATGACGAATATTCTAAAAAACAAATATATAACACTATATTCTATAGTTCTATATAGTAGTTTTTGACCCACGACTGTATTGAGCGTGCAATATTTGCATATTACGTGATTATTACCTTGCTGATTTTCGCGTAAAAAAAATAATGTAGAATATAACGAATATACGAATTTGCGAATATATTACGAATATTCTACAAAATATTAGCGAAATATCACAAATTCAAATATGACCCCTGCCGCTCATCACTAGAGGTGACTCCCTTTAATCAGTGCAGAATATGGAAAATATTTTTGAGCCCATGTTGTAGTCCAGTTCATAATTAGTGTTGAGCGAAGCTGAATTTCCTCATGCTTTGTGGGCGAACAAATTGATTTGACCTGAAATGGTATTTGAGCGCGAAGAGCCAACCACCACTATCTTGATTGAAGATCTTGCACGAAATCCGGTGTACGGTGATATATGCCGACGTGATAACGTCATCACGGCATGAACGAGATTCCGTGCTAGATCTTCAGTCAAGATGGCGGTGGCCGGCTTTTCGCGATCAAATGGATGAGGGTAAGTATGATTTTGTTGTATTTTTTTTTTATATTTTACACCAGATTATTGCTATCATATGCGGCAATCATGTATGAATGCAGCATCTGAGGGGTACAATGACAGGAAGCACGTAATCGCCGCTCTCTGTCATTGCACCCACCATTTATAAATAAATGCGATTTTTTTAAAATAATTCAGCGAGGCAGCCGAATCTAATTTTCCAATACTTCGCTCATCTCTATTCATAATCATTCAGTCCTGCTTGTCCGGAACAATCACATTCTCATTTATAATCCAGAATTATGAGATGTTGAATAAAAATGACAGCTGACCCGTTAGCCATGGGGAATATGGAGAATTTTGGGAAGACCTGTGGCCCATTTCCCAGCCTTTTGACAGGACAATAAAAATGTCTAATAGCTGTCTGACACCCTTGGCCCTGAGCATGCGAGGTTACTGCAGTTTGCTGTAACTTTATACCTAGAACTGTTCATCTGATCTAGGGAATTAATTTTCTGCTTTTCCTTTCTGATGCTGTAAAGTGAATTTGAAGGACGTTTCTAGCAATTCAGCTAGATAACAATTTCATAATCAAGAGTAAAACCGCATGTGAATAAGTAACTAGCTTACCTGTATTATTCGATGAGAAACACACTTGCCTACTGGCTCCTGTATTATTCAAATGTCACAAAATGCTTGAGTAGTACAGATGGAAATAATAACTGTCTTCAATTACCTCATCTACAGCGCTTGCCAAAAAGTACATGCAGTCGCATGTTTAATTCATCATGTTTTGTTTGTGCATTAATAAAAGGAAATTGCACAGACAGGATCTGCCAGTACTACACAGAAGTATTGAATAGACAGTAAAGTGCCTGCTCTGAAACTTTGCGCTAATTTTGAACCTTATAAATATGTTATAATTGAAGCTTAAAATGCTGCAGTCTATTGTATGATCGCATTTTATGTGTGCTATATAACTTTAACTTTTTAACTTTTGCAACCATAAAGTCTTGATTGGGTTTATAAAAATTCATGCTGTAATTCTCATTTCATCCACTGGGGGAGCTAATGAATTACATTGTACTACTACAATAGTCCTCTTTTTGACATTGTCCCAATGTAAAGTAGTATTATTTTCCTACTGCTGAATCTTAGTCCACTAAAAGGGGGTGTTCCATTAAGCCCTTTTCATATGTTTGATTACTATTGAAGAATTGCTTTGCTATAACCTATTTTCTCTGCAGTGCCTCTACAGGGAGAGCAAGGCATGACAAGGTACATATTGAAATCCATGGACCATTTGACATCCATTGTTTTCAAGAAGGTCTATGAATACCTCCACTAGGTACATCAGTCATCTTATTATCATTGCTGCCAGGATTACAGTGAAAAATGGAAAATAAAAATCTATTGTGCAGCAATCTGCGACTTAATTCCTAGCTCACGCCAGGTCCAAAAAGAGGGTGTGGCATGGGTGGGAAAGGGGACGGGCTGGAAGGTCCTTCTCATTTACCATTTTCTACACCTGTTAGGTTGTTATGATCTACATGTAGACAGCTAGGAAGTTGTCTTACATTTAGAAGTGGAGGAGGATCCTCCAAAGTTATGTAGAGGCCAGCTCCTCTTCATATCTCTTGTGCTTAAAAAAAACCACATCAATGCATAGCAAGAAAAGTAAAAAAGTAGACAAAACTGCCAGAAAAAATACTATGGGACAGATTTATCAAAGCTATAGATGACATACACTTAGACAGGTGCATGGCTAGACACTTATGTCTAACTTTATACCAACTATTGTTTGGCTTGGTTTTATGCCAGAATTGTGGCACAATTTTGACACAAGATGTTGCATATTAGGTCACCATCCTTCCCTGTAAAATTGCACCCCTTTTCTGTTAAGCTACACCCCTTTGACAGCCTAGGCACAGATAATATCTGTAAACCACTATTAACTGCAAAATTTGATCCCTGACTTAGGCAATACTTTAGAAGAACTGGTGCATGACAGATTTGGGGGAAATGTTAGGCCCTGACTGCCGTGGCAGACCATCAGTACCCTGCAATTGCATTGAGCCCTTCTCTATACTTCCACATGGGTGTGGTTGTTAACATTGATTTACCACTCTAGGACTAAGCAGTGGTGGTGGTTACCACCATAAAAAAACAACACCAAAAACAACATAATAAAAAAGTTCTATGAAAAACTAGTTAATTTACAGTGGATATAAAAAGTCTACACACCCCTGTTAAAATGTCAGGTTTCTGAGATGTAAAAAAATGAGACAAAGATAAATCATTTCAGAACTTTTTCCACCTTTAATGTGACCTATAAACTGTACAACTATATTGAAAAACAAACTGAAATCTCTTGGGTAGAGGGAAGAAAAAATATAAAAATAAAATAATATGGTTTCATAAGTGTGCACACCCTTAAACTAATACTTTGTTGAAGCACCTTTTGATTTTATTACAGCACTCAGTATTTTTGGGTATGGGTCTATCAGCATGGCACATTTTGACTTGGCAAGATTTACCCACTCTTCTTTGCAAAAACACTCCAAATCTGTCAGATTGTGAGGGCATCTCCTGTGCACAGCCCTCTTGAGATCACCCCACAGATTTTTAATTGGATTCAGGTCTGGGCTCTGGCTGGGCCATTCCAAAACTTTAATCTTCTTCTGGTGAAGCCATTCCTTTGTTGATTTGGATGTATGCTTTGGGTCGTTGTCATGCTGAAATATGAAGTTCCTCTTCATGTTCAGCTTTCTAGCAGAAGCCTGAAGATAATTAAGATAATTCCCTCTAGCTTAACTAAGGCCCCAGTTCCAGCTGAAGAAAAACAGCCCCAAAGCATGATGCTGCCACCACCATGCTTCACTGTGGGTATGGTGTTCTTTTGGTGATGTGCAGTGTTGCTTTTGCGCCAAACATATCTTTTGGAATTATGGCCAAAAAGTTCAACCTTGGTTTCATCAGACCATAACACCTTTTCCCACATGCTTTTGGGAGACTTCTTGGTAGCCTTCCAGACCAGTTTTCTTCTCGTCTTTTCATCAATTTTGGAGGGACGTCCAGTTCTTGGTAATGTCACTGTTGTGCCATATTTTCTCCACTTGATGATGACTGTCTTCACTGTGTTCCATGGTATATGTAATGCCTTGGAAATTCTTTGGTACCCTTCTCCTGACTGATACCTTTTAACAATGAGATCCCTCTGATGCTTTAGAAGCTCTCTGTGGACCATGGCTTTTTCTGTGGAATGCGACTAAGAAAATTTCAGGAAAGACCAACTAGAGCAGCTGAACTTTATTTGGGGTTAATCAGAGGCACTTTAAATGATGGCAGGTGTATGCTGACTCCTATTTAACATGATTTTGAATGTGATTGCCTAATTCTGAACACAGCTACATCCCCAGTTATACTGTGCACACTTATGCAACCACATTATTTTAGTTTTTTTGTTTTCTTCCCTCCACCTAAAAGATTTCAGTTAAGTGGTACAGTTTATAGGTCACATTAAAGGTGGAAAAAGTTCTGAAATGATTTATCTTTGTCTAATTTTTTTACATCACAGAAACCTGACATTTTAACAGGGGTGTGTAGACTTTTTATATCCACTGTATAGCTCTAATATATATAATTTTTTAGTTGACAGAACTACACAGTGTAAAACAAATTAAGGAGCCAAAGGGCCAAGCTATACTTATGTAATGTCTAAATTGTGTATATTACTTTGTTCTTTGTTGTAAATCTACACCTTCCTGGTGGTCTTTATATTCTTTTTTTTCAGTGAAACAAAGTTTGTAATAAAGCTACAATTGACGTTTTCACCTTTTGAAACTATTTCCCCCCAAAAGTTGTTAATTTTATAAATTTACTTAATAAATCACCTTGTCCAATTAAACATGTGGTTAAAACATTGCTTTTCCAACTGATGCTTGAGTCTACAAAGGCTTTGGGGGTTCCCCTTTGGTTTTTTGTATATGCTGATATGAAATAAATCTGATTCTTGGTCCATTGACTGGTTTAGTATATTTGTAACCATAAGTAGTAATGTATGAAATTTCCCAGACCTTTTCTTAAGTTCCAAAAAAGTCTTTTGTTTTCCTCTGAGACCAATTAAAATGTAACTTACCTAAAAATGAAAGGATCACCACGGACTCTCTTATATTTGTAAGTGCTTATAAAGTACTCCATTATGTTTCCGAATGCTTATCAAGAAGTCCTCAAGTCTCTCATATTAGGAAATGCCTCTTTTATTGTATATGAATTTAATAAAATATGTAGACAACTGTAGTAAAAAATATAGGGCGACATAATTGTTTCCTGTTACTTCACCCAGCTCTTTTTCACAGTTATCAGCCAACCTTATTGCCTGTCTCAATCAGCATCTTATCAGTCTGGATTACATCAGAATGCCCCATGTAACAAATAACTATTGGCATATATCTGTCGGCTAGGTATGGTTTTAAGCAAGCTTTACCAAACAGCTTCCTGGTATTGATTAGGAAAATTAAGCCTATGTAAAATGGAAAGTCTACTTTTTACAACCATTTTACTAAATGTACTGATCTGTACAAACATGGTGTCATAAAGACTAGTGTTGGGCGCGAATATTTGAATCGTAAATTTTAATTGCGAATATTGCCACTTTGAGAATTCACGAAGATTTTTTTTGTTTCATCTGTAACCCATGATTCCTCCCTTCTTCTTGCTTGTAGGCCAATGAGAAGGCTGCAATGTCTTTGTCTGAGCTTAGCAACATCCCTAGCAACCAATAGGAAAGTTTCCTACCCCTTCCTATATAAGAACCATTTTCTGCAGTTTTTTGCAGTTCTGAGAGAGACAGCAGTGTTATTGCTGTGCTCTGTGCTTTGCTGTTTCATTACATTAGATAGTTAGTTAGTTATCTTATATATATAATACAGATAGTTAGTGGGAGATAGTCAGTGTAGGTTATATCCTGATATAGCGTAGCTGTTCCAGTACAGGGTGTTAGGTAGTGTGATAGGTTCTGCTGTCCATACATACATGCTACAGACATAGTGCTGTGATGTCACAACAATACTTAGTGCACCAATCAGTAATATGTAGTCAGACCTACTAAAATGTGAAGTTGCACGTATTGCGCCAAAATATGCGCATCATTAATTGCCGATTTGCGCAACCGCAAATATATTGGAGCACTCTATCTGCATATAAAGCTATAATGTTCTACTGTGCCAACCATTTTCTCCAGTCTCAATAAGCGCATATTACATTGCCGATTTTCGCAATCAAGAAAATAATTGCGAATTCACAAATTTGCGAATTTAGGACGATTATTCGCCAAAATATTCGCAAAATATCACGAATTCGAATATTGCCTATGCCGCTCATTACTAATACAGACAAGAATTCCAGTTGTCGCTAGACAACATGAGCTAAAATTTTCAACAGAGGCTATAATATGAGCCATAAACATAAAGGAGGTCATTTACTAACCAATTTGCACCATAAATAGGTTGCTTGTTTTGTCGCACGCCATGTGGCAAAATAAGCAACATTTACCCCTTCATGCCCCTTTTCAAAAGTGAGAGAAAAAGGGATGTACCATGGGTGGGGGGAGCAGGCAGTGCCGCAGGCCCACCACATTTATCTTTCTTCACGCCAGTCTTCTGCCATAGATTTAAGTGTGTTGCATGGCACAGCGTGAAGATGCACCACATATATGAGAGGCGTGCGCCTCTGCATAAACAGCCCAGGGGGAATCAAGACCAATGTACAATAAATGTCCCCCAAAGTTGCTAAGATAATGTACTAGTAGTAGTAGTAGTAGTAGATAGTGTACTAATAATGATGAGAGGAATGTTCTTCTATATACAAAGTTTCTACATACTTAAACTCTGTATGCACAAAACTGAGCCCCAACGTCTAGATAGAAACTGCATCACATCAATCAGTACAACATTTTGGACCTAGGTACAATGAAATAAGAAAAAAAGATGGCATTCACAGAAGCCATCTTTTTGTATCAAGTTAAAAATGGTCCACCATTACAACTCCCAAAGGATGTCCAAGTTACCTAGTCATTTTGTGAGATGGGAAAAACAGTGAAACCTCTTTGAGACAAGCATCTGGCCTAGAAATACAGTGAAAAATGGTCTTGTAGAAGGTGGTCCTCACAAAGGACAGGGCAGATATGCAAAATATGATGAAAATGAAATGTTCTGCTCCAGAGTCCCAATGCACTGCAAATTGTAGAAGAATTTATTTCGGTGTAAAATATGTATTTATTGTATGCAGAGATAACCTGTCTAACAAGGACTTATTGACACCTCCCAAGGAGAATTTTTTGGAAGTGTACTGTAAGTGAAGCGACTGGTTCAAAGAATGGAGCACTAGAGTTTGCCTGCCGTCAGGGAGAACAGCACTGTGAGTTGCATTGCATTGCTTTACAAGAAGTATTACACCTCATGCCTGGATGCTTATGTGTACAAGTCATCTAGAGAAGCCTAGAGTAAGGAAGATTACTTTAAAGGGACACTTTGGCCTATAAACTACCTGTACAGCTATAAAAAATTTAACATCTATGGAAAGTGCATTTGTGAACATTTTCAGTCCATTGTACACAAAGAACTGTCCTGATCTGTTTGCTTTTGAATTCTTCAATAAAAACTGTTCTGCTGCACAATTGTCTCGTCATATCTTCCTGCAATAATTTTACACTGCAAAGTGGTGGCATTATGACAACCAGGACTCTGCCTTGCACCTCAAAACCTTCACCACCATGGGCACCTTGAATGTCATCAGCCAGAAGGACCCCAGAAAGGGAGTGTGCCCTGAAGAGAAGAACAGTGGCGCCCTTCCCATCACTGTACACTGGCCCGGGAGCTTCAGGACCATGAGTACAACAACTACTACACCCATCGTACCCCTCACTAGCACATACACCCTTGCGACCTGGTTGCTGCATTAGCTTGAGAGGTTTTCCCACTTAAAAAAATCTGTACCATCCTTATCAAAACCCTTAATTGAAGGGATTGTTGCCTTAAGAAAATGCTACATTAATCTGTTAGATATTGCAAAACATAATTTTTCAATTGAAATACATTTTTCCCTACTGGCTGGATCTAGGAGATGTGAGCGTGTTACTGGGCATGTGTGACCATCTGGGCTGGAAACATTAGGTAGATGTTCTACGAGGCAAATAAAAGAACATCAGAAGGGGCACTAAAGCAGGTATGTACATGTAAAATCTAGAAACTTTTTTTTTACAAATATTTATTTTGTAATGCAATTTTTAATTATGGGACAATCCCATTAGTATTAAATACAATAGGCATAAACAGATAAATAAATGAGTCAATGAGATTGGCAAATTTATGTTTCTTGTCTGTGACAACACTCACTTTTTACCACTAATAAAAACAGAGAATTTTTTGGTACACTGAACGTTTTTCCTTGAATATGGTTTGCAATTATAGCAATTGAAATGCCAATCTTTTAGTTATTTCACAGTAAAAAAAAAAAATTTTTAGAAGTAAGAAAAAATATCAATATGGACCTAAACTTGATATTTCAATTTCAGTCTGCAGCACTATCATAACTCCTGTGCAACATGCCCACTGTCTTGGGGCCACATTTGACTCTGATCTTTCCTTTGTTCCCCATATTCAATCACTTACATGCTCTTATCATCTGCATCTCCAGAATCCACCCTTTTCGTTGTTGCCTTGATTCATTCTCGTCTTGACTACTGCAATGCATTACTAATCGGTCTCCCTCTCACTAAACTCTCCCCTCTTTAGTCTGTCCTAAATGCTGCAGCCAAGCTCATCTATCCATCCACCCGCTACACTGGTGCTACTTGTCTGTGCCAGTCACATTACTAGTTGCCCATCCACCACAGAATACAGCTCAAGCTTCTCACCCTCACCCACAAAGCTCTCCACAGTGCTGCACCTCCATACATCTTCTCCCTCAGTTCCGCCTACCACCCTACTCGTGCTCTCCATTCTGTTAGCGACCTAAGATTAATATCCTCCATAATTCGTACCTCTCAGTCCCGTCTTCAAGACTTTTCTCAAGCTGCATCTACTCTCTGGAATGCTCTGGCCCAGAATATCAGGTCAATTCACAACTTCTCCACCTTCAATCGTGACTTAAAAACACATCTTTTCAGGCAGTCTTTTCAAGCTACCTAAAATGATTTTTCCCCGAATAACCTCTCCCCCACACAACTCTTCAGACGTGAACTCGATCTTCTAACAGTCCCAAACCTGAAGCAGATCGGCCGGCACCACTCCTTTCAGTTCAATAATGGCTCAAATCCTACTTATTACAATCAACTACCTTATGTGTCACCCCCAATTCTTCATAGATTGTAAGTTCTTGCGAGCAGGGCCCTCACTCCTAGTGTTTCAGTTGTATATTAGCCAGTTACTTTTGTTTTGTACATGAACCCTATGAATTTAAAAAGCGTTGCAGAATATAGTGGATCTATGTAAATAAATATTATTATTATCTGCACTGATACAATGTTTTTGAATGATCCTTCTGATTCCCTGCACCTTGAAACAGTGGGAAATTTTTATGTCTGTGTCAAGCTCCACTAATAAATACATTACTTCTGGTTATATTATCTCTTACTGTGTTTAATACAATAAAAAGAGAACATTTGTCCATCTTAAATTTATAACGATCGTGAAAATGGCAAAAAAAATTAGCAAAGGAGAGAGCAAAATAATAAAGAGGTAATTTTGTAAAGATATTGACAGTTACAGACAGCGTGAAGAGAAATAATTAGGAGCAATCATCACACCACTTGATATCTCAAGACGAACTGTGTCAAATTCAGTATCTTAATTGCCATTACCCATTCTCATCTATTCACTTGCATCATGAGGTATTCTTGTGGACTTGCTGAGCCTGACATTGTGCCATTGTGATAGGAATATGTTTGCAACCTTCTGCAAATTGCTTTGAAAATGGCAGTGATTCATCGTTGTATCCCATTTATCCAAAAAAATTACACTTGAGATTCAGGATAAGACACACAAAAAGCTACAATTGATAGCATGCAGTATATATCATATTTGTGTAACTTGTTTACTAGTTTTATATAGTACTATTTGTATGTAATTTAACAGCGTTTTCCTTTCTATTGTTTGTTTAATAGTTTTAGTTTTTACCTGGGACATATAGAGATAAATCAACTTATTAAAGGTCCAAAGATGTCAATCCTCTGTTTAGGCTAGGATCTGCACATGGGGGCCTCTACATAATTTCGGCGCATCCACTGCCGCTTCTAAATGTAAGCCAGCTTTCTAGCTGGCTTACATTTGACCGGTTTCTATGCCTAAACCACGGGTAGAAAATGATGAATGAGACAGGCCTGCCAGCCCCGCCCATGCCCACTTTTTTAGACCTGGGGTGAGCGGGGAAAAGTCACAGAATGTGGCACAACTAACCGCCTGAAATATGCCCAATATAGGTGTGTTTCAGGGTAATAAAAGACCCCCATGATTTTTCTAATGTTAGGTAACCAGAACCTATGCATCCCACATATCAAAATGTCTATTATGGAAAGGGGATATAATCTAATATTTTAGTTGTACGTTGTGCTATAAGAAAAAAAAATTATATTTTTTTTTCCCCAATTTCCTTTTTCTAAAAAATAAAAACAAAATAAAGCCACATAATTTAATAAAAAATATTTAGATAACCAAACAGAAAAAAGTTATGGCTCTCAAAGACAAAAAGATGGAAAATGCACCTGGTCAGGAGGGATTTAAATGACCTGGTCTTGAACTGGTTAAAATGTTTCATACGCCAAATTCACAAATGCAGGTTTGTCGCTATTTTTTGCACAGTTTTTGGCACAGTTTTTAAGCCAAAGCCAGAAATGCATGCAAATGTAGGGATAAAATTAAGTGCTGCTTAAAAGAGAGACAGCAATGTCTCTTCTCTTCGGAATCTACTCTCATGCCTGACTTGTACGTTGGGAAAGCAACACACAAGTGAATTTGGCCCAATTACCTTTAAGAAAAAAATCATTAAAAGAAAGTCTGTCCTTGTAAACTCTTCTGGTCAGACCTCAGGGCACAGACATTTTGATAGATCTCTGACCTTGTGTATCTAGTTATTAGTAAAATGTTGCTTAAATGGTAAAACTGTATCCCTGTACAGTATATAGAGAACTGTAACATAAAATGACATTGCAAAATTGAACTCAATTTTCAAAAAATCTCCACAGTCAGATAACATAGTGGGGCAGATCTTGTTCTGGGGACAGATATTTATGTTATTTGGCCTTTCTTAAATATTTCTTGAACCATGGGCATTCAATGGTGATTCTAATTTGTGCAGGAGTCTGCATTGATGTAATATGTTCTAAATTGATTAAATTTTGCAGATATTGATGAGCTATCCTGAGGATTTGTCATCGATATTAAACACAAGGAAAAGCCCTGTAAGACTAACTTAAAGGAGTTATTTGAAGTCTAAAAGATCCCCCAATGCCCCTGGTATACATTATACTTACCTGCTCCCTGGCAGTCAATGGTGTCGCTTCGGATGCCGGGATCTGGAGCAACGACAGTGGTGGTGATTGGTGTAAGTATAACCTACGTGAGGAGCCTGGGCATTGGGGGGATCCTTTAGACTTCAGATAGCCTCTTTTAGTATAAGTCAAAGCCAAATCTATTACTCCATTTTCTATGCCAAGCCCAAGACTATGACAATTTTTGCAACTTTTTAAAAAGTCATAGTTGATAAATCTGTTTTGAATTCCACCCAATAGTAAAAGAATGATCTATTGTCCATGAGCAGCCACCACTAGAGGGAGCTAGGAGCTTACTGCCTATTTATTATACTGTACATTGTAATCAGTAATATAACAGTATGCAGTAAACTCATGTCCTCAACTAGTGGCAGCTTCTGGTCATTATTTATAATTATATTATGCGCCTTGATGTCATATATACACACACTTATAAAAAATGGACTTGCAGCCACCAGTGGGGTTGCTAGCATTGAGTACCAGGGACATATGTCCTCTGCCACTGATCTCCTGGTGTCAGCAATTACCATATTCATTTTTACGTCTTGGGAAGGGGGGGGGGGGGAGAATGGTAGATTCATAGGATTTCATACAACTTCATGCCTAAGCTTTATGATATTTCTGGCTAAAGTGTCTTCTCACAATTGCTGATTTCCAGAACTTCTCAAGCAACCTGTGAACCTCTTCGATTTTTAGGTATATTATTCTTAAAGAAAAACTATGCAAGCAAAGACGTGTGCAAGTTAAATAAAAGGAATTAGATGGCTGACTTGTAGGCTGATCTCCCTTCAGAGGGCATAATAAATTTCTGTGTTAGAACAAACCCAATGAAACATGGAGATGATTAAGAGAAGACAGTCAGATGCTAAGGAGAGGATATGCGGAATGGAAATCTAACTCAGAGTAACTACTTTGCAGGAGCATATGAAAGAGATCAATTTACTACAAAGCGTCCATAGTGAAGAAAGCGCAGTAAATTGTGTGCATTTTTAACCTTTGACAGTTTCATGTAAATCAAAATATTCAAGTATATGCAATAAATCTCAGAACCTTTCAGCATCGCACCCTCGGATTAAAGCAGAGGACACTCTGCTTCTACATTTCAATCTCATTTTTGTGAAGACTTTGGCTGATAACTTAAAGGTGTTTATATGACATCATGCAATAATTCGGACTCTCGTAACATTGGCAGGGAAGTTTAGTGCTACTAAGGCTACATTCACATCTGCGTTGTGAAATCTGGTGAAACAATCTGCTGGAGTTCACCGTATCTGGCATAGCCGGATGATGCCATGAACTACTGGATAGATATTGACTACAATGGGATCCAACAGGGAGCCAGCAGAAATGGCAGCTTTTGGCTGAACAAAAAGTCCTGTATGCATGCTTTTTGTCCGGCCGAAAGCCAGTATTATGACAGAATGTGGTTGTGTCCCTGTCTGATCCTATTGTAGTCATGTAGCTATGCTGGATGAACTCAGGCAGGTTGTTTCTCTGCCGGAATAGTCTGCCGGATTATAAAATTTTTGAAAACGTTTGGTTCGGACCCGAATTGGTTTCGGGCCGAACCAAAGTTTCTCCAATTGCCCTGAAAGTTGGTATATAACCCCCTCTAGCCTTATAGGACTCATAATTTTTTTTAGGAAAAGTTGGTATCTCTTTTCATTTATTTTTTTATGAATTTTTCACCTCCCCCTCCTCAAGCTCTGGAACACAATGAAGCCTATAGTAAATGATATCTTAGTGACACTAATATTGTCCCTTATCCGGGGGTGGGGTGGGGGGGGGCAGATGATATTCAAACATAAATAGATAAAATAGATAAATAGATAAAAATTAAAAAGTAGCTTGAGGGAACATGATGGTTGGCAAGTGGCATCATGCAGGCCACAGCAGCAGCCATACGGAATGTGATGGAAGTTAGGCAGACAGCCAGACTGCAAAAGTGGTAAGATGGGGCACCGGCAGCCAGGCAAGATTTATTCATCGGCATCATATGTTGGTTAATGAAATTTAACATCCTCAAAAAGAAAATATTCAATTGCAACTGTGTGGAAAATATAGAAGAATATAAGTAAACGGATGATTGAGGCTCGACGCTCAGTTTCTCGTTAATACACACTAGTAGTTTGCTACCACATCATGGGTATTGTAGCAGTAATCATGTATATAGGCAGCTTAATTAAATTGAAAGCCATCAAAAAAAATTAT